>NW_028261381.1:180873587-181219421 GCF_051295495.1 Thamnophis sirtalis | reverse complement strand
ACATTTGTTATATTTATGCTGATAAATAAATAAAGGGAGACTAGTATAGATCTATTTCAAGCTATTTAGCTCTCATCAGCTAGCCATACCCATGTTGGGAATCGAATCTGTGCTCTATTGCCTCTTAGGCAGATGTGTTAACCATTGAGCTACAGAGCTCGACTCCTTATCAGCCAGCCAGGGTGAGAGGTATATATTTAAAGTCACAACCCCTGGTATGCCCAAATATATACATACACCCACCCACACCTGCGTAACACAGGAGCAAAATCACAGAACAAACTTTGCAATACATAATTAACATCTTGATATGTAGATAGCATTCCAGTACAGTTGAAATAGAAGAAGCCATAAACAAATGCCCAAAGAACATTTTTTGTAATGCTGGAGGAGGAGTCAAAAATTTGGTTTACTCCTGATTGCGCAGATCTCCACCAAAGGAATGTGGCTAGCTTTTCAGACATACCCCTAAGATGATGACTGTCACAGACAGATAGAATCCATGATGTCTCATTTGTGACTTTCTGGTTGATTACTTTAATTTCTGAATGTTTCTTTTCTTTCAGCTGCTTCCCTATTTGAGGAAGGTCCAGTTCAACAACAGTGCTGGAGATGAACTCTCCTTCTCAGAAAATGGACTTGGATCTGCTCGCTATGATATTCTCAACTGGGTTTTCCTCCCCAATCAATCTTTTGTCGCTGTGAAAGTTGGGCAAGTAGATGCTGAGGCTCTCCCAGGCCAAGATTTCATCATTAACTCTGATGCAGTCATCTGGGTGACAAAGGTGAGATGGAAGGAAATTTAGGAAAAGATTCATTCTTTCCTGGGGATGCAGAATATCCTTCTGGTATTTGGTGGAAAACTTTCTTTGCGTGTAACACAATTGAGGTCAGATATATGACAGGTCAACAAAGGTTCATGAATGGAAAGAATTTCTGCTTGAAACCCAGGATACAATTGGAGGAGACAAGAACAATTTCCATGTCCAGTTGGCCACTGACTCCCCCTCCCAGAAGCCAAATCAGATGAGGAGGCAGCATGGGAGTCAATGTCAGCATAAAGCAACATGAGAGCTCCAAGGAGGAAGAGGGTTGGTTTGGTTTGGTTTATTAGATTTATATGCCACCCTTCTCCCAAGGACTCAGGGCGGCGTATTTATCCGTATCAAACCCCCCCCCCCGCACCCTCCCTTAAAATTTGATTTAAAAACCCATGTAAAAAACCCGTAAGAAGTCTCTTCTTCTCATGCAACCTCTCGGGATTCCAAGATCTGTCATTAAGGAAGCGTCTTGATAGGCAAGAAGGCCATCCCCAGGTAAGGGGGAGTTCCCGAAGGGAATAAGGTTCTGTCGCAGTATAGCATAGCGGAGAGTGTGGCATCAACCAAACGGGATGACATCATGGGGAGATGGAATGAAGAGATGACATGTCCACGGGGGGGGGGGGAGCCGATAGTGTTCAAGGGGGGTAGTGGGAAGCTGCTGCTGGGCACACCTACACCAGCTGCAGAGATCCCAAGATGGGCGACCGCTACCGTTGCCGTTGAGCACACCCATGCCGGCTTCAGAGACCCCAGGCCAGGTGTCCCACCACCGCCGCTGACCGCACCCACACCGGCAGCCGCTGATGTTCTTCATTCTCCTCTCACCACCAGCTGCCCCATTTCACTCATGATGTTTCAGCTACAAAGCAGTAAATTGCAGCTCAATGGTATCCCTGAGGTCCCAGGAAGTTCTCATAGCTAGACCTGGAACCAACGATGGGATAGGGTACCCCTGCAAGTACAATCATCTCTCCGAAGCTCTCCTCAAACGCAACAGGACACCATCTTGGGCATGCACATCACTCAGCTCAGACACAAGGAGAGAAAATGAAATACATGATGAGAGAGGGAATGGAGCTGTTAGAGAGAGAGGGGGGAGAGAGAGACATAGAGACATAGAGAGACAGAGGGGAAGAGAGAGAGACAGAGGGGGAGCCTGAGCCATCCATCAGCCCTCAGGGGAGAGTCAAAAGCCTCCAAATCTGGAGGTGACTGATGAGGAAGAGGACGACCACCGGGGCCAGTGCCTGATGCATGGATGGATAGCAGGCAGAGGAGAGGAGAGCAATGGAAATCTATGGGCCAGTCCTTAGGACAGAAGAGCCCTCATTGCTAGCAAAGCCCCATCCTAGTTATGGGGATAAAAGGCAGGGGACAGAGATGAATAGGTGTGGCAGACAACTATTTGTCTCCCTGCTGGACAGACTTGTTAGCCTGCTGTGTGTGAGAGAGAAACTTTTTGCTGGGGCTGCTAATAAAGGGAACATTTGTTTGCCTACAGAGGGTTTGTCGTGTTTGAAAGCTGGGTCAGAGTAGGACCACTTCTATTCAGTTGGCTCCTTAAGTAAAGCTCAATGTTTTTCCCCTTTATATCAAGACTGAGCTCTCAGTTCCATTCTCCAGTATCCATTGATGGGTCATGAATGTTACTGGCCTGAATCCCTCAGGAGATATTCCTGGTTTATTTTAGATCATGGGTGAACCATTTATTTTGAAGGCGACCTGAACATGGAAAAAGAAGTGTGGAAATCAATAATGAAGCATGTCCATTGCTTAGGTCACCTCAAGCATTTCTTCTTTTCTCTTTCAGAAGGTGCCCTTTGCCAGGTGTGGCATGAAGAGGTGCCAGGCAGGAGAGAGGAGAAGAGTTCCAGAGGGTGAGGAAGTTTGCTGCTACCAATGTGACCCTTGTCCAGAAGGAGCCATTTCTGATCAGACAGGTAAGATCACACTTCAAATTTAGGTCTTCCATGTTCAAGGAAACCATTCAGCAGATATTAATATGTTTTTATATTAATTAATTTTTGATAGGATTGATATCCTTCAAAATATTCATATTCCCAGCAGAACATCTTAGTTTGTGGAACTGAACTCACCTTCTCCCACAGGCCAATTATCCTGTTCCTAACCAATTTAATGCCGGATAATTTCAGTACAGATACAGATTAACAGAGTTGGAAAGGACCTTGTAGGTCATCTAGTACAATCCACTGCCCAAGCAGGAGACCTTACACCATTTCAGACAAATGGCAGTCCAGTCTCTTCTTGGAAGCCTCCACTGATGAAGCTTCCACAGCTTCCAAAGGTACCTTCTGTTCCATGGGTTGATGGGTCTTACTATTAGAAAATTTCTCTTACTTCCAGTTGAATCTCTCCCTGTTCTGTTTCCAACCATTATTCCTTGTCTGATCTTCAGGTGCTTTGGAAAATAGTTTGACCCCCTCCTCTCTGCGGCAGCCCCTCAAGTATTGGAACACGGCTATTAGTGTTCAAGTTATGCAATCAGCAAACAACTTATGGGTACCCTACTAGCCTTTCTTCTCCTACTTTCACATGCCATTGGAAGAATGGGTACCAATCTTTTTATAATTGATGGGACTGTGAGGTTCAAGCTTTAATTTTTATTATTTAGGCAATGCTTCTTTTTTCAGCACTACTCATCTCCCAGGAAATTTATAGACCTATAGAAAAATGAGAGATTGATTGAGCTATTCCTGTCTATTAACCTTCCCCTGGATAGGAAAAATCTGAATGGGCAGATTTGAAATACAAAAAGAGACACTGACCAAGAAGGCTCTCAATGTTTTTTTGTCTTTGTAACTTTATTTCCTTTCTCCCCCCTATAATCAATTTCCTGGTGAACCACTTTTGAAGGGGAAAAGCGACCTCACAATACTCAACATACAGTTACATGTCCTTTTCTCTCTAGTTTTATCATTCTTTCAGCCCAGAACAATGGACAAGGTACACAGAAAAACCAAATGCACAGGTACAGTATATCTGGTACCTGACTCAATAGTAGTAACTGTAAGAGGGATCTTGTAGTCCTAGTGGACAAAATATGAGCCAGCGTGTGCAGCAGCTGCCAAAAAAGCCAACACAGTTCTAGGCTGCATAAACAGAGGGATAGAATCAAGATCACATGAAGGGTTAATACTATTTTATAATGCCTTAGTAAGGCCACACTTGGAATACTGCATCCAATTTTGGTTGCCACGATGTAAAAAAGATGGTGAGAGTCTAGAAAGAGTGCAGAGAAGACCAACAGATGATTAGGGGACTGGAGGCTAAAATATATGAAGAACAGTTGCAGGAACTGAGGGTGTCTAGTTTAATAAAGAAGGACTAGGGGAGACATGATAGCAGTCTTTCAATATCTCAGGGGCTGCCACAAAGAAGAGGGAGTCAAACTATTCTCCAAAGCACCTGAGGATAGGACATCAAGCAATGGGTGGAAACTAATCAAGGAGGGAAGCAACCTAGAACTAAGGAGAAATTTCCTGACAGAACAATTAATCAGTGGAACAACTTGCCTCCAAAAGTTGTGAATGCTCCAACACTGGAAGTTTTTAAGAATAGATTGTCTCAAGTGATGTAGGATTTCCTGCCTAAACAGGGGGTTGGATTAGAAGACCTCCAAGATCCCTTCCAACTCTGTTATTCTACACATAAACAAAATAGCAAGATTCCTGGCTTACAAAGCCATCAAAATTATGGGGATTCCTGTATAAATTGTGGGGGGGGACGGGACTCCACATTTCATAGATTCTCTCACTCTAAAATGTACAGTAGGCATTGATGTGCCCAGTGATTGGAGAGACCCTTTAAACTGGTCAAACAGCTTGCGCTGAACAGATTCTTGTCTCTGACTAACATGCCACCAGTTTCATGGACAATTTTCTTTTTTTGATCCTCTATATAATATACATAGTTCATTCCAACACTGTGGGTTGGTCACAGCAGAAATGAGGCGGTCATGTCACCCTGAAGGGAGAGATTAATGCTCATAGGAGATGCCCCTGAAACCCTTAAACAAAGGCTCTTGATTTCAGATGCAGCCCATTGTTATCTCTGCCCAGAAGACAGATACCCCAATGAACACAAGGACCACTGCATTGCCAAGAGGATCCACTTCCTTGCCTATCAAGAGACCCTTGGATACACTTTATTATGTCTCGGCCTTTTTCTCTCTATGATCACATTGGCAGTTCTGGTGATTTTCCTTAGACATCATGAAACACCGATTGTCAAGGCCAACAACCGAGATCTCAGCTACATCCTCCTGGTTTCCCTCCTACTCTGCTTCCTCTGCTCCTTCCTCTTCATTGGTCAACCCAGGAAGCTCACCTGCCTCTTCCAACAAACTTCCTTTGCCATTCTCTTTTCCCTTGCTGTTTCTTCTGTGTTGGCAAAAACTGTCATGGTGGTTCTGGCATTTATGGCCACTAAACCTGGGAACAAGACAGGAAAACTCTTAGGAAAACCACTGACTAACTCCATTGTTATAGCCTGTCCTCTGGTCCAGGCAGTCTTTTGTGCCACCTGGTTGATAAACTCTCCCCCTTTTCCTAACTTGGACTTTCATTCTGTGTTTGGAGAGGCTATTTTGGAATGTAAGCAGGGCTCACCTTTCATGTTTTACATTGTCCTGGCCTATCTAGGTTTTTTGGCCTTTGTCAGTTTCACAGTAGCTTTTCTGGCTAGGAAATTGCCTGACAGCTTTAATGAAGCCAAGTTCATTACTTTTAGTATGCTGGTCTTTTGCAGTGTTTGGATCAGCTTCCTCCCCACCTACTTAAGCACCAAAGGAAAGTCCATGGTGGCTGTGGAGATCTTCTCCATCTTGGCCTCTGGGGCTGGTCTCTTAGCTTGCATCTTTTTCCCCAAATGCTTCATTATCTTACTGAGACCCCACCTGAATTGCAGAGAAAATATAATGAAGCACAAAAATCTGTGATTCATGTGGGATTTGGGAATTTTTATTTTGACTTTGATACATTTTGTCAATTTTTCCCAGAGAAGCTTTATTGATAAACATGGACATGAAGATTGATATTAAATATGTGTACAATAATTTCCAGCATTAAAGGTTCTGCATTTATTTTTGTCAAAAGAGTTTTTAAAAATCGGTTGGATTCCACAGTGACTTTTTAAACATATTTCATTCCATAGATCTCTGAAGTTTTACTAAGTGCCCTACTAACATCTTCATAGTTTTTTAATCCTATAATTCTAATGAGTGTTTTTTTTACTCCTTTAACTTAATTAATGTATTTTAAAACCCTACCTACCTACTACCTACCTACCTACCTACCGATATACATACATACATACATACATACACATATACATATATACATACACATATATACATACATACATACATACATACATACATATGTGTGTGTGTGTGTGACGTGTGGTGAGGTTTATGGCTGGTGAGGCACTGACGTCATCACAAACTTTTTATTAAAATGCCTTTGTAATACAGGGGGTTTTAATAAAAGGATCCACACCATTTTGTCCCATCCTTGTGCATTTCGAAGGGGTGGCAGGCAAGAGCGTATCACCAAGGACCATATGTGGTGACCACCAGTGGTCAACAGCGACAAAAAAGAGATATTTGGGGAGAAGCAAGGAGCCGAGGAGTTCCTTGTTGTGTTTTCCACAAAGGACGACAGTCCCTCCAAAGGGAGAGGGAGGAGAGAGAGAGAGAGATGATGATGATGATGATGATGATGATGATGATGATGATGATGATGATGATGATGATGATGATGATGACGACGACAATTAAGTATCAAAAGCCTTTTGAGTTTGGCAATATAATACGCTATCCAAAATTATAAATTATCTTATTTTGAGATGCCTCTTTTGCCACCTCTATTATTTTCTTTTTAAAAAAATCAGACTTGCTTCCAGTTTGTGTCTTCTGGCAAGCTACAGTTTTCTTGGCAAGAGATCTAGCTTGCCATTGTTTTCATCATAGGTCATCATAACTCTGGAACGGCTCAAGCAATTTCAACCAAACTTGGTACACAGATAATTTACTCTCTGGAAAGAAATACTTTGGGGGGGGGTGTAAAATACCCCTAACACCCCTGTGTGTGTGTTTGTTTGTGTGTGTCTGTGTGTGTCTCTGTGTGTGTGTGTGTGTTCCAGCATAACTCTGAAATGCCTGGGCCATGAATGAAAAAGAATGAATTATATCCATAGTGTTAAATCACAGTACTTTTGACAGTGATAGTGTCCATTTTTGATTCAAGTTCGTGTGTGTTTGTGTGTGTGTGTGTGTGTGTTCCAGCATTACTTTGACTTGACACTATAGATATAATTCATTCCTTTTCCTGTCTAATACATAAATAAATATCAAGGTAACGCAGGGTTATCAGCTAGTATTTTCTAAAAGAGAGACATTGGTAGTGGATTAAAAATTGCCCATTATGGTGGGGTCCATCCATCATTTCTTGAAGAGGGAGCAACCCCAGACTGAGCCATGGTTAGAATGCAGTATTGCAGGCTAAATCACTGCTCACTGTCAGGAGTTCGATCTTGATTGGCTCAAATTTGACTCAGCCTTCCATTCTGATGAGGTCTGTAAAATGAGGGCCCAGATTTTGGGGATGATATGCTGACTCTGTAAACCACTCAGAGAGGCCTGAAAAGCACTATGAAGCGATACGTAGCATTCAGGGGTGGGTTCCTGCAACTTCTAACCTCTTCTATAGAAGAGGTTCCACAAATCTACAGTGCTGTTTAGAACCGGTTCCAGCTCCCTCCCCCCGCCCGTCTGCACATCATCAAGATGAAGAGCGAGAGGAGGAATTCTGGGAGTTGAAGTCCAAAACTCTTCAAGCTGTCAAGTTTGAACACCCCTGGGGTTTTTTTCTAAAGGGTTAGGGGTGCGAGGGTCTTGTAACTTGACAGCTTTAAGACATGCGTGCTTCAAATGCCAGAGTTTCTGAGCCAACATTTTAGTTGCCTAGCAAGAGCATTGTTAAGTGAGTTTCACCACATTTTACAAGTTGGCCACACCCACCCAGTCACATGGCTGGCAAGCCACTCCCACAAAGCAGGCCACACCTACAGAAGAGGTTCTAAAAAATTTGAAACCCACCACTGGTAGCATTGCTACTGCTTAAGAGGTAAGGATACCACACCATCTCTCAAAGAGGAATCCATGCTGGTCCAGCTCGACTGCTGAATCCAATCCCAATAACTGAGACTTCCTGCCTCTACTCAGGTCACTTCTCTGTCCCTCTTGTGGGTGTTCAGATTCAAGATCATCCTGCTTAACAAATTGAATCTTTACAAAGACCTTCCTGTCACAAATGTTATTTGAGCAGGAGATGGGTGGCCAGGAAGACCCCCAGATGGCACAACAATCTCAAACATGGTAGTGCAATGCCATGCAGGACCCAGTATGGCAGTCACCACTTTCTAACTTTTTTCTAATTTTTTCCTACTGGTTTGCTCCTGTGTGTTGGACTTACATGCATGCGCAACACTTCTGCACATGTGCAGAAGCATCTGGGTGGGTGGGTGGAGCTATTACTGGTTCGCCCGATCTGGGTTGAACCAGCAGGAACCCACCTCTGCAGTATGGGGAGAACCAATCACCCACAGTTGCTTGATTTGGGTTGCATTAAAACTGAGACATTTCCTCCCCATCCAACAGCTGTCAGGAACCACCACAAAACCTTGACTATACTGCCTGGTCCTTAGTTGCTTGTGGAATTCTCCATCATATGGATGATACCTGACCTTGAACTGAGAAGGCCTCATTGAGGCACCTTGAAAATAAGGGCTTGAGCTCAATATGTCCTATTGCACCAACACTGGCTGATACCAACTTCAGAGAAAGGGGAGAACCCTGTAACACCATGCACCCATTCTTATTACTACAGCTGGTCCAGAGAGATACTATGAATAATGGCATCCATTTCTCTCTAGCTGAGGATTCAGATGACCTACTTCATAAGACAAATACAGCAGACAAACATGTATGGCTCCATCAAGTTCTTAGATAACAGAAAAAGATTAATGAAACAAGGGAGAATTGTTAAGATAGAGAAATAAAAATTATGAATTTTGGGATTCAAATATTTTTGCTACCGGTTCTGTGGGCATGGCTTGTCGGGCATGGGAAGAGAAGGATACTGTTAAATCCTCATTTCCTCCCTACTCCAGGGGAAGGTTACTGCAAAATCCCCTTTTCCTCCCGATCAGCTGGGACTCAGGAGGCAGAGAATAGATGGGGGTGGGCCAGTCAGTTCTCCGAACTTCTCAAAATTTCTGCTAAAGGTTCTCCAGAACTGGTCAGAACCTGCTGAATACCCACCTCTGATGACTACTAGCTTTCAAAACTATTTGTACCCAGACAACACACTGTTTAATTGAAAATGAAATTTTTACATGTTAAAAAATAAAAATAAATTATGAAAAAAAGTTCTTAGACAACCCTGCCGCAGAGTTTAAATTAGTCTGACAACTTGAAAGATCCCCCTGCCTGTTTTAAAAATCTATGGGAGAAGAAAGTTTGTACTTTGAACCTCATTTCATCTGTCTATCAATAAATCAGTTATTTCATCCTGCATTGGTATTATTGCCCACACTTACTAGTGTAGAACTGATTGTCATGTGCCCTTTCTGCACTCATGCTATCCAAACAAACTATGGCGTAGGTCAAACTCCATATTGTTTACATGGGGTGTTTCATGTAGGTCCAATAGCCAACTTTCCCCTGACTCTCAAGTCCATCTGCTCTGTGGAACAGCAACAAGAGACACAAACATGTTTTTCCTTTTCTGGTGCACGAACAAAATCTAGTGCAGGACAACTGCTTTTCTTTGCAATTATCTGAAGAACAGTGATTTTCAATGTATCCCCTATGAATTCCAATCTATGAAAACCTTCCAAGATAGAACTTGATTTAAAAATATCCTTTGACTTCAACTAGTGGAGGGAAGAAGCATGACTGGTGAAAGTTACAACATCTACAATGCCATTTATGCCGTGGCACATGCAATATATGTATCTGGAGGACGACCAGCCATGCGGAAGCTTGGAAAGAAGATTTCAAATGTCCAGCCATGGCAGGTAATCTTTGTGACCTTTTATCCAGTCCACAGATCCTTAGAGAGGAAGTTTCCCATATGTATTTCTTTTAGAATTACTCATCAAATATCTGTATGCTACCATATCAGTGTATACGAGAGCAGGTTAAAACAGCAAATATTAAAAAATAATATGAAAATAGAATAGATTAGAATTATTTATTGGCCAAGTGTGATTGGACACCCAACAAATTTGTCTTTGGTGGATATGTTCTGTGTACATAAAAAGACATGAAAAGATACACTCATCAAGAATCATAAGGTATAACACTTAATGATAGTCATAGGGTACAAATAAGCAATCAGTAAACAATCAATATCAATATAAACCATAAGGATACAAGCACCAAAGTTACAATCCTGCAGTCATAAGTGGGAGGAGATGGGTGATAGGAATGATGAGAAGGTTAATAGTAATAGTGATGCAGCCTTAGTGAACAGTTTGACAGTGGTGAGAGAAATTATTTGTTTAGCAGAGTGATGGCATTCAGGAAAAAATGTTCTTGTGTCTAGTTGTCTTGGTGTACAGTGCTCTATAGCATTGTTTTGAGGGTAAGAGATGAAACAATTTATGTCCAGGATGCGAGGGGTCTGTAAATATTTTCATGGCCCTCTTTTTGACTCGTGCAGTGTATAGGTCCTCAATGGAAGGCAGGTTGACAGTAATTGTTTTTTCTGCAGTTTTGATTATCCTCTGAAGTCTGTGTCTGTCTTGTTGGGTTGCAGAACCAAACCAGAAAGTTATAGAGGTGCAGATGACAAGAGTCAATAATTTCTCTGAAGAACTGTATTAGCAGCCCCTTGGGCATTTTGAGCTTCCTGAGTTGGCGCAGAAAGAACATTCTTTGTTGTGCTATTTTGATGACATTTTTGATGTTAGGTATCCATTTTAAGTCTTGAGATATAGTAGAACCTAGAAATTTGAAGGTCTCTACTGTTGATACTGTGTTGTCCAGTATTGTAAGAGGTGGTAGTATGGGAGGGTTTCTCTTAAAGTCTACCATTTCTATGGTTTTGAGTGTGTTCAGTTCCAGATTGTTCTGGTCACACCAAGGGGCTAGTTGTTCAACCTCCAGTCTGTATGCAGTTTCATCATTGTCTTAAATGAGACCAAACACTGTTGTATCATCTGCAAACTTCAGTAGTTTAACAGATGGATCATTTGAGATGCAGTCATTGGTATATAGAGAGAAGAGAAGTGGAGAGAGCACTCAGCCCTGGTGGGCTCTTGTGCTAATTATACAGCTATCTGATGTGATTTTGCCTAGCTTCACCTGCTGCTTCCTGTCTGTTAGGAAGCTTGTGACCCACTTACAAGTGTGTTCAGGTACCGTTAGCTGGTTTAATTTAGTTAGAAGAATGTCCGGTATGGTGGTATGGAATGCTGAGCTAAAGTCTACAAAGAGGACCCTTCCGTAGGACTTTGGAGATTCAAGATGTTGTAGGGTGTAGTACAGAGTCAAATGTTTGGTTAATGAGGGATGAGGGGGAAATAGAAATAAATCAAGCTGATCATCCATAAGGTTCATAGAGGCAATATCTTCATATAAGGTCCTGAAAACTCTTCAATGGTTTCCTTAATTTCAGGAGGTGACTGTCAACCCTGAAGTTGGCTGAAGTTGGTTTTCACCAGATCTTTGCTGATATGATATTTCTAATAAAGCAATTCCTTGAGGACTTCACCTCCCTTGGAGTTTTGCTTGATATGGGATTATTACTTGGAACTCTGACAGTGACTGTTTCATGCTGTCAGCCCAGAGTAAGATGACCATCTGGGTGCAAAATGATCCAATAGGGTAGATCTTGTCCTAGTGGTCACCTTTCTAGAAGTTCCTCAGTTTCTCTCAGGATGTAGCCTGGATCCACTCTGTTTCTGGTCTAAAAATTCATCAAACTTTTTTACATCGAAGACTAAATGTTGAACCTTCTTATAGAATCCGTGACAATCCATGGCAGACGTTTCCTTCCACATGGCCTCACTTAGTCAGTTCCAGTTCCTGCATTCTGCTCTTTTGTCAATCAGCTAGAGAAATTTCATGGAATTGCACATCTGTTTCAAAGAAATTATTTAATCATTCCTAAAATACATTTGTCATTTGTAAGACCTTGGTCCAAAATAAAGTTTTTAAAATGCATGTAGCCAAGTAAAGCATTAGGAAAGCCAAACAATGACATTTGGAGTGTGGTGTTATAATCTTTGTAGCAGTGGTGGGTTTCAAAAATTGTTGGAACCTACTCTGTAGGTGTGGCCTCCTTTGTGGGAGTGGCTTGCCACCCATGTGACCAGAGGGAGTGGCTTGCCACCCATGTGACCAGATATGAAATTATGAATTAATACTTAGGTCGGTCCAAGTAGCTATTCAGAAGTTAGTGGTTAGGAGCAATGGTAAAGCAAGATATGGAATTAAAGCCAGAAATATTTTGTTGGCAATTTGAAAGGGAGTATAATATATATTTAATTTTACACATGTTAGCAGCTGCTGGGATGGTGTTTGCACAACAGTGGAAAAACAGAGATATGTAAATGAATAAATATTACTATGTGCAGGAATAAATAAATTGACAATTAAAATCAAGAAGGCTTTGAATACTTTTTCACATGGGTTTGGTTTTAGCAATTGCCAACTAACGGAAACAGAAATTAGAAATCCAAAAGTATGAAAGGAAACACCAATTATGTAAGTAAAGGTCCCTAAAATGTATAAGGAAATATTACTAGATCATTATTAATGCGTAGATAACTGCGGGACATTACACACCCACCAGTGGTGGGTTTCAAAAAATTTTGTAACCTCTTCTATAGGTGTGGCCTGCTTTCCGGGTCCACTGGTGGAACCTCTTCTAACTGGTTTGGTAGATTTGACGAACTGGTTCTACCAAATAGGTGCGAACTGGTAGGAACCCACCTCTGCTTTTTAGGTATGAAACATTTGTTTAAAGTGGAGTTGAAACTGCCATTGATACAAAGGCCCAATCACAATGGCAAACCTTTGTGGGTTTTTTAAAATATATATATATTTATTTTAGACAAACATACACAAACAAAACATAAAACATAAAACCATCTTCCAGTTACCTACAGTGTGACGGTTGGTTACAAAACGTTTGTGCATCCTCTCCATAGTCCTCACTTACAAATTATATAAAATCTCATATTATCAATCTAAGATATATATATATGTATATATATATACATACACATACATACACATTATTATCATTGTTAATCATTTATTTGACTACAACTATTATTCCTTCATTTTATACGAGATTCTAAATTTTGAATTAATTTATATTATAACAATTCATTACATCATCCCAAATCCACCCAATAGTGGTACATCTTTATATATATTCTATATCATTTCATTATATAGCAATAGCAATAGCAGCTCGACTTATATACCGCTTCATAGGGCTTTCAGCCCTCTCTAAGCGGTTTACAGAGTCAGCATATTGCCCCCACAGTCTGGGTCCTCATTTCACCCACCTCGGAAGGATGGAAGGCTGAGTCAACCTTGAGCTGGTGAGATTTGAACCACCAAACTGCAGTTAGCAGTCAGCTGAAGTGGCCTGTAGCCCTGCACTCTAACCACTGCACCACCTCGGCTCTTTATTATGCTTGTATTATAAAATTCTCTAGCATATTTCATTTCCATATCTTTTGTCTAACCATTGATAAAATAAATCCCATACCTTATAAAATTGTTCATGTTCTTGTTCTCTAATTTTAAATGTCAATTTGCTCATTTCGGCACATTCCATTATTTTCTGAAAAACTTCCTCCTGCATTGGTATTTTCTCATTTTTCCAGTTGTTAGCAAATACAAATAAAGGCACTGTTAACACATTTACAATCAAATATTTCAATTCTCTACTCTATTTTTCCGGTAAAATCCCCAATAAAAATATCTCTGGTTTAAAGTCTATATGTTTTTCTATCATTTTTTCCAACCACGTGTGGATTTTAGTCCAGTATCTTTTAGCTTCTGCACACGTCCACCACATATGGTAATATGAGCCCGATATCTGATGGCATTTCCAACATTTTTTGGATTTATTCTTAAACATTCTTGCTATTCTTGTCGGGGGTAAGTGCAACCTGTAAAACATCTTATACAAATTTTTTTTATATGCTGTTGACATTGTCATTTTGAAATTTTGAGACCACATTTTCTGCCATTTCTCTAAATCAATCCCGTATCCAAAAATTTTCCCCCAAGCAATCATTGTTTCTTTAACTTGTTCTTCTAGCTTAACCTCTAACAAATATCCATATAGTTTTTGTCAGGCCTGCAGCAGTTCCTTTGAGAATCTTTGGCCTGCCACACTCTCATTAAGGGGGGGGGGGGAATAGCAAGGGGCAGAATGTGTTGTTTTCAAAATAAAAAATTCCTTTTTAGAAGCTCAAGGTTATTCTTTGTCTCTGCACCTTGGCACCTGACCGGAAGCAGCTGGGTGGAGATGGCAGTGAGGAAGAAGAGGATTGGACCATGTGATAGATTTGTGGGTGTGGGGACAAGATCATGAACTTTCAACTGGGTGGAATCCCAGGAAGTTTCAGAATTGGGATTCCATAACAAGATGCCAACATGTCTGTTTTATTAAATTGGAACTTTAAGGATAACTTTGCCTTGGACTCTGATTTGATTCTGCATGATATTTGGAATGCTGACATTATCCCAATTCTCCCTTAAAAATATTTTATCAGCATCCCAAGCTGGGAAGCTGTCAGGGGTACTGAATCCCAGTTCTGACCCAACCCTGGGGAATACGAAATTTCAGTGAAGATGGAGGGAAAAAATGCAGCAGAAAAGGCCAAAGATAATGGATCGTTTGTATTTGTCAAGACTACCTATGTGCCTTCTAAAGAAATAGTTGAAGCTGCAGAGGCTAAAGAAAAGCAATTCCGGCTGGGAGCCTGGCGAAAGGAACTAAACCCCAGGATTCCTTCGCAAATGGAATTAGAATTATCAGATGAAGCCTTGGGATTTATGACTTCCAAAGAATGTCTGCTAGAAGGAGAGGGGGACACCAGGGAAGCTCCAACAGACAACTGGATGATGGCTAGAAGGTCTGATGAATGGAGATCTCAGCCACCCTCACACAGTCATTCTCTGATGGGGCTCCCAGACCAATTTGGATGGCTAAACGTGAGTGGAATAAACTCCCTCTCCTCTTCAGGACCACATAAGTGGAACCTGGCACCACCCACATTCTCCTTTCCTAGCAGAGAATTTGCTACGCAGTGGAGTGGAAATCTTGGCTCCTTCCACACAGCAACTAGCGAATCAACCCACACCCTTACTGCTGGGGTAATGCCAAGATCAGTCACATCAGCACCCCTCCCTCCTTCTGGAGTGCAAACAGGGCCCCCACAAAATTGGGTAGTTCAATCCAGCCAGTAGAAAGAGGCCTGGAACACATTCATCTCCCCCCAGCTGCAAAGGGGTGTCTCCGAGCCCATGAATCAAGCAAACCCAGGGTGGGCTTTCTTCCCGGGTCATGGATGGGCTAAATATCAATGGATGTCTGCCCCCTCCCAGCAGATAGTGCCATTCCAGATAACTGCCCCTGGGCAAACCCAGGGACTGGGACTGCCACAGGATCCAGCCTCCCCAGCAATGCCTCAACAGGCTTTTGCCCAACTGATAGGTGTGGTCCAAAAAAAGGGGCTTACCACCCAAGCAGCAGACCAACAGGCTGCCCCTGTTCAACCACCAGTGCCCCCTCCTCCCACACCCCCACGGATTCATGCAACATTCGATGGGACCCCAGATTAGCTGGCTTACTTCCTGAATCAAGTACATTGATCAAGTAGGCCCACAATACCCATCTGATCGATAGTTGATCCAAGAAATAGCAGAGGGGATGAATGAAAAGGAGGCTGCGCAATGGATAGCAGAGCTCCATGAGGAAGCGGCTCCTGAGCTAGATGATATGAATGGGTTCATCCAACTGATGTGCGCCTGATTTAGCGATGTGGGCCAAAATGTGGATGCTGAAGACCAGATACAGGCATTGCGACAGGCTGGTCGTCCCGTGAAGGAATTAGTTTGGGAGTTCCAGAGAATAGCTGGGATACTACAATATGGGCCAGAAAGACTCTTGGTCTACACATTCAAAAAAGCCTTAGATCCCAAACTGAAAGAAGCTTGTGCCGTAAGGGGGTCCCAGAACGTCTCCAAGATTGGTACACCACTGCAATCATACTTGACCACGAGATTAACACGTATCGAAAGCCTGGTACCAGAATCCCTGCCAAAAAATCTTTGGCTCACCGTATGCAGAGGCAGCAGGCTGAAAAGCCTCCACCACTTGGTGGAGGTGTTCAGTGAGGAAGATAGAAACTACCTTCCACCTCACCGCCCCACAGATTGTGCCATAGACTTGAAAGCTGGGGCAACCTTACAAAGTTGCTCGGTTTCGGTCGGACTTGGACTCCACTTTTGCAGATCCAGCCGGGGCACAAGAGGATAACTTGGCAAACCATCTCTGGGTTGAGTTTCAGGATGTTGCCCCTGGGGATGTGGACAAGGCCATACGAGCTATGAGTGCCTCCACCTGTGTACTGGACCCGTGTCCCTCCTGGCTGGTTGCCAACAGCAGTGAGGTGACACGAGGCTGGATCCAGGCGGTTGTTACCGCCTCCCTTCGAGAGGGGCACTTCCCCGCCGCACTTAAAACGGCGGTGGTGAGACCCCTCCTGAAGAAACCATCCTTGGATCCAGCCGTTTTGAACAACTATCGTCCAGTCTCCAACCTTCCCTTAATTTGGGAAGGTTGTTGAGAAGGTGGTGGCCTTCCAGCTCCAATGGTCCTTGGAGGAAGCTAGCTACCTTGACCCCTTCCAGTCTGGCTTCAGACCTGGTTACAGCACAGAAACCGCTTTGGTCGCATTGACCGATGATCTCTGGAGAGCCAGGGATGGAGGCCATGCATCCATCCTGGTTCTCCTTGACCTCTCGGCGGCTTTCGATACCATCGACCATGGTATCCTTCTGCGACGACTGCGGGAGGTGGGGGTGGGAGGCACTGTTCTACAGTGGTTCTCCTCCTACCTCTCGGACAGGTCGCAGTCGGTGTTGGTTGGGGGGCAGAGATCGTCCCCTAGGCCCCTAACATATGGGGTGCCTCAGGGTTCGGTCTTATCCCCCCTGCTATTTAACATCTACATGAAACCGCTGGGAGAGATCATTCGGAGGCACGGGATAAAATACCATCAATACGCGGATGACACTCAGTTGTATCTGTCCGCTCCGTGCCAACTCAATAAAGTGGTGGACGTGATGAACCGGGGTCTTGAGGCCGTTAAGAACTGGATGAGGGCTAACAAACTGGTACTCAACCCGGACAAGACCGAGTGGCTGTTGTGTTTCCCTCCCAATAATTTGGCCAGTGTTCCATCGCTCAGGCTGGGGGGTCAAATTTTACACCCCTCAGATAGGGTTCGCAACTTGGGAGTCCTCCTGGACCCACAGCTGACTTTTGACCATCACCTGTCAGCTGTGACCAGGGGGGCATTTGCCCAGGTTCACCTGGTGCGCCAGTTGCGACCCTACCTGAACCGGGAGGCTCTCACAACAGTCACTCGAGCCCTTGTGACCTCTAGGCTGGAATACTGCAATGTGCTCTACATGGGGCTGCCCTTGAAGAGCATCCGGCGACTGCAGCTAGTCCAGAATGCGGCCGCGTGAGTGATTGTGGGCGCACCGCGGTTCGCCCACATAACACCCATCCTCCGCGAGCTGCGCTGGCTACCTGTTGATCTCCGGGTGCGCTTCAAGGTCCTACTTACCATCCATAAAGCCCTCCATGGTAGTGGATCTGAGTACTTGAGAGACCGCCTCCTGCCAATTACCTCCCTTCGACCTATTAGATCGCACAGATTAGGCCTCCTCCGAGTTCCATCCGCCAGTCAGTGCCGACTGGCGACTACGCGGAGGAGGGCCTTCTCTGTAGCAGCTCCGACCCTTTGGAACGATCTCCCCGTGGAGATTTGTACCCTCACCACCGTCCAGACCTTCCGCACAGCCCTTAAGATCTGGCTATCCCGTCAGGCCTGGGGATAAGGATTACGCCGCCCCACCCGAATGTTGAGTGACTGTTGTGTTTTATTGTTATTATTTCATTTATTCACGTATTGTGTTATATTGTCTTGCACTCCCCTTCCCATGAATTGTAAGCCGCCCTGATTCCCCTCAGGGAAAAGGGCGGCCTATAAATAATAAACAATTCAATTCAATTCAAAGCCAAAAATGTACTCTATGACTCCCAAGGAGATGATTCAATTGAGGAAGTACATTAAATGGAGAGGAAATCTACTTCAAGGGTCAAGATATAGAAGAAGATAAAATTAAAAAAACCTATGGACTTAAAGAAAGAAATTCCACTAGCAAACGTTTTGATAACACTGCTGACAATCAAAGACAAACTGAATAAGGAAACAGAAAGAGAGCATCAAGATTATATGGGAGATCTTATAAGCAAGGAGGTGCTAAGAGAAGTCCATACAAAGTACCACAAACGGTAGAAGATATGAGATTGTTCTGTTATTGGAAAGATACAGGTAGATAGATGGAAGAATATACTGGACCCGTGTCCCTCATGGCTGGCTACTAACAGCAGTGAGGTGACACGAGGCTGGATCCAGGCGGTTGTTACCGCCTCTCTTCGGGAGGGGAACTTCCCCACCGCTCTAAAAGCAGCGGTGGTGAGACCCCTCCTGAAGAAGCCATCTCTGGATCCAGAAGCCATCTCTGGATCTCTGGATGTTCTTAATAACTATCGTCCAGTCTCCAACCTTCCCTTTCTTGGGAAGGTTGTTGAGAAGGTGGTGGCCTTCCAGCTCCAGCGGTCCTTGGATGAAGCAAACTATCTTGACCCCTTCCAGTCAGGCTTCAGACCCGGTTACAGCACAGAAACAGCTTTGGTCGCATTGACCGATGATCTTTGGAGAGCCAGAGATGGAGGATATCCCTCCATCCTGGTTCTCCTTGACCTCTCAGCAGCTTTCGATACCATCGACCATGGTATCCTTCTGCGACGACTGCGGGAGGTGGGAGTGGGAGGCACCGTGTTGCGGTGGTTCTCCTCCTACCTCTCGGACAGGTCGCAGTCGGTGTTAGTGGGGGGGCAGAGATCGACCCCTAGGCCCCTAACATATGGGGTGCCTCAGGGTTCGGTCTTATCCCCCCTACTATTCAACATCTACATGAAACCGCTGGGAGAGATCATCCGCAGGCATGGGATAAGATACCATCAATATGCGGACGATACCCAGTTGTATCTGTCCGCCCCGTGCCAACTCAATGAAGCGGCAGACGTGATGAGCTGAGGCCTTGAGGCCGTTATGGACTGGATGAGGGCTAACAAGCTTGTACTCAACCCAGAAAAGACCGAGTGGCTGTTGTGCTTCCCTCCCAAAGATTCGACCAATATTCCATCACTCAGGCTGGGGGGTCAAATTTTACACCCCTCAGAGAGGGTTCGCAACTTGGGAGTCCTCCTGGATCCACAGCTATCCTTTGACCACCACCTGACGGCTGTGACCAGGGGGGCATTTGCCCAGGTTCGCCTGGTGCGCCAGTTGCGACCCTACCTGAATCAGGAGGCTCTCACAACAGTCACTCGGGCCCTTGTGACCTCTAGGCTGGAATACTGCAATGTGCTCTACATGGGGCTGCCCTTGAAGAGCATCCGGCGACTTCAGCTAGTCCAGAACGCGGCCGCGCGAGTGATCGTGGGTGCACCTCGGTTCACCCACATAACACCTATCCTCCGCGAGCTGCGCTGGCTACCTGTCGATCTCCGGGTGCGCTTCAAGGTGCTACTAGTCACCCATAAAGCCCTTCATGGTAGTGGATCTGCGTACTTGAGAGACCGCCTTCTGCAAATTACCTCCCTGCGACCAATTAGATCTCATAGATTGGGCCTCCTCCAAATTCCATCTGCCAGCCAGTGCCGGCTGGCAACTACAAGAAGGAGGGTCTTTTCAGTAGTAGCTCCGACCCTTTGGAACGAGCTCCCCGTGGAGATTCGTACTCTCACCACCGTCCAGGCCTTCCGCATAGCCCTTAAGACCTGGCTAGCCCGTCAGGCCTGGGGACAAAGATAGCCGCCCCTCCCGAATGATGAATGAATGTTGCTCATTATTTTTACTTATGTGTGTCCATGTCATTGTTTGTATCCCCCTTCCCTGATTTTATGTGAGCCGCCCTGAGTCCCCTCAGGGAAAAGGGCAGCCTATAAATGTTAATAAACTATCAAACTATCAAACTATAACTTAAAATTAGTTAAACTTAGTTAAACTTAGTAATAATAGATATAACTAAATAAATAATTGATAATGATAATAATGTATACAATGTATAGTGTTATGATAAGTAATAATTGGATATGAATATTGAATGGTACTCATGAAAGGAAGATTAGAAATCCTTTTGGATTATATACAAAGGTTAATAAAAAAAAGAATCAAGCTAGATACAGTTAAGTTTTGATTATTAGGGGTAAAATGTTATGATACAGGATATAGTCAAATAAAGGAGGGATAACGATGACAACCTATATACATATACATGAGTATAATATAAGGAAACTAGATGAAAACTGCAAACAGTGTTCCGGAAAGGAGGATTAGAAAAGTCTGTTATTAAATATAATGGATGTTTAGCTAGAATAGGACATAAGGATTCAGTGTTATTGGAGGATTTTAGAAATATTAAATGAAATGCCAGTATGTGGTTGTGTGTTAAATTTTGGTATAGTTTATGATGAAGGAAGTTTAAATAATTATAGTCAAACATAAATGGAGGTATAAGAGTAACACGTATAAATATTTGAGTTAAAATACTTGAGTTAATATGAATTATGCTTGATGACTGTGGAAGAGATGAAAACCTTTTCTAACCAACTGATACACTTTCTACAGTATGTATGGATGAGAATTTTTAATGTTGTTTTTTATGTTTAAAAATAAAAAAAATAATAAAAAATTGGTGGATTTGAGTTTGAGGCTTCTGGATATGAGATTTTACCACCTTTGCCCCAAACAGGTGCAGTGTATAATCTGAGGTCCTTCATAACTCCTGGCTCCTGCTCAAAGTGTAGTTGGCAGTTGTATCTAGGAGATCCTTTGCAAAGGTGTGTTTGGGTGCCAGTTGCACCCGTTCCTGGTTCATGAGGGTCTGTTCACAATTATTCATGCCCTGGTTGTAATGAATTCTCCATGGGGCTGATCTTGAACGCATTTAGTTTGTGCAAAACACAGCATTGCGGGAAGTTATGTGTGCTCCCAGAACAGCACATCACATCTCTGCCTTATGAAGTGCATAGGTTGCTGGTTTGTTTCCAGATGGAATGAAAGGTAGTGTTTTGACCTTCAATACCCTACATGGATGGGACGAGGTTATTTTGAGGAACCCCCACTCTCTGGTTTCACCTATTGGGTCAGCAGGAGGGGAAAGAACAGGCCCCATCTGCAAAAGCCTTCCATCTCTTCAGACCCAGGAGACAGGACACTTCTGCTATGGAACCCACCCTTTGGGACATTTATTTTATTGATCAAATGCTAAATGGCCCATCTGACTCACAGAGGGACTCTGGGTGGTATACAAATCAAACATTAAAAAATACTTTCTCTGCTGATGTGGATTGGGAGATGCTACACTAATGGGATGAAGATGGTTTCATAGGTAACCTGGACCAATGCCATGTAGGACTTTAAAGGTCATAACCAGCACCTTGATTTGGACCCTGAAGGAGATTGGAACTCAGTGAAGCTTGTGCCACAGAGGTGTCATGTGTGCCCTTCATCCAGTGCCCAATGTTGCCAGAAAGCTGTATTTGGCACCAGAGGAAGCTTCCAGATACTTTTCAAGGGTAGCCTCAGGTGGACTATTCAAACAAGAGATGACTAGTATCTGTATGGGGGACTTTTAAAAATCCTCCCCAACACTTCCGCCCCCCTTTGCATCTGACCCACCTAGAAGCTTTAGGAAAAGTCATTGGGCTGCATAATTGATGATGTGAGGTCATGTCACCTTCCCAACTTTAGATAGGATATTCAGAACAGACAAATGATAAAGCTCTTCCATCTGCTGATCTTAGAAATACAAAACCTTCATGCAATTCAAAGCAATAGTTTTAAATTTAAAAAAAACATAATACATCTTTTCTATCAAGGTATACTTCCAAGTTGATCACTGGAGCCTCACTGAAGACAACAAGGGGAAATGAAAAATGAAAGAAGATTATCTGATATTTTATGGTCAGGCAAATCATTTGATTGCCAATTATTTAATATTCATTATTTTTGACAAATGTGATTAAAAAAAATCAAAATTAAAGTTTCCAATCCCTGCATAAATCAGAGATTCTTGCGCCTCATTATATTTTCTCTCTGATTCATATCAGGTCTTAGTAGAATAATATAACATTTGGGGAAAAAGATACAAACCAAGAGACCAGCCCCAGACGTCAAGATGGAGAAGATCTCCACGGCCACCATAGACTTCCCTTTGGTGCTCAGGTAAGTGGGGAAGAAGCTGATCCAAACACTGCAAAAGATCAGCATGCTGAAAGTTATGAACTTTGCTTCATTAAAGCTATCGGGCAATTTCCTTGCCATAAAGGCCACTGTGAAACTCACAAGGGCCTGGAAACCCAAGTATGCAAGGACAGTATAAAACATTGAAGCTGAACCTTCATTACATTCCAAGATGGTCTCTCCTACCAAGGAGTGGAAATCCAAGTTGGGAAATGGGGGAGAGATTATCAGCCAGGTGACACAAAAAAAATGCTTGGATCAGAGGACAGACTAAGACAATGGAGTTAGTCAATGATTTTCCTAAGAGTTTCCTTGACTTGTTCCCTGGCTTGGTGGCCATGAAGGCCAGAACCACCATGATAGTTTTTGCCAACACCGAGGAAACTGCAAGAGAAAAGAGGATGGCAAAGGTAATTTGTCGGATGAGACAGGTGAGCTTCCTGGGTTGACCAATGAAGAGGAAGGAGCAGAGGAAGCAGAGCAGAAGGGAGACCAGGAGGATGTAGGTGAGATCTCTGTTATTGGCTTTCACAATTGGTGTGTCACGATGCTTAATGAAAACTGCTAGGACTGCCAATGTGACCATGGAGAGAGAAAGAGTGAGAGACACTAAAATGTATCCCAGGGTCTCTTGATAGGAGAGGAAGTGGAGCATCTTGGCAATGCAGTGGTCCTTGTCCTTGTTGGGATACTGATCTTCTGGGCAGGGGTCACAGCGAGCTGCATCTGAAATCAAGAAATGAAATCTTTGAGCATTATTTCACCCTCGTTATTCCTTGCCCCCTTTACTATGGCAAGACTAGCCCCATTCTGCTATCACAAATCCACGAAGGAAGTGATGGAACAACCCACTGGGCATTTCATGATGGATGAAACAAGGCAATTATTTTTATGTTATTGATGATGCTTCAGCTAGTTTAGCCAGAGACAAGGATGTATTCATATATATAGGGCACTTCCATGACTGTTATGGCTTTCAGTGTGAGAGAGATTGCCATTTCTTGATTGCAGTGGGGAAGGAGGAAAGAATGATCTAAAACAGCAGTGTCAAAGTCACATCATCACAGCGGCATCACATGATGTCTTGGGACTTTCCCCCCATTCTGAAACCAGTTATGGGCATGGCCAGCAGGTAATGCATCTGGCCCATGGGCTAATACTTTGATAGCACTGATCTAGAAGTACCATAGCACTGTTGACTCAAGTTCTTTGATTTTTAGTTCAAATCTGTTGATTCTGATTTTTGTTGTGCTTGTAGGAGAGTGTTAATAGCAACAGCAATAGCACTTAGACTTATATTCTGCTCCACAGTGCTTTACATCCCACTCTAAGTGGTTTACAGAATCAGCCTCTTGCTCCAAACAATCTGGGTCCTCCTTTTAGTCACGTTGGAAGAACAGAAGGCTGAGTCAAACCTGAGCCTGGTGAGATTTGAATTGCCAAATTACAGGCAGCCAGCAGTCAGCAGAAGTAGCCCACAGTACTGCACTCTAACCATTGTGCCACCATGACCCATGCATATGTTTAACAGACATGGATAGATGTATCTCCTGTTCCTCTGATAGGTCTATCAATTTCAGAGATGATTGACAGTGTTGATAGAGGAAGCATACCCTAAAGGTTAAAAAACAAACTGAAATAGAACTTTTTCAGGAAAACAGTGGCATCTAGTTTTCTCAATGGTATGTGTCACTACCCTGCATGAAATTCTTGTGGCATGACAAGGTTGGTTGACTTGTGGGGTCAGGACAAATTATATCCATAAACTGAGAGATTCTGTTGTAAAATATGAATACTTTGACAGATGTTGATCCTAATAGGAGCCTCGGTGGTTAGAGTACAGTATTACTTCTGATGACTGACTGCTGATTGCAGTTTGGCAGTTCAAATGTCACCAGGCTCAAGGTTGACTCAGACATCATCCTTACAAGGTGGGGAAAATGAGGACCAGGATTGTTGGGGGCAATATGCTGACTCTGTAAACTGCTTAGAGAGGGTTCAAAGTTCTATGAAGCAGTATATAAGTCTAAGTGCTGTAGCTATTGCTAATAAAAATAGCAATGAAGTTTAAATTGTGATTTAATGATTGACTTTCTTCATCCTGGAAGATCTGATTTGATACGTGCTCTACCTTTTTGATTAGAAACGGTCCCTTCTGGACAAGGAGCACATTGGTAGCAGCAAACAGGCTCGCCCTCTGGAACTCTTCTCCTCTCTCCTGCCTGGCACCTCTTCATGACACACCTGGCAAAGGGCACCTTCTACAATAGAAACAGGGAAATGGTTTAGCTGCCACAAGCTATGAACCTGCTTCGTTTGTCCAATTCCACATTTTTATTTCAATCAAAAATATGAATTCAAAGGAAATGATTCCCCTGAAACAAAAAAAACAGCTTCTTGTTGATTGAGGCATTTCGACCCATCAATGGGTGCTGAAGATTGGAGCTGGGACCTCTGCATGCAAAGGAGGGTTTGTGACATTAAGCTACGTCTTTGGTGAAATAGTAAATGATGAGGATCCAATTGGACAACGTGAGGAGTCAGTGGAGGAGTGTGAGGTTTAAGCAACAGAGAAACAGGAGGAATGTTTGTTAATTGAGGGAACCTTGAAGTACGTCATTCTCAGCAAACTTTATCAAAATTTCTATGGCAACATAACTGATATGTTTCTTTTTATTAAGACATTAATTCTTACTTGAGGACAGAAATAGCAAAAAGGTAGAGAAGTAACTTGACTCCTTCTGACAGTAGGAGCCCCTCCCATTGCTTACTTTGATGCATACTGATAAATCCTGCAGTGAGATTTGATTCTTGGTTTTGGGGTCTTGTGTTTGATTCCACAATGGGAAAAGTCCACTGAAATCATTTTTGCCCACCCTAATGGCATCCTGACCTTCAAGAAGTTCTTCCCAATATCAACTCTTTCTCGACCTGACACAAATCAGACCTGAAATGTATTATGTGCAAATCAGATTTTTCACCAAATGGCTCCCATATTTTATGATCCAATAGAGCCAATTAGAAGGACATTCTGCATCCCAAGGAGAGGAGAGAATGAATCTTTCCTTGGTTTTATAGTGTTGCCTTTCAACTCACCTTTGTGGGCCAGACAATTGCATCAGAGTTAATAGTGAAAACTTGGCCTGGGGGAGCCCTAGGATCGATTTGCCCAACTTTCACCAGAGCCATTGATTTATTTTGAATGGAAACCCAATTGAGAAGATCATAATGAGCAGATCCCAGCCCATTTTCTGAGAGTGAGATTTCTTCTCCTGCACTGTTGTTGAACCGGACATTCCTCAAATAGGGAAGAAGCTGAAACAAAGGAGACCTTCAGAAATTGGAGCAATTGGCTAAAAGCCACACATGAGACAACATGGCTCCTACCATTCTATCATGGCCCTCATTCTAGCAGATGGGTTTATGTCTGAGAAGTTTGAAATTTGAGCAGTCAGGGGTAACACCAAGTGCTACTTCCTCAATAAAAGAAAAAAATGCCTTTGAGACTGGGAATTTGTATCATGGCTTCTTCAACCACTTTGAAGTGGTATCTACGGATAAAGATTTTAATGCCAAACTCCAAATTTCATTGTTTGGTTTTCTTCATGTTTTACTTGACTCTAAAGGTTTTAAAGTCTTTGTGTGTAAATTTGTCTTGCGACTGATAAATACATTTTAGGAATGATTCAATGATTACTTTAAAAAGAGAGTGGCATGGTGGCCTGGAGGTGAAGATGCTTGCCTCTCACTCCAAAAGTTGAGAGTTCAATCCAAGGCAGTGACAGATGTTTCTCTATCAGGGCACAAAGAGAAAATATCTGCTGTGAACTCTGCATAGGCATCAGGAAGGGCATCCAGCCAACAAATTCTATGCTTTATTCTGATGCCCTGATTCTACACAGTAAAAAAGATTAGAGAAGGAAAAAAGATTTCTTTCAAAATGTTGTGTAATTCCCCTGACTTTCTATCATAGACAAAGAAAGAAGAATGCAGGAACCAGAGCCATAGTGGCACAGTTGTTGGAATGCAATATTTCAGGCAAACTCTGCCCACTGCCATGAGTTTGATCCTGACTGGTTCCAGGTTGACTCTGCCTTCCATCCATCTGTGGTCGATAAAATGAGGACCCAGATTGTTGGGGGCAAGATGCTGACTCTCTAATTCACTTAGAGAGGGCTGTGAAGCATTGTGAAGCAGAACATAAGTCAAAGTGCTATTCCTATCTAACTAAGTGGGGCCATGTGGAAAGAATTGGATACCCTGGGTTGCCTCTTCAATGTCCAGGAAGGTTCACAATTTAGCCATTGATGGGAAAAAAGTGTGATGAATTTTAGACCTGGAACAGGTTGGATTCAGCAAACATACTGAACCACATGCCTCATCTACATCAGGAATTTTTTGGCTTTTAACCTTTGCTTAACTCTGCTCGAGTGATCATAAAATGCCTAAAGTCAGAGTAGATGAGGACGTCGTTCTCCTTCCTCCTCCTGTAGAGGGTGCTTTTTAGAGGCTTTTTTAAACAGTTAAGCACTAAGCAGAGTCATTCACGGTGACTCTGGCAGCAACTAGCTCAGCCTGACCTCAGCTCTTGCCTTTTTCCTTTTACATTTTTTTTCTTTTCATGATGACAGTGGTGAGGCTCTGCCTCCCCTGCCTCCCCTGACTGCACGTCACTGCAAGGACTTAAGCTTCCCCATTGAAGCTTCCTCCACAAACACATCCAGATTGTCATACTGCTCGGGGCTGACACTTCCTCCATGAAATGGTCACCTCCTGAAACCTCCAGGCAGCCATTAAGGATCTTTTAGTATCTTCTATGTAGATATTTCCTCTATGGATCTGATGGAAGACTGGTTTGTTTCTGTTTTCTCCCCTCTCCCTTTTCAACCAAATTTTACATATTTCATATCATTGTTTATATTAATTACCATTCTAACCAGTTCTGATGTGCTGTACATTGACATTGTGGCATACAGAACTTTCACAAGTAATTCAAGAAATAGATATGGGAAAAATAGCAATAGCAATAGCAGATTTTTATATACCGCTTCATAGGGCTTTCAGCCCTCTCTAAGCGGTTTACAGAGTCAGCATATTGCCCCCAACAACAATCCGGGTCCTCATTTTACCCACCTCGGAAGGATGGAAGGCTGAGTCAACCCTGAGCCGGTGAGATTTGAACCGCTGAACTGCTGATCTAGCAGTCAGCTGGAGTGGCCTGCAGTACTGCACTCTACCCACTGCGCCACCTCGGCTCTTAATCCTCTCTCAAGGTCTGTGGATGGAATAAAAAGTCACAGAGATTACCTGCCATGACTGGAGATTTGAGATCTTCTTTCCAAGCCTCATCATGGCTGGTCGGGTTCCTGGTCCATGTATTGCATGTAATGCATGTGAGAGAACATAAACGGCATTGTAGATATTGTAACTTCCACCAATCATGCTTCTTTCAAACAAGGAAGATGGTAAATCTTGTAAATTCTCCTTCCCTGTACAGTTTTTCATCCCCTCTGGATAAAACTTATTTGGTGCATAGAACTGGCAGACAAATATTTGTTCCCACCAGAATGGCAGAAACATGTCCCCTTGTGGGTTCAAAGGGTCTAAAGACAGGAGGAAATGGCTGAATTCTGAGATATCCCCACTGTGTTCCCTAAAATGCAACGCTCCATGCAAGGGCTTTAGAGATTGCCAGACATCAAAACCTTGATATATAATATGTTTCCAAGATGAAGTTAGGATCCAAACATTCTGAAATGATCTCCTATCATGAACTACTAGAAGATGCAGAGCCCCCTGAAAAGTTATAATAGTTCCAGTGTCTCCAAAGAAAACAATGATGTCAACTTTTAGCCATATTTTGGAATCAAAAAAGATCTGGACAACAGGATCACCAGAACCATATTTCACCTTTTGAGTGAAGGCCAGGCAGATCTCCTTCTCCTTCAGCAGTGGCATCAGAGTTGAGATGAAATGTTCTCCGTTGTCATCATCAGAGCCCAGAAGCCCAACCCAGTTCCACTGGAAATACAGGAACAGCTGGACTAAACTCAGACACTGAGCAAATTCCTTGGCATTAATCCGGAAGAAGGAAGGATACATTCTTTTGTCTTCCCAAGTGGATTGAAAGCCATCACTGAACTGGAGAAAGTGAGAATCTTCTTTAAAAGACAAAGCAAATTTTGATGGTGACTTTAGGGGTCCCATTGTGTCGTTTAGTGACCCCATCAGTCAAGATGAGTCATTTTTGGAGATACAATTCTTCCCTTCGTAGGACAAGCCATCAATTAACATATTTGCTGAATTGTGACATGTCAGAATCCAAAGGAACAAACCATCAACCCACATTGATATTAAAATGAATCCATGTATAGAATCTCCAGCTCATATACTATTATTGTCCTACCTCCTACCCCCAAACACCTTTGGTGATATCTTTGCTTCTGTGAGTTCATCTATTGTTTGTCTATTCCACCACTGTATCTAAAGAAGCCCCCTTACCTGTGGGACCTTGAAGATGCTGAAAATGGAGGCCATCTTCTTTGAGGCTTTGGCATTGTCACCCCCGATGACAGAGAGCAGAGGGTCCTTCCAGTCACATTTATAACCTGGAACCATTCGGTCACGTGTGGAGAGCAGAAGGAGACTGATTGAAAAAATCCTCCTCTCCCACTGGAAATTGTCATACATGTGGAAGCCCAGGGTGATGTTGGGGAGGAGAACCAGATCTTTGTTGATTTCTGTGACTGCAAATATCAAAGCCAGGAACAGCTGGTAGTTGTTGGGGATGGGGCTATAATGAGAAAAAGACATTATGAACCATAACAGAAAAGCTTGTGTGTGCTGGGGAAGGTTGCCTTGTCTTTGATCTTTGTAGGGTTTTGCTTGGAGCAGGAAGTCCCAATTATTAATAGGGTTCTTTTTAATACAATATTTTAGCAGCCTGGATGGTTTTGTGAGACAGGAGAAAAGTTTGTCTCTCCCTATCAAGGACCATTTTATATCCCTCTATCCTGCTCCCTTCTTCACTTTTCTCTGGTGGCTGTAACCCATCCCAATTTCTCCTCTAGCAATCTAATCAATTGAATTCTGTGTTGGAGCATCTTCTTCAGGTCTAACAACCGCAGCTGGGAACAACACTTCAGTTAGTTGTCAAAGCAAAGATTATTCATGCACACTGCAGATTCCAAGATTGAGTTTTGTGTTTTTAATAGTACCCAACATAGGAAAGCTCTGAGTTTTTTCTTGTGTCTTCCATCATGTCTTTTTGTTCAAATTTACAGAGTAAGTCATCTTCTTAATTAGGGCAGTAAAGTTTTTAATGGGTTGTCCCTCTCACTCTGTATGTGGTGTATTGTCTTCTTGACAAAGAGTTCTGGAAAGTTTGATAATCTAGCCTGCTTTATGAGCTCGGCGTTTAATTGAGAAAACCACAAAGATTTGAACTACACTAGGATATTGAAACATCACTTGAACAATATTTTTGAGCAAACAAAGCAAGCAATCGTGCAAATCTTTTTCCTCCAGATGAAACTTACGTAGAGTGAATATTAAACCGAAATGGGTTTTTTTTAAAGTCTGGTCGAAAAGTAGGAAAATGGGCTCCAAAAGGCAAATTCCCACCAATAATGAAATCACCACGTTTGTAACTGTATTCTTCAAACCTTAAACCTTTTGGCAGCACACATCTGGTTTGCATCCTCACAGCAGATGTTGGAGAAGTTGGAGGCAGGAGCCAAAAGAGCAGGAGGAGGAGGAGGAGGAGAGGCAGCCCAGTCATTCTTCTCACTTTCCCTGCTAGAGCAAAAATCAAGATTTATGCAGAAGCTGAACTTGAAATCACAACAGAGTGTTAGCACCTCGTCTGCTCAGGCCACCTGAATGGCCCCAGTGCAACTTTCTATCAAATGTTCTTCTTCCTACCTGTGTTTGGGCTGCAACTAATGAAAAAAAAAATTGGGTCAGTTGAGTCTCATCAAAACTAGAAGTTGGATCTTTCCAAGATACAAAAAGATCTCTCTCTCTCTCTCCCCCTCAACTCTGAAAAATCAAAGAATATTTGTAAATCAGGTTTTACCCTGGAAGGTTTTCATAGGTGGAAATTCATAGGGGATACATTAAAAAATACTGTTCTTCTGGTAATTGCAGGGAAAAGCAATTGTCCTACCCATGTGGCACTAGACTTTTTTTTGTGCACCTGAAAAGGAAAAACATGTTTGTGTCTCTTGTTGCTATTCCACAGAGCAGAAGGACTTGGGAGACAAGAGAAACTTGGCTGTTTGACCTACATGAAGCCGCTTATGTAAACAAGACGGAGTTTGACTTTTGCTATAGTTTGTTCGGATAGGTTGAGTTCTAATGGGACAGGGTGGCAAATGGCCGTCAGTTGTACAATATTAAGTGCAAGTAATAATACCAATAAACTAAAGGCTCTCATATTTTTTAGAAATAGGCAGATCTTATGCTAATTTAAACCCCAGAGCAGCAGTGGTGGGTTCCGGGCAAACCGGTGCCTGCCAGAAGCAGCAGCCACCATACTGGAATGGTGCTTTGGAGGGCTGCCCACCCTCCCTCGTTCCTTACTTGCATTTGGGACAACTGGGCCATTTGCGCACACACATGCAGCGTACGACGCCTGTGTGACTCTCCACCAAGCAGCTGGAGTGTCACAGGCAGTGGATGTGTATGCATGTGCAGCACGCATGCCTGTGGTGGATGCCCGGCCCCCTCACAGCGTATCAGTTGCGACAATATCCGGAACCCACCACTGCACAGCAAGGTTGCCTAACAGTTTCTTGAAGCCAAAAGTTTGCCCTGGTTCCTGACAGCTGTTGGATGGGATAGAAGGGAATAGAAGGGAATAGAATAGAGTATACCTGTAAGGGACCCTGGAGGTCTTCTAGTCCAGGCCCCTGCTCCGGCAGAAGAAGCAATGCCATCTCAGACAAGTTACTGTCCAGTCTCCTCTAAAAAAAACCTCCAGTGTTGGAGCATACACGATTTCTGAAGGCAAGCTGGTTAATTTTCCTCACTGTTAGGAATTTTCCCCTTAATTCCAGGTTGCTTCACTCCTTGATTAGTTTCTATCTATTGTTTCTTGTTCTCTCTTCTTTGTGGCAGCCCCTCAAATGCTGGAAACCTGCTATCATGTCTCCCCTAATTCTTCTTTTCTTTAGATTAGCCAGACCCATTTCCTGCAGCTGCTCCTCATAGGTTTTAGCCTCTAAAAAAGCTTCAGGCAACCAAAAATGACAACTAAGATTTTGACATGGAATGTTAACGGACTGAACTCTCCACAGAAAAGAAAGAAAATATTTCATTATCTCAAACAGTTTAAGAATGACATAATTTGCTTGCAAGAAACTCATATCAAATCAACCGATCAAAAATATTTGTTTAACCCCAAACTGGGCCAACATTTTGCGACCTCAGCCATGGAAAAGAAAAATGGCATAGTAGTATATTTAAGAAAAGACATTAAAGCTGAGCTAATTGAAGCAGATCCCTTTGGAAGATATATTGCATTAGATTTAATCTTAGAAGGGAAAAAGACGTTACTTTTGGGAATTTATGCTCCTAATCAACAACAAGATGGATTTTATAGAAATCTTCACGCTAAATTAGTACAGTGGGACTTTGAATCTTGTATGTTGTTGGGTGACTGGAATGGTGTGATCGACACCAAAAGAGATAAGAAGACAGCTCGCCCGAACACCAAATTTCGAGCTAAGTTACCCAAAGCCTTTTTTGACATGCTGGACGACTTTGAATTGCGAGACGCTTGGCGCGAGAGGCATGCAGAAGAACATGACTTTACCTTTTTTTCCAATAGACATCAATCTCTTTCAAGGATTGATTTTATACTAATTACAAATGATTTACTTTGTAGGGTGAAGAAGACAAAGATTATGGCGAGAGTTCTTTCAGACCATAATCCAGTCTGGATGGAATTGGGAAGGGTAGCCCAGGCAAGAAGGTCCTGGAGGTTGAATGAAAACTTATTTAGATATGAAAAGTATGTTAATGATTGTAAAAAATTGCTATCGGAATATTTTGTTCTCAATATGAACAAGGGTACATCTTTGGAATATGTATGGGATGCAAGCAAAGCGTATATGAGAGGAGTATTAATGAATATAAACAAAATACATAGACACAAACAAGGGCAAAAACGAAAAGAATTGGAAGAGGAAATTAAAGGGAAAGAGTCAGAATTAACATTGAATCCAGGAGATACAAAGATTAGGGAAACAATTGCTATATTAAAATCTCAGTTTGATATGCTGATCTCTGACCAGGTAGCTACTAGTTTATTATATGCTAAACATAATACTTTCTGCAATGCAAATAAACCCGGTAGGTGGTTGGCTTATCAGATTAGAAAAAAAAGGAAAGCTCGAAATGTATCCAAATTGTGTTACAGAGGGAAGGAAGTGTTTCAACAGGAAGAGATTCAAAAGGTATTTCGGGAATTTTTTACAGAGTTGTATAAAGGGGATAAAATTAAGGACGGAGATATAGACAAATACCTAGATAAAGAGAAAATCCCCCTAGTTAGAGAAGAACATAGGCATAAGCTGAATCAACCTATAACCTCTGGGGAAATTTTGCAGGCAATTAAACAATTAAAGTTAGGGAAAGCACCAGGCACAGATGGTTTAACAGCTGTTTATTATAAAAATCTACAGTTAGAAATGGTAGAACCCCTCAGAGAACTATTCAATAAAATTCAATCGGGAGGGAAAGTGCCTCCTTCGTGGAAGACTGCGTTCATATCGTTGATACCCAAAGAAGACCAAGACCTTACCCAACCAAAAAATTACAGACCTATTTCATTACTCAATGTAGATTATAAAATTTTTACTAAAATATTAGCAAATAGGCTAATGGGGGTAATTCAACAACTGATACATACCGATCAAACTGGTTTTATACAGGGCAGACAGATGAAGGACAACGTTAGATTAATTATCAACGCTTTAGAATACCTGGGAAAGAACAATCAAATTCCGGCCGCATTCATATTTCTGGATGCGGAGAAAGCCTTTGATCGAGTTAATTGGCAATTCCTGCTGAAGACATTGCAAAAAATGCAGATAGGAGATGGTTTTTTACGTTCAATTGGTGCAATATATCAGCAGCAAACAGCCCAGATCATTGTCAATGGAAGTCTGACAGACTCCTTTCAAATTGAAAAAGGCACAAGACAAGGCTGTCCTCTGTCCCCATTATTGTTTATTATAACTTTGGAAATACTGTTGAATAAGATACGGGGCCTAGGCGGTCTAAAAGGGATTAAAATTAGACAGCAAGAATATAGAGTCCGTGCATTTGCGGATGATCTGGTTATAATATTGGAACAACCGCAGGAAACTAGTAGGGTATTATTGAATACGATCAATCAATATGGTCAAGTCTCGGGATTTAAAATAAATCTAGGAAAAACCAAAATAATAGCTATAAATATGACTATCAAACAGAAGGAAGAACTGGGGGCGACGCTAAGATGTGAGGTAGTTAAAAAAGTTAAATATCTTGGAGTTAATATTTTAATCTCAAATGGGAAATTATACAAGTATAATTATGAATCACTTTGGCATAGTACACAGTTGGAGTTGAAAAGGTGGGAAAAACTGCATTTGTCCTTGCTGGGTAGAATAGCGGCAGTAAAAATGAACATTTTACCAAAATTTTTATTTCTTTTTCAAATGTTACCAATACTTAAAAGAGATGCGAATCTTTTAGAATGGCAGAAGGGTATCAATAAATTTGTGTGGGCAGGAAAGAAGCCGAGGGTAAAGATGAAAATAATGCAAGATGCACGTGAAAGAGGAGGATTGAAATTACCTAACTTAAAATTATACTATGACGCAGTGGCATTATCTGCAATTAGTGATTGGATTCATCTAACTAATGACAGAATTTTGAATATCGAGGGATATGACTTGTTATATGGTTGGCATGCTTACTTGTTATTTAACAAAAAAACGGATAAGAAATTTAAAAATCACATCTTAAGAAATGCTTTATTGAGGGTTTGGAAAAAATATCAACATAAATTAAATGATAAAGTGCCCATGTGGGCAATTCCTAGACATGCAATTGAAAATATGAATGTAGAACAAAAACAGGATAGAACCACCTATAGACAACTTCTTATCTCAGAAAGAGGGGTGATGGAACTAAAATCTTTAGAGGTACTTAAAGAAGAGAAGGTAGTTCAAACGTGGTTTCAGTATGGTCAATTACAGGCTAGGTGGAAAATAGATCAAAAAATTGGCTTTGTAAAAGTTGAGGATAACTTGTTTAAACAAATAAGAGATCAAAGCTCAATGCATATAAAGAGGATATATAATGTATTAGTACAGATGGATTCTGAAACGGAACTGATTAAGGATTGTATGATAAAATGGGCTCAGAATATCGAGGAACCAATAATGCTTGAAACATGGGAAAGAATCTGGGTAAGAAATGTGAAATTTACACAAGCACAAAACTTGAGAGAAAATTTTTATAAGATGTTTTATAGATGGCACCTAGATCCTAAAAAGCTTGCCTCTATGTATCCAAATGTTCAACCTAAATGTTGGAGATGTGGTTCTTGTGATGCTACATATTTTCATATATGGTGGACATGTCGTAATGTCAAGGCATTTTGGATAAAAATATGGTGGATCCTGCAAAACATCTTTAAAAGAAGGATAAAATTTACCCCCCAGTTGTTTTTACTGGGTATATGTATTGATTTTACAGCAGCAGAGACTAATTTGGTTCTGTATTTAATAACGGCAGCAAGACTCTTGGTGGCGCAGTATTGGAAGAAGAAAGATTTACCTACAATTCAAGAATGGACTTTGAAAGTTATGAACTTAGCCGAAATGGCCAAAATCTCTGCATATCTCAAAGAACATTCAAACGAGAGATATAAACGAGACTGGAAAAAATGGATTGATTACATAAAAAGTAAATATGGGACTAAGAAACTCCAGATAGCTTATGCTTAGTATCAGTAATAATTTAAATTGTTTAAAATTTGGGTAACAGTAAGAAGCTGAGTTCAATGTAGAGATATCTTAGACTGTGATTGTTCAAAAGTTATACCACGTATGGTCTTTGGGAAGTCGGGGGGAGGGAAGGGAGGTGGGGATTTAGGGGGAGGGGGGTGGGGGGAAATACAATATGTGTTAAATTCCATGATTGTATTTGTATACTGTGGCTTTTCAATGTTAGTGCGAAAATAGAACAAACCGAATATACTGGAAGGTAATAGATACCGAAGGAAAGAGTCGAGTGAAAGAAGAAGGAGGGTGGAGAGGGTGAGAGAGAGGAGGAGGAGAAGGGAGGGAGGGAATGGAGAGGTTGTGATAGGGTCAAGGTTAAAAGAAGGGGAGGGGAAGTAGGTGTAGAGGGGTGTGTGAGAAGGAAGAATGAAAGTTGGAGGGGGTTGAAAGAGGGTGTATGGCGGGTCAAGGTGGTATACTGGGTTTGTATTGTAGAGGGCATTTTCTATATTCAATGTTATATGCCCTGATTAAGCACAGTGAATATGTGATTGTATAGAATGAAAACATAATAATATATATATATATATAAAAAATAAAAAAAAAAACAAAAAAAAATAAAAAAAAATAAAATAATAAAAAAAAAAAAACAAATTAAAAAAAAAATAAAAAAAAAAAAAAAGAAGAGATCACAGCAGTGGTGGGTTTCAATATTTTTTAGAACCACTTCTGTAGGTGAGGCCTGTTTTGTGGGAGTGGCTTGCTGACCATGTGACTGGGTGGGAGTGGCTTGCCTGCCATGTGACCGGGTGGGCATGGAAAATGTTGTGAAACTCACTTAACAATGCTCTTGCTTAACAACCACAATTTTGGGCTCAATTGTGATCATAAGTTCTCTTCCTTCCTTCCTTCCTTCATTCTTTCCTCCTTGTCTCTCTATCTCTACCCCACTTATTTTCTTTCTCTTCCTTCCTTCCTCCTTTCTTTCTTATCTCTCTCTCCCTCTCTCTCTCTCTCTCTCTCTCTCTCCAACTTTCTTTCTTTCTCTTTCTCATTCTTCCTTTCTCTCTCTCTCACACACACACATACACACACCATTTCCCTCATATCTGCCACTGACAGCTCTCAAAGAGAAGGAAGGAGTCCTGCCTTGGGAAGGGGTTGGACTAGATTTCCTCCATGTTCCCTTATATGCTCCTAGGTCTACTCTACACGTATATGTTCTGCTCTGTGCCAGTTGAAACTGTTTTGTGTTTGTGTGTCAGGGAATGTTCTTTTCCAATTTTTTAATAATTTAATTGCTTAAAACACACTCTAAAATATTTAGATAGCAAATGTAGGAACACTTCAACCATACAGTAAACAAAGGACTAAAAATTGAAATATAAATTTGCAGAGCAATTTCTCTCTCTTCTTTACAAAATTCTTGTAAACATGCAATAGTTGATATACACTTGCAACAATATAATAGATAGCATAATGGAAAAAACTGGGAATTATTTTTTTTTATTAAAAGGTTTTATTTTATTTTACATTTTCAAAACAAACACAACACAAAGAATCCCCCTTCTTTACATACTGTAGAAAGTGTATCAATTGGTTACAAAAAGCTTTCATGCATCTCTAACACTGTCATCACAAAATTCATATTAACTCAAGTATTTTAAATCAGATATTTTTATACATATTACCATCATCATACTTCCATTTTCATTTGACTATAATTGTTTAACCGTCCTTCATCATAAAATGTACCAAGATTTAAAACCTGACCACATACTGGCAGTTCATTTGTTATTTCTAATATCCTCCAATAACACTATATCCTTATGGCCAATTCTGACTAAACATCAATAATATTTAGTAACAAAAATGTCTAACCCTCCTTTCCAAATCACTGTTTACAATTTACATCCAATTTCCTTATGTTGTACATACAGTGTGTATGTGTGTGTGTGTGTGTGTAGCGTTATCATAGCATTTCCCCCCTTAATAATCAAAACTTAGCTAAATTCAACTTAGTTCTTTTTTATTAACCTTTCTATATAACCAAATAATTTCTAATCTTCCTTTCATAGGTACCATTCAATATTCATATCCAATTACTACTTGTCATACCAATACATATGTATACATTATTATCATTATCAGTTGTTTATTTAACCATATCTATTGTCACTAATTTTCACTAAATTTCACTAGTTTTAGATTATACACTTTCATCTATCAATCTGTATCTTTCCAGTAGCAAAACAATCTCATGTCTTCTGTCATTTGTTGTATCAGTCCTCTAATCATCTCCTTAATCAAATTTGAATGGACTCCTCTTTGTAACTCGTTGCTTATTAAGTCTCTCATGTAATTTCAATGCCCTTCTTCTGTTTCCTTGATCAGCTTATCTTTAATTGTCAGTGGTGTTATCAATGATGTTGCTAATACAATTTCTCTCTTTAAACCCATAAATTCTTTTGTTTTTTCTTCTTCTGTATCTTGCCATCTAGGGTAGAGTTCCCCTCCATTTAATTCCTCTTTCCGTGTTCCACTCTTTCCATTTCCAGACACAAACCAATCACCATAGATATCAGCGGATTTGATTTCTTTGTGGTCATTTTTCTCTTTGGTTTTTAGGACTCTAACCTCCACTTTTTCCACTTGATAAACATCTCCAACTTCTTCATCATATTTTACTGTTAGATGCTCTAGATTTTCCAACTTCTTCTTCATCCTATCAAATGTGTTTGATATTTTCTGAATTTCAAACATTATCTTTTGCAGACTTAAACCTTCTTTCTGCTGTTAAAGTTGTGCCAAGGGCCTGGAAAATCAAGTATGGAAGGACAATATAAAACATTGAAGCTGAACCTCCATTACATTCCAAGATGGTCTCTCTTACCAAGGAGTGGAAGTCCAAGTTGGGAAATGGGGGAGAGATTATCAGCCAGGTGATACAAAAAATTGCTTTGATCAGAGGACAGACTAAGACAATGGAGTTAGTCAATGGTTTTCCTAAGAGTTCCATTGACTTGTTCCCTGGCTTGGTGGCCATGAAGGCCAGAACTACCATGATAGTTTTTGCCAACACAGAGGAAACTGCAAGGGAAAAGAGAATGGCAAAGGCAGTTTTTTGGAAGAGACAAGTGACCTTCCCAGGTTGACCAATGAAAAGAAAGGAGCAAAGGAAGCAGAGCAAGAGGGAGACCAGGAGGATGTAGGTGAGATCTCGGATGTTGGCCTTCACAATTGGTGTGTCATGATGTTTATAGATAATCACCAGGACTACAGAAGTGATCACAGAGAAAAAGAGAGCAATAAAAACTAAAATATATCCTAGGGTGTCTTGACACAAATCAAGCAGTTGTGAATTATTGGTCTTCTCTGTATTGGGAAATTCCCTATTTGATCTCACGTGTCATTGCATTGTATCTATGAAGTGGGGGGTCTTCCTGGATTCTCATCTCCTGCTCAAGAAGCAGATTATATTCTTGGCCAGGAAGGTCTTTGAAAACCTTCAGTTTGTTAAACAGCCTCAACTTGAACTGTGTAGATTTTGAATTTTCATGAGACACAGAGAAAACAGAGGCAAGAGCAATGGCAAGAGTAGAGGGAGGCAATCTGTCGTGATTGGGATCAGACCCAGTAGTGAAACTGGAGAAGCATATATTCATCCTTGAAAGAAGGCATCAGCATTCCAAAGAGCATCCAAAAGTAAATCAGAGTCCAAGGCAAAGTATTGCTCAAAGTTCCAATTAATTAAGAGAGCCGAGTTGGCATATCTGGGAAACCCAAATCTGAAAGCTACCAGTTTTTCTCCACCTAGTTGAAAGTTCAAGATTTTGCCCCCACACCCACAAGTCCATCACATGGTCCAATCTCCCACTGGCATGCTGGTAGTTCCACCCATCCAGTTGCAGAGGCATAGGATGACCTTGGCTTCCTAGAAAGAATTTTGTTATGGCTACATAGTATCTCACTCCTTACAATCCCCTCTCCCATTTTCCCACATAGAAAATGCATAGTAGAATAATAGAAAGTGTGGCAGGCCAAAGATCCAGAAGAAAAGATGGCTGCACGCCTGACAGAAGGATTATCTTGAAAGAGCCCTGGATGAAGCAATCTGTCTAGGCACCATTCGGTCAGGATTCAGACCTGGGTATGAAATTGAGGGAAGCCCCCTACCCCAGAAGAATGAAATATTTTGGGAAATATTTAAAAAGGCAGAATATTATATTTGGTTTGGCAAGTTTGGTAAGAGCCATGCATCCCTTTTTGCTCAACTTGACTTCTTAGTTGTCTTCGATATCATTTACCATGGTATCCTTCTCTAATAGGTCTATGGAGTGGGAGTGTCAGGCCTGCAATCATATTCCTTTCAGGATCTTTGGCTTGCCACACTTTCTATTATTTTTCTATGCTGTTTCATTAGTGGGGAATAGGGAGGGGGGATAGTAAGGAGAAGAATGTGTCATTGTCATAATAAAACATTCATTTCCAGAAACCCAAGGTCATCTTTTGTCTCCGCACCTCTGCACCTGATAGGAACTGGATGGGTGGAAATACCAGCATGGCAGAGGAAGATTGGACCATTTGATGAACTTGGAGTGTGGGGGACAAGATCTTGAACTTTCAACTGGGTGGGGAAACCTGGAAGCTTTCAGATTAGGGTTTCCACAGTTTGTACCAACATGTGTCTGATTGAATTGGAACTTTGATGAAAGCTATGCTTTGAATTCTGATTTAATTCTGGATGATATTTGGAACACTGACAGGGAGTGGGTGACACTGCATTTTGCTGGGTTTATTCATCTCTATGGGACAGATAACAATCAGTGTTGACTGAGAGAGAGAGAGGTCCTACCCTTGGCTGCTGTTTGGTTGGTTGCTCTTCTCTGCACTTTTTCTAGTGTCTCAACAACTTTTTTATAGTGTAGTGACCAAAACTGGATGCAGGATTCTAGATGTGGTCTTACTAAGGCTTTTTCGAGTGGTATTAGTACTTCATTTGATGTTGATTGCTTCCCTTCTGGACGTGCCGGAGGGAAAATTCCTTCCAGTAGATGTCTATGGAGATTTTCAGTCATCCAAGTCGTGGTTGTCCCAAAGGTGCTTTTTCAAGAGGCAACTGGACTTTCTGTTTTTTCTTTGAAGGCATTTTGCTTTTCATCCAAGAAGCTTCTTCAGCTCTGGCTGGATGGTGGGGAATGGAAGGATTTGAATGGAACTGGAGGGTGGGGAATGAAATGCTTCCATTTCCCACCATCCAGTCAGAGTTGTTTCTTGGATGAGAAGCAAAATGTCTCAAAAAAAACCCACAGAAAGTCCAGTTGACTCTTGAAAAGGCACCTTTGAGTCTTCCAGTAATTTCCCTCAGATGCAGCCAAGAGTTGGAAGAGGAGAAGAGTGAAGGAGGAGCAAAGAAGCAGAAAAAACAAAGAAAATTAAAGCTTTTGACAGGACAGAAATAGAAAACAGAAACAAACAAAAAAAAAGATTTAAAAAAACAGATTGGATTATGTAGAAAAAAAAGAGGATCAAAATCAATTTATCCAGTCAAAATCTCTGCATAAATGTGGGTGCAATAGGGCAATTTAATGGGGTTTTATGCTGTGATTTTTAACGTTGTAATCCAGCTGGAGTCACTTATGTATAACTTGAGTGGTAATATACTGTAACTATGTTTCATAAATAAATAGTATGATCAGATATTCTTGTGCCTCATTATACTCTCTCTACAATTCAGATTAGGCTTAAATAGGATAATGTAGCATTTGGGGAAAAAGATGCAAGCCAAGAGACCAGCCCCAGAGGCCAAGATGGAGAAGATCTCCACGGCCACCATGGACCTCCCTTTGGTGCTCAGGTAGGTGGGGAGGAAGGTGATCCAAACACTGCAAAAGACCAGCATGCTAAAAGTAATGAACTTGGCTTCATTAAAGCTGTCAGGCAATTTCCTAGCTAGAAATGCCACTGTGAAACTAATGAGGGACAGGAAACCCAAGTAAGAGAGGACAGCGTAAAACATTGAAACTGAGCCTTCATTACATTCCAAGATGGCCTCTCCTATCAAGGAGTGGAAGTCCACATTGAGAAATGGAGGAGAGGTGGCCAACCAGGTGGCACAAAGAATTCCTTGGATCAGGGGACAGGCTATGACAATGGAGTTGGTCAGTGGTTTTCCTAAGAGTTTCCTTGTCCTGTTCCCTGGCTTAGTGGCCATGAAGGCTAGAACCACCATGATAGTTTTTGCCAACACAGAGGAAACTGCAAGGGCAAAGAGAACGGCAAAGGCAGTTTGTCGGAAGAGGCAGGTGAGCTTCCCAGGTCGACCAATGAAGAGGAAGGAGCAGAGAAAGCAGAGCAGGAGGGAGACCAGGAGGATGTAGGTAAGATCTCTGTTGTTGGCCTTGACCATTGGTGTGTTGTGATTCTTACAGAAAATCACCAGAACTGCAGAGGTGGTCACAGAGAGAAAAAGAGCAAGAGATGCTAAAGTGTATCCCAGGGTGTCTTGATAGGAAAGGAAGTGGATCTTCTTGGCAATGCAGTAGTCCTTGTCCTTGTTGGGATATTGGTTTCCTGGGCAGGGGCCACAGCAAGCTGCGTCTGAAATCAAGATTCAGTGTATACTTTATAGTGTATCAACAAGGGCAAATCATCTATCTATACTGACAATGCTGGGAATGGGTTAGCCAGAAAAATGGATCTGTTCTCTGCTTTATACTTCAACTTCACCCATTCAAACCATTTTGCAGGGAAGGGTTAGAAGACATACTGTAGGTAGATACATCTGCTCTGTCTCTGACAAGTCTATGAATTTAGTTTAGTTTACTTTATTGTCATTGCACCTCATACAATGAGATTGAATGCCATCTTCAGTGTACATGAAACATTAAAAAATAAAACAAAATCACACACCCTTCACATTCTATACAAATGAATTGAAAACCTCTGATATTGCATTAATATTGCACTATACAGTAGTACTCAACATTATTACTGCACTGGGATAGAAGCTGTTTTTCAGTCTATTCGTTCTTGTTTCTATTATCCTGTACCATTTGCCAGATGGTAATAGTTCAAAAAAAGGGTGCCCAGGATGAGTCGGATCTTTAAGCATGTTTTGAACTTCCTTAAGGCAGCAGGAGCTATAAACCTGTTCAAAGGAGGCTGAGAGGGCAATGATGTTAACCTTCTGGAGTGCTGTCCAGTGGTTGGTTACACATCTCATTACTACTGCTTCACCAGATGCTTGTGACCTCTGTGCATATGCTCAGCCTTCTATGCATGCGATTTGCTCACAAATGCACCTTCTGCGCATGCACCCGATCTCAAAAACATGCCTAAATAGGATGGCATAGAGCCGGGGTGGTTGGACAGGCCCACCCATGATTTCTGCTACCAGATCAGGTAGAACAGGTCTGAACCAGCTGAATACCACCTCGGGTGCTGTCCTATCTGCCACTATGCAATTGGCAAACCATACACAACCATTGAAATACTCTTTATGGCACAGCGGTAGAAGGTCACCAGCAGTTTTTCATTTAGTTGTTTTCTGAGAAGTCTCAAGTAGTATAATCTCTGCTGGGCCCTTTTGACCAGTGCTGCAATGTGAACACCCCAGGTTAGGTCCTCTTTTATGATAAAACCCAGAAACTTAAAACTGGTCACTTGCTCTACTCGGTCTCCATTGATAAGCAAGGGCTGGATGTCTGATCTATTCCTTCTGTAGTCCACTACAAACTCCTTAGTCTTATTGGTGTTAAGGACCAAGTTATTGTCTCCACACTACGAAAGCAACTGGTCCACCTCATCTCAATAAGCAGATTCATCCCCCTTCCTCCTGGAGATGGGTCCCTACACTGAGGTATCATCTGCAAATTTAATAATAGTATTACTGGCATGAATGGGAATGCAGTCATATGCATAAAGAATATAAAGGACTCAACACGCAACACTGTGGTGTACAAATGTAAAGAATAAGAGCTGAGGAGATAAGATTACCTAATCTGACCCTCAAAGAGCTGCCAGAAAGGAAATCCATAATCCAAATTTCCTGGGAGATCGAGTGTTTTGATAGAAGAAGCAGGTCCTTAATAAAAATTAAAGCCATTTTTGACTGCTTCAGTGTTGCCACACTGGAGGTGAGCGATAGGGTGGGGGAATTTTAGATAGCTGCAATTTTGTAGACAAAACAAAATACTTTCTCTTGGGGACAAAGGACATTCTCACACATGGTCAGAGGAAGGTGGAATGATGTTACCAGGCAACCAGACAGCATTGTGATTGGACCATGTGACTGATTGTTTTGAGAAAGTGACAAACATTAACTTTTAATTAGGTGAAAACCATGGGAACCTTCAAAGTCCGTTTTCACCAGATCTGTGCCAATATGATATATGAAATAAAGCTATTTGTCAGGGTTCCAAATAGCATCCAAAAGTAAATCAGAGTCCAAGGCAAAGTGTTGCTCAAATTTCCAATTTATTAAGAGAGCCATGTTGGCACATCTGGGGAAACCTGAATCTGAAAGCATTCCAGTTTTCCCCACCCAGTTGAAAGTTCAAGATCTTGCCACCACACCCACAAGTCTATCACATGGTTGAATCTTCCACTGCCATTCTGTCACCTTCCACAAATCCAGTTCCGGTCAGGTGCAGAGGTGCAAAGAAAAGGATGACCTTGGCTTTCTAGAAAGAATGTTGTTATGGCTGCATATCATCTAACTCTGTACAATACCCCCTCCCATTTTCCCAAAATAGAAAATTCATGGTAGAATAATAGAAAGTGTGGCAGGCCTGAGATCCAGAAGAAATTACGGCTGCAGGCCTGACACTATTCTTTGAGGAATCTACCTGCCTTGGAGTTTTGCTTGATATGAATGTATTATTTGGAACCCTGACAGCAACTTGTATTAAATTTCTGAGGAGCAAGAAAAGTGACCTGTAGGGTAGTACATTTTAGATTCATGAATTGAGATGGTCTGCTGGAAGGTATGACTATATTGGAGCATATAAATACTACCAAAACTGATGCCAAAAATCAACATTTTTTTCCAGTTAATGTAAGCTGACCAGATTTTCAGATTGGAAAAGAGGGACGCCTTTGACCGGGGGGGGGGGGGGGCTTGATTAAAAAAAATTTTTTTTGTCAAAAGGTCACCCCAGGACACTGAAACCAGCATAAATATGAATCTGTTGCCAAACAAAATTTTGATCACGTGACCATGAGGATGCTGCAACGGTCGCTAAGTGTGAAAAATGGTCATCAGTCACTTTTTTCAATGCCATTGTAACTTTGGTCACTAAATGTTTTCTTTCCCCCTCCCCGAGACTCCTCACTTCTTCCTTCATTCCTCTTGCTTATCTACCTTCACCTTATCCGTCTTCTGCTCTTTCCCTCCCTTCCTTTCTCCTTCCATCCTCTCTTCTTTCCTCACTCACTCCCTTCCTCCTTTTCTCTTCCTTCCTCCTTCCATTCTTTCAGCTTCATTTCTTTTGCCTATCTACCTTCTCTGTCTTTTTGCTCTTTCCATTTCTCTCTTCCTCTTCGCTTCTGTTCCTTCCTCCTTCCCTCCTTTCCTATTTTCCTTCTGCCTATCTACCTTCACCTTCTCGGTCTTTCTGCTCTTTCCCTGTCTTCCCCTTTCCTCCCTCCCTTCTTTCCTTTCTAGTTCCATCTTTTCTTCTTTCCTCTCTCCCTCCCTTTTTCTTTTTTCCTTCCTTCCTCTTTCCTCTTGCCTATCAACTTCATCCTCTTTGTCTTTCTGCTCTTTCCCTCTCTTCCCCTTTTCTTCCTACCTCCTTCCCACTTTTCTCCCTCCCTTCTTCTTTTTCTTCTTTTTTTCTTCAATCTTCCTCCTTCTCCTCCCATTCTTTCTCCTTCCATCCATCTTTTCTCCTTCCATCTTCTCCCCCCTCCCTTCTTCTTTTTCCTTCCCCCCTCCCTCCCTCCTTCCTTCCTCTCCTTCCGTTTCTCGCACACAGGAAGGGGAGGGGAGGCTTTCTAGTCGCTTTCACAGCATAATTTCTTTATCTAACTTTTAAAAAACAGTGTGCAAATCAAACTTGAGATTTTCGTAACCTGCGAAGCACCAAGTTATTATCTTCTGTTGTTACAAATTCGCAGCTACTCCATTCTTTCCGATAGGGAACTGCATTTCCCAAGATGCCTCAGGTCCTCAAAGCGCTGAACGCGGTTTTGCAATTGACTCCAGCGAGGCCTGGTAGCCGCCGGCTGGGGTGGCTGTCAAGGCGCTGACAGCGGAGCAGACGCGCCGTTTGTTACTGCTTCCAGCAATCGAGACGGACGAGGGAAGAGGCGGTGGCGGGAAGCAACCAAGCCTTGCAGACTCGCTTCCCACCGCAGCACAGGGGCCACACAGGCGTGATTGCTTCCCACCCGGAGGTGGCGGCAAGAGCAGTGCGTTGTTGTTGGTCCATGGCTGGAGCCGGGCAGCGACTGTAAGGACTGCTCGGGCGAGGTGCGGAGGAAGAACAGAAGGTCCCTAACGCCCGCGATGACGGCTCCAGCCATGGACGAGCAGGCTGGCCCCAACAACAACAACGCGCTGCTCTTGCCGCCACCTCCGGGTGGGAAGCAACCAAGCCTTGCAGACTCGCTTCCCACCGCAGCACAGGGGCCGCACAGGCGTGATTGCTTCCCACCCGGAGGTGGCGGCAAGAGCAGTGCGTTGTTGTTGTTGGGGCCAGCCTGCTCGTCCATGGCTGGAGCCGGGCAGCGACTGTAAGGACTGCTCAGGCGAGGTGCGGAGGAAGAACGGAAGGTCCCTAACGCCCGCGATGACGGCTCCAGCCATGGACGAGCAGGCTGGCCCCAACAACAACAACGCGCTGCTCTTGCCACCATCTCCGGGTGGGAAGCAACCAAGCCTTGCAGACTCGCTTCCCACCGCAGCATAGGGGCCGCACAGGCGTGATTGCTTCCCACCCGGAGGTGGCGGCAAGAGCAATGCGTTGTTGTTGTTGGGGCCAGCCTGCTCGTCCATGGCTGGAGCCGGGCAGCGACTGTAAGGACTGCTCGGGCGAGGTGCGGAGGAAGAACGGAAGGTCCCTAACGCCCGCGATGATGGCTCCAACCATGGACGAGCAGGCTGGCCCCAACAACAACAACGCGCTGCTCTTGCCGCCACCTCCGGGTGGGAAGCAACCAAGCCTTGCAGACTCGCTTCCCACCGCAGCACAGGGGCCGCACAGGCGTGATTGCTTCCCACCCGGAGGTGGCGGCAAGAGCAGTGCGTTGTTGTTGTTGGGGCCAGCCTGCTCGTCCATGGCTGGAGCCGGGCAGCGAGTGTAAGGACTGCTCAGGCGAGGTGCGGAGGAAGAACGGAAGGTCCCTAACGCCCGCGATGACGGCTCCAGCCATGGACGAGCAGGCTGGCCCCAACAACAACAACGCGCTGCTCTTGCCGCCATCTCCGGGTGGGAAGCAACCAAGCCTTGCAGACTCGCTTCCCACCGCAGCACAGGGGCCGCACAGGCATGATTGCTTCCCACCCGCAGGTGGCGGCAAGAGCAATGCGTTGTTGTTGTTGGGGCCAGCCTGCTCGTCCATGGCTGGAGCCGGGCAGCGACTGTAAGGACTGCTCGGGCGAGGTGCGGAGGAAGAACGGAAGGTCCCTAACGCCCGCGATGACGGCTCCAACCATGGACGAGCAGGCTGGCCCCAACAACAACAACGCGCTGCTCTTGCCGCCATCTCCGGGTGGGAAGCAACCAAGCCTTGCAGACTCGCTTCCCACCGCAGCACAGGGGCCGCACAGGCGTGATTGCTTCCCACCCGGAGGTGGCGGCAAGAGCAATGCGTTGTTGTTGTTGGGGCCAGCCTGCTCGTCCATGGCTGGAGCCGGGCAGCGACTGTAAGGACTGCTCGGGCGAGGTGCGGAGGAAGAACGGAAGGTCCCTAACGCCCGCGATGACGGCTCCAACCATGGACGAGCAGGCTGGCCCCAACAACAACAACGCGCTGCTCTTGCCGCCATCTCCGGGTGGGAAGCAACCAAGCCTTGCAGACTCGCTTCCCACCGCAGCACAGGGGCCGCACAGGCGTGATTGCTTCCCACCCGGAGGTGGCGGCAAGAGCAATGCGTTGTTGTTGTTGGGGCCAGCCTGCTCGTCCATGGCTGGAGCCGGGCAGCGACTGTAAGGACTGCTCGGGCGAGGTGCGGAGGAAGAACGGAAGGTCCCTAACGCCCGCGATGACGGCTCCAACCATGGACGAGCAGGCTGGCCCCAACAACAACAACGCGCTGCTCTTGCCGCCACCTCTGGATGGGGTAGATTGATGGGGTATTTTAGAATTCAATCAGCGCAATAACAACTAAACAGGCAGGCATGCCAAGTGGCACAGGACAGGCAAGAATTTACCAGGGGCTTTTTAATTAGGGGTGGAGGGAGATGGACCTCAATTCAGGACCGCGTGAGGGAGTCCTGTTTTTTCAAGCAAGAATTCTCAAAGAGCAGTTGCTGCCGCGAACGAAAAGCAGTTTTTAACCCCAAGCGCGATGCCACGAATGTCACTATTTCCATCCAAGCCGCCACCACAATCCTTGCAAGCCGGCAAGAAAGCGGAAGCAAGAAGAAAAAAAATACATGAATAACCACCCTCCCAAGCAGCCGGAGCTTGCAAATGGCGACGTTGCAATGAGGGTCGTACTCCTGACCCTCTAAAACTCTCGGGAAACTCCTTCGCAGCCACGGGGGGGGGATCACAGGAGCAGCCCCACTGGCGGGAGAACGATGGGACGGCTGCGAAAAGGCACAAGGGGAGGGGGAGATTGACAGCAAGGGTTCGTCCCGCCGCTCGCCTTAAAGTTCTCGCCTAGCCGAACTCTGGGGTTGCAGCCGCTGCTCGCCATTCCCTCAACTCAGAGTACGGAGCGCGCGCAAAACCCTGCCAGGCGGGACTCCCCGCAAACCTCTCGCATATTCCCCCCCCTGCTTGCTCCGTCTTACCAGATTTTGGGGGGTATCTGTAGAGGAAATTGGACGGGACATCCACCTCTTCCACTCCGGCGTTCTGCCGGCTGGTGAGCGCTCCCATGCTTCAGGCACGGCGGCAGAGGGTATCCGGGGTTGCAGAGGGGGGGCAGAGAGGAGGGGGGTGCGTCAGCTTCCCAGTTCGTGGCAGACCTTTTCTAGCCGGCTCAAAGGACTTCCCCGGACTTGCTTTGCTGAGCAGGGGCTTTAGTAGAAAGGAAAGCAACTTCAGAGCTGGTATCGGGCCAGCAAAGGCTTCCCACTGCCGGCATGACTTTGAAGTGCGGCTTTCCTTCCACGCGGGCCGACATGGAAGGCAAGCCAGCCCTTCAAACTCATGCTGGCACTTTAGTGTGCCCCTCGGCTGCCATTCAGCGAAAGATGTTTCGCTGAATGGTGGGCGAGTTCTAAACTGCCGGCATGACTTTGAAAGGGCTGGATTGCCTTCCGCGCGGGCCGAAGTGGAAGGCAAGCGGCAAGCCAACACTTCAAAGTCCTGCCGGCAGGCAGGGCTGGAGCGAGCGTGCTCCGTCCCGGTGGGTGCATGAGCGGGGCACTTTTCCAGCGCTCCTGTGCCTGGAGAGCTCCCTCTGCATATGAGCCCGGGATCCGCCATTTGCACTCCCTTCCTCTGCCTCGCCACCCGCCTTCCCTATCTAGGGACTCCTCCAGCAGAAATAGCAGAGTCGCGTCGAGCGCCGCTCTGCCTTTCTCTGTGCTCTTCCCGCCCGGACGCCCAGAGCCTCCCAGCCCGCCCGGCCCGGGGTGAGTCAACTGCAGTGCAGCGGGTGGCGATCCCGCCACCCCCCCCTCACTCGCCCCGCCCGTCACTTACTCTGAGTTTGGAGAAGAAGCGGCGGCCCCAGGTGGCACTTTTCGCAGAGGTTTTTCCACAGCTTGTCCGGAAGTGGAGCTGGAAAGGCGAGCTCGCTCCCCGCTCACTCGCTACGCTACCCCGCCCATGCGAGCGGCAACGGATGGGCGGGGGACTCATGCGGCATGCTAAGCGGACTCCAGCCAATCAGTGAGCTGGCTGGGATGGAAAACTTTAAGCATGCCGCGGTTTTCCATCCCAGCCAGCTCACTGATTGGCTGGAGTCCAGGCCAATCCAATCTGTGAGCGGCAGGCTGGGCTGGCTTAAATTTGTAGGTAGGAGGTAGGATAGAGAACAGAACAATGAGCCAGCCCAGCAAGCTAGCAGCTGATGGGCGGGAGCTGCGAGCGCCAAAAAAAGCGTGCTTTTTAAAAAGGCGGGTGGGACGCGGGAAAATGCGTTGGAAGGCGGGTGTGTCCCGCCAAAAGCGGGACGTCTGGTCACCTTAAGTTAATGGTTTCCTTGATCCTGGAAGATCTACATGTAAAGGGTGTCTACCTGTCTGATTAGAAATGGTCCCTTCTGGACAAGGGTCACATTGGTAGCAGCAAACCTGCTTGCCCTCTGGAACTCTTCTCCTCTCTCCTGCCTGGCACCTCTTCATGCCACACCTGGCAAAGGGCACTTTCTAAAAAAGAGAAGAGAGATACTGTAAGTGGCCTCAGCAATGAATATTCTTCATTTATTCATTTGTGCATTGCTTTTCCCATCTTTAGAACCTCTTCAAAAGAAATGGTTTCCCAGAAACCAGGATAAGCTCCAGGGGGAGTCAGGCCAATGCAATCCTGACCCACCAATGGATGCTGGAGATTGGACCTGGGACCTCAAAATGTAAAGGAAGGCTTGTGATATGGAGCTTTTCTAAAAGAAAGAATTGTGAGGATCCAACTGAATGGGAACGGTCCATGGAAATCATTCTTGTCTGCTTTAATGACGTCCTGGGTTTCAAGCAGGAATTCCTCTCAATCTTACCCCATCTTGGGCTTTTCAGAAGTCAAATCTGAAATGTGTTATACGCAAAAGCAGGTTTTTCATGAAATTCCTGAATCTAACTGTTTCCCAGATAAAAAGAGGTTATGCATCCTCTGCAGTGAATGAATCCTTTGCTGAATCTATAACATTTCCTTCCATCTCACCTTTGTGGCCCAGATGATTGCATTGGAGTTAATGGTGAAATCTTGTCCTGGGGAAGCCATGGAATCTATTTGCCCAACTTTTATGGGGACAAAAGATTGATTGGAGAGGAAAAGCCAGTTGAGAAGGTCATAACCAGAAGAAACCAATCCACTTTCTGAGAAGGAGACTTCCTCTCCAGCACTGTTGTTGAACTGGATGTTCCTCAGATGAGGAAGAATCTGAAAAAAAATCACCAGATTACCATATTTTTGAAGTATAAAATGCACCAAGGTTTTGAAGAGGCAAATTAAAAAAAGTAGGTAGGTAGATAGAGGGATAGAGAGGGAGAGAAAGAGAGAGAAATACAGTAGGGAGGGAGGGAGGGAGGGAGAGAGAGAGTAGGTAGGTAGGTAGGTAGATAGATAAAGGGATAGAGAGAGAGAGAGAGAGAGAGAGAGAGAGAGAGAGAGAGAGAGAGAGAGAGAGAGAGAGAGAAATACAGTAGATACGTAGGTGTTTCTGCTGGCACAGCACTTAATCAATTTAATTCTCATCAATCTGTTAAAGAGCTTTCCAAAAGGAAAAAAAAGTTTTTGCACTCTGCAAACCTCCCCAAAGCAGCCCATTTTTCATGAAAATGGGCTCGTTTTTTTTCAAATAAAAGGCATGAATATCTTTGTGGGGGGGGCTTTCAGAGTGCTCCTGGTGGGAGCAAAGACGAGCCAAAACAGCCCATTTTTTGCAAAAATCGGCTCATTTTTTGTCAAAAAAATGCATGCATAGCCTTATGGAGGCTTATAGAGTGCTGATGGGGGCTAGGGGGGGGGGGCAAAAAACACCCAATTTTTCACTCATTTCTATCCTCCCGAGCCCCCAGGAGCTCTCTGAAAGCCTCCTAAAGGCTAAGCATAGCCATTTTGGTGAAGGGAGTGTGGTTTCTGGAGGCAAACAATGCTGTATTTCGGTGTTTAAGACGCACCCAGTTTTTCTTTTTTGAGGGAAAAAGGTGTGTCTTATACTCTGAAAAATACAGTAATTGGTTGAACACCACAATTGACACATCCTGATTTCTGTCATAATGTGATGGCCATCAACCTAGAAGTCTGGTCTATTTCCTAGAAGCTAAATGAATTCCCTTGATGGAGATCTTAACAATCAGAAATAACATCAAATATTCAATTGCATCCCCACATTCTCTTTATCGTTGGATATTTGTATCATGGCTTTTTCAATTCCAGTCTTTCAAGAATGATAACTACTTACAAACATTGTAATGCCATCTTCCAAATTACATTGTGTAAGTAGATACTTGGCAAGTTACATTTTTTATTTTATTTGGACTCCTAGTTTTGCAAATGACAAATGCATTTGAGGAATGATTCCATAATTTCTGAGGGATCCTTGGTGCTCTCTGAGCCTTGTTTTCTTGCAGACATTTCATGACCTAAACTAGGTAACATTCACTGATATCATCCCCTTCTAGCACTGATGATGCTACCTAGTTGGATCATGAAATGTCTACAAGAAAACTACCAAACTCAAAGAGCACCAAGGACCCCTAGTTTCAACCCTGAATTATAATGGTCTTCTTTATTTGGTAAATACTTTCTATCATAACATTGTACAATTCCACGGACTTTCTTTAGCTGATGGTCAAAGAGAACAGAATGAAGAAGTAGATCTGATCAAGTGGGGGCCATGTAGAAGGTTTCTCCTGCCCTGGTGTGTCATTTCACTATCTAGAGAGAAATAATTTAACCTTTGGTGTTGAGAAGTCTGATGAATTTCAGCTCAGGAACCCTTTAGGACTACATTGAATTCTTCTGCATATGCTGAGACTAAAAAGACTTAACACAATAAACCAAGCAGTACAAGAAAGGGCATATTAAGAGAATGGCATACTAAAAAAAATGGGGTGGACTCACAAAAACATTCTAAGCCCACAATAACCTAAACCAACATTAATATGAATTGAGTGTCTTTTTACAGATTGGATTCTACTGAGAGAAAACCAGGAGGTTCTACAATGCTGACTAGGACTTCAACTGACCTGCTGAAGCATCTTCCACAAATGCACTCAGGGTAGGACCATGTTGGGCTCTTCTGCATATGCTGAGGTTGACAGAAGCTTTACCCAACAAACAAAGCAGTACAAGAAACGGCATCCTCTCTGGCAACCATTGATGTCCTTCCAGGGACTTCTAGGAAGATCTTTGCTCTTAGGAGCAATCAGTTGGGTTTAATTCTCTTTTTCCTCCATCTGTCCCTTTTCAACAAAAACCTCTCACTTAATTCAAATGACAGTTTTCAATAATTGCTATCTTAGATACACTTTACATATAGATATTTAATCAGTAAAACAAGAAATGCATTGTTTTTACCTAGACAACTACCTACTATTAATCTGATCTGTGGATCGAATAAAAAGACCGAGATTAGCTGCCATGGCTGAATATTTGAGATCCTCTTTCCAAGCCTTATCCTGGGTGGTTGTGCTCCAGATCCATATATTGCATGTAATGCGTGGGCCACAGCATAAATGGCATTGTAGATGTTGTAACTCTCACCTTCCATGCTTGTTTCAAAAACGTAAGAAGGTAGATTTTGTAAATTCTCCTTTCCTGTACATTTTTTCTCCCCCTTTGGAATGATCCTGCCTGGATTGTCCATCATGCAGCCAAACAACCTTTCCCAACATAGCTGGAGAAAGACGTCCCCTTGTGGCTTCAGGGGGTCTAAAGACAGGAGGAAATGACTGAATTCTGAGACATCCCCAGTGTGGTGCCTAAAATTCAAAGCCCCATGGAAGGGCTTTACTACTTTTAAGATGTCATGACTCCTCAGCACACTAAGTTTCCAATGAGAAGTTAAGACCCAAACTTTCCAGAATGATGTCTTTCTCAAATGTTCATGGACAGCCATTGCTATCTGTACATTTGTAACACTATTGGGGTCTCCAAACAGAATAATCACTTCAGCTTTAGACCAAGTCTCCAAAATATGCAGTATTTTCAACATTGGAGTAGTAAGAAAATTTGATTTCAACTTATCAATGAAGGCTAGGCAGATCTCCTTCTCCTTAAGCATTGGTGTCAGAGATGCGATGAAATGTTCTCCACTGTCATCTTCAGGAACCAGCAGCCCAACCCAGTTCCAATGGAAATACAGGAGCAGCCGGACTAAACCCACATACTGAGGAAATTCACTGGGATTAATCCAGAAGAAGGAAGGATAAACCATTCTGTCTCCCTGAATGAAGTAAAAGCCAATGCCTAGCTGGAGAAAGTGAGATTCTTGATAGAGTAAATTTTAAGGGTAACTATCATGTAGATTATTGCCCCACCTATTTGGCTGGCTCACCTTGAGTGGCAAACTTAATTTTCTGACCTTCTTAGGAAGAACGATGACATATTAGGAAGAACAAGTTATGTATTTTGCCTGGTGTTGAACATGTGTCAAAAGCCAAGGGAATGTCAAATTAATACAGAGAATATACTAACTACACTACTTTTATGAAAAATAGATTAGGAAAGATTTCCTCTTGGCAAGTACCAGATTCCAAAAATTATCTCATTATATATCACTTTTGGCTTCTATAAAAAGACATCTTGACACAAACAATATAAATCTATGCCCCCCCCAAAAAAACACCTTTGTTTCCCACCTTTGGCCTTTTTGTGTGCTTTGTTGTTACAGGTAAGAGCCCCTCTTACCTGTGGGACTTTGTAGATGCTGAAGATGGAGGCCATCTGCCTTGAGGAACTGGGGTTGAGATCTCCAACGACAGAGAGCAGAGGGTGCTTTCTGTCACATTTGTAACCTGGAACCATTCGGCCTCGAGTGGAAAGCAGGGAGAGGCTATTTGAGGAAATCTCCATCTCAGTCTGAGCATTGCTATAGATGTGGAAACCAAGGGTGATGTTGGGGAGGAGAACCACATCCATGTTGACCTCTGTGACTGCAAACACCAAGACTATGAACTGCTGGTAATTCTTGGGTACGACTCTACAGTAAGAAAATCATTGGGGAAATTTTAAGGAAAGCTTGTGTGTGCTGGTGGAGGTTGTCATGTCTTTTTTAGAATGTCCTTTGTAGCAGGGAGTCCCAAATTCCATTGGGATTGTTTCATTGTTGAGGCTTTTCCTTGATTAAGGACCTTGACAAAAAGGAGAAAATCCTGTTTCTCCATATCACAAATCATTTTATATCCCTCCATCATGCCTCCCTTCTTCATCTTGCTTCAGTAATCCTTCCCAATTGCTTCTCTTCTGCCCCAATTAATTTGTTTCCCTCTTGAAGCAGCCTCTTCAGGTCTGGAAACCATTGTTGAGCACAAGACTACAATAAGGGACGACAGCATATATTTCCTGAAGGTCCTTATTGATGAGCAATCCTGATTCCAAAGCAGATGGATATTTTACAACTCCTCCACACTGTAAATGGATTGACCTCATCTTTGAGTTTTGCATCAGGAGTTTCTGTCCAAATTAATATTGTAAGTCAACTTCTTCCCTGGGTCAGCACAGTTTCTAAGGTATTGTCCTTCCTCACTTTTTTGATGCTTTATTTGCCTCCTGATCAAGAGTTCTGGAAACTTTGAAATTCTATTTTATGAGTTTGGTTCTTTACTGAGAAATGCACAAAGATATGAACTACGCTAGGGGATTTCAAACATCACTAGAACAAATATTTCTGAAAAGAGTCCTTGAACAAATCCAATAATTATTTACATATTTCCTTTTTTGTTGAAACTTACAAAATATCCTCCAGAAATAAAGATGGGTCTTTTTTAAAGGATTTGAAGTAGAATTTATGTGTAGTTCCCAGGGGAAAATTTGCACCAATAATGAAATCACCAGGCCTGTAAAAGTCTCTCTTAGTCCGTAAAGTGTTTGTCAACCCACACCCAGTTTGCATCCTCTTAGCAGAAGTTGAAGGCAGGAGCCAGAAGAACAACAGCAGGAAGAGAGGCAGCCCAGTCATTCTTCTCACCTTTCCTTCTGGATCAAAAAATCAAAAGGTCTTTTGTGTGTGCAAAAGTTGAATTGCAGGGAGCCCTTGAGATCTCAGCAGAGCTTTAGCACAAGAGAGATAGTCTGTGCCACCTGGATGTTCCCAAGGCAAATTTATACCAACCGTGCTTCTTCTCATTTATGTATGGTCTGTGACCAAAGAAGAAACTAATGCCAGCTAAATCTCACCCAACCCTGATGTTGGCTCTTTGCAACACAAGGCAAGGTGACATGTTCTGCCACCAACAGGGGAACTCTGAGTATATAATTTCAAGCAAGTTTTATCTCAGAATATTTTTATGGGTAGAAATCCATAGGGGATACATTAGAAATTACTGTTCTTCTGATAATTGCATGGAAAATCATTTTTCCTATTTACTGAGCAATATACCAGATAGAGAAAAATGAGTTTGTGTCTCCTATTGTTATTCCACTGATCAGATGCACTTGACAATCAAGGTGAAGTTGGGTATTTGAGTTATGTGAAACTGAACATCTACACACAAATGGACTTTGGTGTCTTCCATAGTTGTTTGGATATTATAAGTGTTCATGGGCAGGAAGTAAGTCTGGGCAATGATACCAATGCATGGATGGAGAGCCAAGGTGGCGCAGTGGTTAAAATGCAGCACTGCAGGCTACTGCTAGATCAGCAGGTCAGCGGTTCAAATCTCACCGGCTCAGGGTTGACTCAGCCTTCCATCCTTCCGAGGTGGGTAAAATGAGGACCCAGATTGTTGGGGGCAATATGCTGACTCTCTGTAAACCGCTTAGAGAGGCCTGAAAGGCCTATGAAGCGGTATATAAGTCTACTGCTATTGCTATTGCTATTGCTATGGAATAAGTGGCTTATAGATACCAACATGGTGGATGATGAAATTAGACACCAGCTCTTTCTTTCCCTAGAGCTTAAAACTTGGCAGAAGCATCTCTCAAGGTATTAGGTTAATTTAAATTCTATAGGAAGGTTCTTCAACAATGATCAGAAAAGTTTGTCTGCTAGGTTTGTCTTGGTTTTCTCTCTGTCTAACCATGTTAGATGAAACTCCCACTTCTTTAGTTTTACATTTCAATGTCCTTTATCTCTTCCACCAATTCCCATGTCTTCAAAATATCTCTTTTTATCTCCCTGCATTACAGGTGTGGTCTTTGCTCTCTTAAAGTCCCATTGAACACAATCCATAATCAAGGAAAACTCACACCAGCAGTCTTGCGTCTTTCCTTCCAAATGCGGCAAAGATAATCTTACTTTCTCCTTATGAAAAGGCCAACACTGACATAGTTTGCCTGGCATTGGCAGGTGAGAAGCCATCATCCCGATTCACACAATAAACCCCAATGAAATGTAGTTACATTTACAAAGAACCAGTTAGAAAGGAATTCATCCAGGAAAGCATTTCATAAATTCCTCATTGTTTATCTCTTTGCAATGTTTGTATAAAGATATAGATCCCAACAGACAAAATATAAGTTCAAAGGTTGAATGAATTCTCCAAATCATGTATTCCTGAATTTCCTCAAGTAACTTTAGCTTCATCTTTGACTTCTGTGTGTGCTTATGTTTTGTGTTTGTGTGGAAGAATTAATTTACATTTATTCTTCTATGGTAAGAGATGAAATTAGCAGCCCATTTCTCCATGAGGTGTAAGATCTTGCCTCTCCAATCTTCCCAAGAAAGCAGGACTTTTGAAACTGCAACTGGTTCTAAAAGGAGCTTTTATTGGAAAGTTTGTGATAACAAGAAATCAAGGCAAGAACTGAAGCTTCTCACTTAAAACCAGCTGTTTAAACCAATGCTAATAAAACCCCTCCCACACTACAGCATTGTAGGGAAACAGAAACTTCATATACAGGCCACTCCATTCCTTCCCCCTTCCTCCCACCAAAATGCCAACATCCCTGTAGGGACCTGACTGGGACCTGACATGAGGTGAGGTACTTGAGATGTATGGCCAATTTAAACTCTGCTGGCATGTTGCCTAACAACTGGTTAAAGGCTGGGGAATTTTTCTGCTGTCAGCTTGTGGTGGAAGAATACCATCAACCATGATAGAGTTGGCCAGTGGTTTTCCAGTGTGGTCCCAGAAAGCTGGTTCTGTCTAGCATGCAATTCCCAATGAAGCAAACACTGAGATTGAGATTTTAAAAAGTTTTATTCTGTACAGGAGAAAATACACAGGGGGATCATTCCCATTGAACCTGTGCAAAGGGGCTCCTTCAACAGTACAGTTTTTATACATACTTCTCTGGAAGAGCACCTTAAGCCAACCTTTTTGAGATCAATCTATGACTTTATCATTGTTTATTGATAATGCTTAGCTTGCATCTGCTTTGTCTAGCAGCAATCAGCACATTTGCCTCTAATTTCCAGGAACATTTAGTACACTGTGCCATAATTACCTGTGTTTCCCCAAAAGTAAGACTGGGTCTTATATAAATTTTTGCTCCAAAAGATGCATTAGGGCTTCTTTTCCAGTTAGGTCTTGTTTTCAGGGAAATACGGTACTCAATGCATCCATCTGGCTGTCAATCTTAACTGGGACTTATTTTTAGGATAGGGCTTATATTACAAGCATCCTGAAAAATCATGGTAGGGCTTATTTTCCAGTTGGGTCTTATTTTTTGGGAAACACAGTAATATAATGACTCCAAAGTTCCTCTTTTGAGAGAGCGGACAGACCTGAGTGAAAACACTGTTGTATATCAGTAGTAGTAGTAGTGTAGCAATTATATACTAGTAATAGACATATTTTAACATAGAAAGCATAGTAATAGATTATTCAATAGTGATAGAAATATAAGAAAATATACATAGAAAGAACTCACAGACTTAATCTTTCACTCTTGCATCTTAGATATTTTTTATCAAAATGAGACATTTCCCCAACCCTTATAGGAATTAATAAACATCCACCTGTCCAGGGTCCAGTTCTTTTGCTGATCTTTTGAGACTAGGATAAGTTAATCAAATACAGCTTAAAAGAGAACTCATAACAAGCTCCACTGATTTTCTATCATAGGAAATAGTGTTTTACATTTAAATATTTTCATATAAGCTATAATATTTTTAGTGCAGACAGTTTCTGCACTACTTGAAAATACTTGCAATCTACATTGTCTGTTTTTTAAATTAGCAATCAGTCCTTTTGTGATTGAAATGGGAAATTTCCCTGGTGTAAATTGGTGGGTTACGGGTTTTCTTTAATATTATGGATTTATTACATGATGGATTTTTACAAAATATTTTTCGGCTGCCCAGAGTCACCTGCGGGTGAGTTGGATGGCTAGACAAATTTGTTTAATTGATTAATATACACATCTTTGATATCAAGGGACAACTGCCAAAATACCCCAATCCAAGTAAAATTTCCCAATCCCAGGACAAATCAGAGATTCTTGTGCCCCATTATAGTCTCTCTGCAATTCAGATGGGGCCTAAGTAGGATAATGTAACATTTGGGGAAAAAGATGCAAGCCAAGAGACCAGCCCCAGAGACCAAAATGGAGAAAATCTCTACAGCCACCATGGACTTTCCTTTGGTGCTCAGGTAGGTGGGGAGGAAGGTGATCCAAACACTGCAGAAGACCAGCATGCTAAATGTAATGAACTTGGCTTCATTAAAGCTATCAGGCAATTTCCTGGCCAGAAAGGCTACAGTGAAACTGATGAGGGCCAGGAAACCCAGGTAGGTGAGGACAGCATAAAACATTGAAGCTGAACCTTCCTGACATTCCAAAATGATCTCTCCAGTCAAGGCGTGAAAGTCCAAGTTGGGAAAAGGAGGGGAGGTTACCAGCCAGGTGGCACAAATAACTGCTTGAACCAGGGGACAGGATACAATAATGGAGTTGGTCAGGGGTTTTCCTAAGAATTTCCTTGCCCTGTTCCCTGGCTTGGTGGCCATGAAGGCCAGAACCACCATGACAGTTTTTGCCAACACGGAGGAAACTGCAAGGGCAAAGAGAATGGCAAAGGTAATTTGTCGGAAGAGACAGGTGAGCTTCCTAGGTCGACCAATGAAGAGGAAGGAGCAGAGGAAGCAGAGCAGCAGGGAGACCAGGAGGATGTATGTGAGATCTCGGTTGTTGGCCTTGACAATTGGTGTATCGTGATGTTTAAGAAAAATTGCTAGGACTCCCAATGTGATCATGGAGAGAGAAAGTGTGAGCAAAGCTAAAGCATGTCCCAAAGGCTCTTGATAGGCAAGGAAGTGAATCTTCTTGGCAATGCAGTGGTCCTTGTCCATGTTGGGATATTGGTCTTCTGGGCAGGGATCACAGCTTGCAGAATCTGAAATCAAGAGTACTTTACAATATCATGGGATATCAAAAAGAACAAATCATTCTTCAACATTGATTATTCTTGGAATTGGTTAGTCTGAGGCAAGGATGTTTCCACCTTTTGGGTTCTCTACTTTGTATTTTGCATCAACTCAGATATTTATTTATTTATTTTGCAGGGAAGGGCAGTTAGACTGAGTTAGATGTATCTCTCTCTTCCCCAACACGTCTGTCTATCTCCTGGGAGACTGATAGTGTTGACATAAAAACACAGCCTAAATAATGAAAGTCAAAGGTTCAAACTCACATCCCACTGCTTCATGGAAAGTTTGGTATCTGGTTTTCCTGGATGTAGTTAGATGTAAGAGTAGGATGAGAAAGTCTAATAGAGAACTCATGAATTGTGCCCTGAACCTATCCTGCATTAAATTGCTGAGGAACTGGAAAGGTGGCCAGAAGTGGGGAGAAGCCACTTTATATCCAATAAGAGGTTCTGCTGAAAAGCATGAATACGTTGAGGAATGTCAATCTATAAAAAATGACAACAAAATTGATGTTTGTTTCTACTGAATGGCTTCCTTGATCCTGTAGAAAGTTTGCTCTACCTGTCTGATTAGAAATGGTCCCTTCTGGGCAAGGGGCACAATGGTAGCAGCAAACCTGCTCGCCCTCTGGAACTCTTCTCCTCTCTCCTGCTTGGCATCTCTTCATGCCACACCTGGCAAAGGGCACCTTCTAAAAAAGAAAAAAAAGAAATATTGTAGATGTCTTTAGCAATGCTTCACTTATTCATTCCTTTATATTTCTCTTTCTATCATTAGAATATCTTCAAAGGTGATGGTTAATCCAAGTGTAGCAGAAACCAGGAAAAGCTCCTGAGGGATTAAAGCTTGCGCCACTCTTTGAATTTGAATTTGTGTTTATTTGTATGCCGCCCTTTTCCCTGGGGGGACTCAGGGCGGCTCACAATCAAAAGGAAGGGGGGAAACAGACTTTTACATATAGACAGTACATAATTAAAACGCAACATTCATACCATTCGGGCGGGTCACAATCTTTAGCCCCAGGCCTGATGGGATAGCCAGATTCTAAGGGCTGTGCGGAAGGTCTGGAGGGTGGTGAGGGTACGAAGCTCCACGGGGAGATCGTTCCATTGGGTCGGGGCTACCACTCTTAACCACCAATGGATTCTGGAGATTGGAACTGGGGCTTGCATGCAAAAGAATGGTCATGAATAGATCTACAGCTTTTTTTTGAAGGAAACAGTGATGGAGATCCAACTTAATGGGAATGGTACAAGGGAACCATTATTTGCTGCTCTATCTGCATCCTGGGTTTCAAGCAGAATTTATTCCTGATCTCAATCCTTTTTGATCTGTCACAAATCAGACCTCAAATATGTTACATACAAAACAGCTTTCCCATCAAATTGTTGCCAAATTTTTGATTCCGTAACCCATTCTCCAGACGGGAGATTTTTCGAATCATCAGAAGAGAATGACTCTTTTAATGGCTATAGTTTATCTTCCAGCTCACCTTTTTTGCCCAGACAATTGCATTGGAGTTAATAGTGAAACCTTGTCCTGCACGAGCCCCAGGATCTATTTGTCCAACTTTCATGGAGACAAAAGAATGATTGGGGAGGAGAACCCAGTTGAGAAGATCATAACGAGAAGACCCCAGTCCATTTTCTGAGAAGTGGATTTCATCCCCAGCACTGTTGTTGAACTGGATGGTCCTCAAGTAGGGAAGAAGCTGAATGAAAAGAGACCTTCAGTAATAGCTAACACTTTCCACACCTCTAAGAATTTGTTTTCCTCGTGGTGCCTGCCCTGATTTGTGACTTCATTGGACATAGAGGTCCATTCTTTATGCTTTGATGCAGAAATAAAAGACAATTTCATGAATTTTAGACCATGTTGAGTCTTGTTCTGTGTGCTAAAGTTAACAGAGTCTGGTTTCACACAACAAACAGTTTAGTGCAACAAATGGCAAACAAACAAAAATGGGATCACACAGCATACTAAGCCATAGTAACATAAATCAGGGTTACAATGATTTGAGTCAATTGTCTTTCCGTTCAGGTTACAACTTGAAGGAAACAGAGGTTGTTCTGCAAATATGTTTACTAGGACTTCAGTTGACTTAAAAAGTTGTACACTACTCAGCTTACCACAAATAGAACCATAAAGATAGGTTAGGAATGCAAATTAAACTATGCCAAAATAAGGTAACAGAACACCTGTCAGCTTATGTGGTTCCCATTTTCAGAAAAAGAAAGAGGGGAAAAAACAGATCCTGAAAATTAAAGACCAATCAGCCTAACATAAATACCTGGGAATATCTTGGAAAAGATAATCAAGCAAGAAATCTGCAAACACCTAGAATGGACAAGGTTATAACCAGAATCCACAATGGAATCATAACAAATAGATCATACCAAACAAATTCTATTTCATTTTTTGACAAAGTGTTCACATTTGTAGGTCAGCAAAATGCTGTGGATATAGTATACCTTGCTTTCAATAAAGTATTTGATAAAGTAGACCCCAACCTATTTCTTGGCAAGCTAGTAATATATGAGATAGACAGCACAAGAACCAGGTGGGTTTTTACTGGCTTATAATTGTGTTCAACAAGTACCGTATTTTTCTGAGTATAAGATGTACCTTTCCCCCGCCTAAAAGAGGGTGAAAATTTGGGTGTCTTATGCACCAAATATAGCCCCACCCACACATCGGCCCCCACCCTTTGGACTCTGCCTCCCAACAATTTACCTCCTTGTAGCAAACAGAGAAATTGGGTCTTGGGGAGGAATTCCTGCAGTCTGAAACAGCTGAACATTTCATAAACTAAAATTGAAAGTGAAACTTGCGGTTTGCTGCAACAAGGCAAATTGCTGGGAAGCAGAGGCAGATTTTTCTTCTTCTAATCAGGCTAAACTGAAATAGGCTGTTTGCGGCAAGGAGGTAAGTCAATAACTATAAATACCTATAGAATGTTCAAATTATTAGACTTATTTTTAAAAGACTTCTTTATTGTTGTTCTAGGCAATTTAAAATGAAGAAGCTTTTTAAAATAAGTGCTTGATCTGAAGAGGCCCAGTGCTATTGTATCTTCTTTTAAATAGCAGAGAATAATGTATACTTCCACATCAATTTTACCAGCATCTGTACAAGTATAGTCTGAAATGTAACACTACAAACATGTATATCTTCTGTACTGTTTGCTGTTTGGTGTAAGGAGGCAAATTGCTGGGAGGCAGGCAGATTTTTTTTCTTGTTTTCCTCCTCCAAAGCTAGGTGGGTCTTATACTTTGGAGTGTCTTATATTCCAAAAAATATGGTACTCCTCAACAGAACTACATCTACATGGAGAAACAACATTGTGTGGAAGCAGCCAAAAAAAGCCAATGCAATCCTAAGCCTGTATTAAAAGAGGGATAGAGTCAAAATCACATAAAGTTCTAATACCACTTTATAATGTCTTAGTAAGACCACATTTGGAATATTGCATCTAGTTCTAGTCGCCACAATATAAAACAGATGTTGAGATTCTGGAAAGGATGCAGAGAAGAGCAACAAAAATTATTAGGGGAAGAATTATGGGTGACAAGATAGCAATGTTCCCATAATTGAAAGGCTCCTACGAAGTTGAGGGGTTCAAACTATTTTCCAAAGTACCAAAAAGCAAAACAAGAAACAATGTTTGGAAATTAAGCAAGGAGAGAAGAAACTTGGAACTAAGGAGAAATTTCCTAACAGTGGGAGCAATCAACCAATGTAATAGCTTGCCTTCAGACATTGTGGGTGCTCCATCACTTGAGACTTTCAAAAAGAGACTGAACAATTATTTGCCTGAAATGATACGGGGTCTCCTGATTGAGCAGGGGTTTGGGTTAGAAGACCTCCAGTTCGGATAGGGCAAACTGGTAGTAGTTGCAGTGGGAGGCTCTGCCCACCTGCCCGGATGCTTCTGCATGCCTGAACCAGTAGTAAAACAATTGGCAACCCACCACTGCCTCCGAGGTTCCTTTCAACTCAATTATTCTATATTCTACACATGGGGAACTTCATCTCTATGTTGGCTTTAAGGAATTGTGGACTGGATGAGAAAACAGAGATTACCTGCCATGACTGGACATCTAAGATCCTTTTTCCATGTCTTATCTTAGCTGATCGAGCTCCTGATACATGCATTGCATGGAACGCATGTGCCACAGCATAAATAGCATTGTAGATATTGTAACTTTCACCTGTCATGCTTGTTTCAAACAGGTAAGTTGGCAGATTCTGTAAATTCTCCTTTCCTGTACAGGGTTTTTTGCCCTTTGGAAGGATCTCTCCTGGCTTCTGAATCTTGCAGTCAAAGATCAGTCTCCACCATTCAGGGAGAAAGAAATTCCCTTGCCGGTTGAAAGGGTCTAAAGACATGAGAAAATCTCTGAATTCTGAGACTTCTCTGGTGTGGTCCCTAAAATGCAAAGCCCCATGGTAGGGCTTTATAACAAGCAATGTATATTTAGAGTTTATCACATTAAGTTTCCAATTGGATGTAAAGATCCAAACTTTCAGTAATGATGCATAGCTCTGTTTTTCATAAGCAAACACAACTATCTGTACATTTGTAATAGTACTGAAGTCTCCAAAAAAAATGATGATTTCACCTTTAGACAAAGTTTTGAAAATATGATATACATTTATATTTTGATCAGTGTAAAAATTAAATTTCATTACTTCAGTGAAGACTAGGCAGATCTCCTTTTCCTTGAGCATTGGTATCAGAGATGAGACAAAACGTTCCCCACCATCATCTTTGTTGGCCACCAGCCCAACCCAGTTCCACTGGAAATACAAGAGCAGCTGGACCAAACCCGCATACTGAACAGATTCCTTGGGATTAATCTGGAAGAAGGAAGGATAAACTCTTCTGTCTTCTTGAGTGAACTCAAAGTCAACACCAAGCTGGAGAAAATGAGAATCTTCTTTCAAAAACAAAGTTAAATTTTAGAGTGTCTTTAAAGCTCACCATTCTGTAGTTAATGCCCCACCAGTCAGACTGACTCACTTTGAGTGGCAGGCTTCATCTTCCTCCCTTCTTAGAAAAAGTCACCAGTTCCCTTTTTTTGCCTGGTTGTCATAGGTCAGAAGTCAAAGGAACAAAATATCTACCTGATATAGAGAATAAACTGCACTGAAAGGTGTAGAAAGATGATAAACTTTTATGAAACTCAGGAAGCAATGACTCTTGGCAAATACAGCCTTTCAGAATTATGTCAATATCTTTTTGCAATTATTTAAAATGTATCTTGACATATAACATAGAAAAATGAATTCAACTTTAGGATGGATTATCTAAGTCATATGCCCCTATTTCCCCACCCCCAGCATCTTTTTTTTCATCCTTGGCTTCTGGGTGTGCTTCTGTGGTTTGTGTACTCCGTACTGCATCCAGTGCAGCCCCCTACCTGTGGGACCTTGAAGATGCTTAAGATGGAGGCCATTTGCCATGATGATTTGCCATTGTGACCACCAATGACAGAGAGCAGAGGGTCCTGCCTGCCACATTTGTACCCTGGAACCATCCGTTGCCATGTGAAGAGCAGTGAGAAGATGCATAAGAAAATCTTCCTCTCCATCTTCTGATTTTCATAGATGCTGAAGCCAAGTGTGATGTTGGGGAGGAGAATTGGATCCTTGTTCACCTCCATGACAGTAAACATCAAGGCCAGGAACTGATGGTAGTTTTTGTGTAGGTATCTACAGTGAGAAAATGATTGGAGAACATTATAGGAAATACCTTGTGTGCTGGTGGAGTCGGCCTTGCCTTTTTGTGTGTGTTAAGTGACAAGTGACAAATTCCATTATGTTGTTTTGGCTTTTTAAAGGATGTTCCTTCTTTGTACTTGGATGGATTTCTGAAAAAGGTAAAAAGCCAGGCCACCCATATCCCACATCATTTTATACTCCTCTATTCTCCCTCCTTTCTTCACTTTCCTCCAGTGGCTGAAATCTTCCCCAGCTGCTCTTCTTCCTCCCTAATCAGTTTGTTTCTACCTTGGAGCAGCTTCTTCAGATCTGAGGAAAAGACTGCAGTGGAGGCACAGCTCAGATTTACTAAGGGCCATTATTCCTCAGCTCTGCTGATTCCAAAACTGGGGGGAGGGAGGTGGCAGTACCCACACTGGAAAAAGATTGGACAATTCTTTGAGGTTTTTTTTCCTATGACATTATTTCCAGATTAATATTATAAGTCAACTTCTTCTCTAGGCCAGCACAGTCTCTATGATGTTTCCCCTCCCTACCTTTACATTACTTTTTAATTATCCTGATGAAAAGGTCTGGAAAGAAGATCATGCCCACATCATATAATTTGTGTATAAACTGTTATTGTTCTCTGGAACAGTTCTGGAAAGACAGGGAATTCTAGCCTATTTCTTGAATTTGACTCTTTATTAAGAAAAGAGTTGAAGATCCCTAAAATGAATCTTTCCAAAAAGAGGCCCTGAATCCAAAGATAATGATAGATAGATAGATGATAGATGATAGATAGATAGATAGATAGATAGACAGACAGACAGACAGACAGACAGACAGACAGACAGACAGACAGACAGACAGACTCTTTCCCCTGCAGGTAAAACTTACATGTAGTTATTAATAAACTGCAATGGATCACCATGAAAATCTGGTGATTTGAACTCCACAAAAGTTGACAGGGGCAAATTCCCTCCAATTATCAGATTACCAGGCTTGTAAAATTCCCACTGCCTTTGAAACTTTACATGTTTTTTTAATGGACACATGGTTTGAATCTTCTTAGCAGTAACTGAAGGAAGGAGCCAGAAGAGCAGCAGCAGCAGGAGAGGCAGCCCAGCCATTCTTTTCACCTTCCCTCCTAGATCAGAAATCAAGGTTTGAATTATGCAGAAGCTGGATTGCAGGGAGTATTTGAAATACCATCAGAGCCTTTAGCACAATAGGCAGCTTCTCTGCCCTCTGGGTGGCCTCAGGGCAAATTTATCTGATGTCTCTTTACATTCCATGTGTTGTATTTTATTTTTTAGAATAACAGAGCTGGAAGGGACCTTCGAGGTCTTCTACTTCAACCCTCTGCTTAGGGAGGAAACCATACACAACTTCAGACAAATGTTTATCCAACATCTTCTTTAAAACTTCCAATGTTGGAGCATTTACAATTTCTGGAGGCAAGTTGTTCCACTGATTAATTGTACTGTCAGGAAATTTCTCCTTAGTTCTAAATTGCTTCTCTCCTTGATTAGTTTCCACCCATTGTTCCTCGTTCTACTCCCAGGTCCTTTGGAGAATAGTTTGATTCCCTCTTCTTTGTGGTAACCTCTGAGATACTGAAACATGCTATCATGTCTCCCCTACTCCTTCTTTTTATCAGACTAGTCGTTCCCAGTTCCAGCAACCATTGTTTATATGAATAAAAAATAAAATAAAATGTTATTTTATTTTAATAAGGAAAATAAAATGTTATTTTATTTTAATAAGGACACAAGACTAATCCATCAAATAAACTTCTATATCTATCATGCTTTTTTCTTACCTGTGTTTGGACTGTGACACAAAGGCCAGCAGAATATCACCAAATCTCAGAGTTAGCTCTTTGGAAGACAAAGCAAAATCCTCCAACACTGGGAGAACTCAGAGACCTGTTTTTAAAGCAGGTTTAACCCTGGAAGATTTCTCTGTGTTGAAATCCACAGGGGATACATTAAGAATTACTTTCTTCTAATAATTGGAGGGGAAAGCAGTTGTCTTATCTGTTGGGCAATGGATGTTTTTTGCACACCAGAAAAGGAAAAACATGTTTGTGTCTCTTGTTGCTAATCCACAGAGCAGATGGACTTGAGAATCAAAGTTGACTTTTTGAATTACCTGAAAGTGAACACCTGCACACAAGATGGAGTTTGTCTTGTGTCAAAGTATGTTCAGGTAGAATGGGTGCTAATGGGGCATGGTGGCAGTCAGCTGTACTGTAGCAAGTGTGAGCAATCGTACCAATGGTTAGATGTAATAACTGCTTTAATTATTGTTGAGATTGGATTGCTACAATGCTTGTTAGCTTCATCATTTTGCCAAAGAAAAGGGAGGAGGGAATGGAATGCCAAGAAGCCATTCACAGACCACGGGAGCCTTCATCATAGCAAGGTCATTGATGCAGGTGCTCGATGGAGAGGTGAACTGTTCCCAAAACAAAAATAAATGTTACTGTTGGATAATGTGAACCCTCAGTGGGTGGGGGAATGAGCATCTAATGTTTAACTAAGGAACTTTTGCAGTAGAATTTTCTCAGTAGACCAGGTATAACTCCACTCCCCTGATCATCTTTCTTGCTCTTTTCTGAATATTTTAACAAATGGGGTGACCCAAAAAAGATGTTGAGACTTTGGAAAGAATTTAAACTACTTGGATTAATTTAAAATTAGTTTAAACCGATTTAAACTATTTGGAGTCAGAAAACGTGTTCTGCTATGTTTTGAAGTCCAAGCAATGTTGTGAAGGTTTTGTCCTAGGTTGTTGGCTATGAAGAAACTTTCATATTTAATCCTAGCAAAAACCCAAACAAGGAATCTCCTTCCAATATTGGGACATATCCAGTTTTAGAGAAGAGCCAAGGTGGCGCAGTGGTTAAATGCAGCACTGCAGGCTACTGCTAGATCAGCAGGTCAGCGGTTCAAATCTCACCGGCTCAGGGTTGACTCAGCCTTCCATCCTTCCGAGGTGGGTAAAATGAGGACCCAGATTGTTGGGGGCAATATGCTGACTCTCTGTAAACCGCTTAGAGAGGCCTGAAAGGCCTATGAAGCAGTATATAAGTCTACTGCTATTGCTATTGCTATTGCTATTGCTATTAAAATAAACAGAGAGAAAAATACTGGTTTAAAACAGAACTAAAGATTATGACATTTTATAGCATAGCATAGCATAGAATTTGAATAAAAATAGAATAGAATAGAATAGAATAGAATAAAAATAGGATAGGATAGGATAGAATACCAGAGTTGGAAGGGACCTTGGAGGTCTTCTAGTCCAACCTCCTGCCTGGACAGGAAACCCTACACCACTTCAGACAAATGGTTATTCAGCATCTTCTTAAAAACGTCCAGTGTTGGAGCATTCGCAACTTCTGGAGGCAGGTTTTTCCACTGATTAATTGTTCTGCCAGGAATTTCTCCTTAATTCTAAGTTGCTTCTTTCCTTGATTAGTTTCCACCCATTGCTTCTTGTTCTACTCCCAGTTGATTTGGAGGATAGTTTGACTCCCTCTTCTTTGTGGCAGCTCCTCGGATATTGAAACACTGCTATCATCTCTCCCCTAGTCCTTCTTTTCATTAAACTAGACATACCCAGTTCCTGCAAACCTTATTTATGTGTTTTAACCTCCAGTCCCCTCATCATATTTGTTGCTCTTCAAATTTTGATGAAGACATCACATTTTAAGGTGAAGTAAAAGGTCAAATACCTTGAAGTGACATTTACAAATGCAAACTATAACCTGCTCCAAAATAATTTTGTGTCTGTTTGGAATGAAATGCAAAAAGATTTACTAAGGGGAAATAAATTGTGATTATCATTTTTGAGTAGAATTTCTGTAATTATGATGAAGGTTTTACCAAAGATGTTGCTTTTATTCCAGAAACTACCAATACTGGTGACTGATATTTCATTGAAACAATGGTAAAAGGCTATTTCTAAGTTTACATGACAAAGGCCAAACAAATATGGAATATGACTAGTTGCAAGATGCTAAAGAAAGAGGAAGGTTTGTGTGGCCAGGTTTAAAACCATACTTTGACCCTTGTTGTGTGATCTTGGTGAAAGACCGGGTAGCCATTTAAAAGAAGATATCAGCTCTGGAAACTTCCTTTAGAAAAGAAATAATGGTGAGACCAAACTAATAAACCTACAGTCAGACAATATATTTTAGCCAAACCTAACCTAAACTTAAGTCAAAAGGAGAATTGGAATAAGAAGAATGTATTTCTCACAAACTCACATACCTACAATATAAGAAAATATTTAATTTAGGCAGGAAAGTTGGATTTGAGGAAAAGTATAGAACCAGAGGTGACATTCACTTTTTTCCCCTAATGGTTCTGTGGGCCTGGTTTGGTGGGGGGGGGGGTGTCCTATGACTGAGTGGGCATAGCCACTGCCCCTCAGTCACATGATTTGTCAGAAATGGTACAGGGTCTCCTGCTTGAGCAGGAGATTGGATGACCTATAAGGTCCCTTCCAACTCAGTTAATCTGTTAAATTTAGTAGTTGGAGCAATGGGGTTCTGCTGTGAGCAAGGACACACACTGATGGTTGATTGGCACCAGAGGGCTGGTTCCTGCATGAGGCAATCTGCACTGTGATTGGTTGCTCTGGGTATGGAGAGGGAGTTTCCCTTTTTCCCGCCTTTTTCTTCTGTGGGCCCTGATTTACCTCAGGCGCTCCCATCTGCCTAAATATCTACTTTTCTGTACATATAGTTGTAAAATATATTCATTTTTAAATATAAATGTCTGTGTGTGTGTGTGTGTGTGTGTGTGTGTGTGTGTGTATGTATGTATGTATGTATGTATGTATGTATGTATGTATGTATGTATACACATATATATACACATAATTTTCAAACATACAAAATACACAAAAACAAAACCTAGGCATAAACTACATTTACACAATACATTGGAACTTCATGTTTCTTCTTATAGCAGTTTCAAATCGGTACAATTCTCCTTCTGTTAATTCTCCTTTTAATTTCGTTTGAGCTTCACCATTTTTAACTCTCTTATTTTACTCTTCTATCTGATATATCGGATGATTACCTCTAATAAGCTTAAACTCTCTTGAGTGCATCTATACATAGTAATTCTCCTTAACTTCTACTTTTGGGCTTTATTGGCTTCTTTCATTGACCCTTGTTTCTTTCCTCCAATACCGCCCCCTAGAGTCAGGAACAATTACCACATATGTGCAAGGGGAACTTTTACCTAAAATGTATTCATTTCTATAAAGCTAAAAGTTTGTGTCAGCATTTCTGACTCCATTGGGACACCGGCTGTGCAATTCCCTGACATATACCAAAAGCCAAATACCCCTTATAAATTATGTAATGTAGTTTATATAATAAATTACCTATGGTGACTGAACACACACACACACACACACACACACACTCACACACACACACACACACACACACACACACACACCACACACACACCATCCTCTCATATAAGTACAGAGGTGTTGAAACTCCTGAATGTACTGAGTCACCTGTCTATCTCCCTGTGTGAGGGTCATAAATTTCAGCTTCCCCCGTTTCTCAGTTAGGGGGTCATCAAATCATCTCTTGAACGCAGTCATAAAAGCGTCAAAATTCCTCAGGAGGGGGGAATTGCTTTGGTGCAAACCCATCATCTAGTCGGCAGCCTCTTTCTCCAAAGCAAGTAACACCATACATACTTTCATGTCATCCGATTCTAAATCGGGCCCATAAATTTCCATAAAGTTATAAACCTGCATAATGAAGAGGCCCAGTTTTTTGGGATTGCCATCATACTTTACAGTTAAGGGAGGGACTTTTGCCATTCTGCGTCTTCTGGGGGCCCCCCCTGCTCTGGCAGCCCCCCTGGCTGGGGGTGGTGAAGCTGTCTCTGGGTTAGCTCGCTCCCATTTCCCCTCGGCCTCTTCACCCCCCCCCCGAATCTTTGCATAGAGTACCTTTGTTCCAAGTTCCCCAGCTGAACTCTTTCTCGGGGCCTTCGTTCGGGCCCCATTTCAAGTGGCTTCGCCTGATGTTTTCTTCTGGTAACTCCAGCATCCCAGCTTGCGCTGTCCTCCTTTTGTCCCACAGACAAGGACCAACTGGGGGGGGGACCGCAGGGACCGCTATTTCCAACTCAGCCATCCTCTCAGGTAATGATGGATCAGTAGTTTCCTTTTCAATGTCTTCATCGCTTGCGTGCAAAGACATTTTCTTCGTTTCTTCTTGCAAGTACACCCCCCACGGAAGGTTGTAATCTCCTGGTGGGGTGTTAGTGAGATTTCGCTTACTGTCAGCACCTCTCCATTAAATAATTAGGAAAGAAAGACCACGAAACTCCATGTGTGGAAATCAAGTGTACTTTTACTAATTATAAATGATTAAAGGCATAGCGAAGCAAAATCTGAATATTTAGGCGCGAAAGCGATTGATATATAGAATAGCCCATTCCCCTCCCCTTGGCATCACAGTTATAGTCCAATCATAATTCTCCCAAGTGTCAGGTGCGAGATAACTTCAAAAGGCATCACGAAGATGGAATGTCCGTGCCGTTAGTCCTGGCGGGAAACTCCCACGCATGCGTAGTCCGATCAGCAGTTGAACTCCAGAACCTTCCTCCAGCACAATTAGTAACCCCTCCCAAATACCATGCCCTCCCTCCCCGTTTCATGGCAGCCGAAGCAACAGCAAAGCAGAGGCTGACAGTCAGGGCAACTGAATAGAGCTGAGCATTTGCTGGCCGGATGCCCTTTCTGATGCCTATGCAGAGTTCACAGCAGATATTTTCTGTTAGTGCCCTGATAGAGAAATATCTGTCGCTGCCTAGGATTGAACCAAGCATCTTCACCTCTAGGCCACCACACCACTCTCTTTTTAAAGTAATCATTGAATCATTCCTAAAATGTATTTGTCAGTTGTAAGACAAATTTACATGCAAAGACTTTAGAATCAAGTAAAACATGGAGAAAACCAAACAATGAAATTTGGAGTTTGGCATTAAAATCCTTATGCGTAGATACTATTTCATAAGAGAGGAGCTGAAGAAGCCATGATACAAATTCCCAGCCTCAAGGACAGTTGCACTTGGTGTTAACCCTGATTGCTTAAATCTCTCCCAATGTTGCTGTAGACCTTCTCAGACTTAAACCCATCTGCTAGAATGAGGGCCATGATAGAATGATAGGAGCCATGTTGTCTCATGTGTGGCTTTCAGCCAATTGCTCCAATTTCAGAAGGTCCCTTTTGTTTCAGCTTCTTCCCTATTTGAGGAATGTCCGGTTCAACAACAGTGCTGGAGAAGAAGTCTCCTTCTCAGAAAATGGGCTGGGATCTGCTCATTATGAACTTCTCAACTGGGTTTCCATTCACAATAAATCAATGGTTCTTGTGAAAGTCGGGCACATCGATCCTGGGGCTCCACCAGGCCAGGTTTTCACCATTAACTCTGATGCAATCATCTGGGCCACAAATGTGATTTGAAAGGCAACATTATAAAATCAAGGAAAGTTTCATTCTCTCCTCTCCAAGGGAGGCAGAACGTCCTTCTAACTGGAAAAATGCCTTTATTGGATCATAAAATATGGCAGCCATTTGGTGCAAAGCCTGATTTGCAAATAACACATTTTAGGTTTGATTTGTGGCAGGTTAAGAAATGGTTGAAATTGGGAAAAACTTCTTGAAGGTCAGGATGCTATTAGGATGGGAAAAAGTGATTTCAATGGAGAGAAGGAGGAGCCACGTCACAATGTTACAACATGCAGTCTCGATACTCTGAGACCGCTGTTGATACTTTTGCCGCTGGGGGAGTCCATTGAGACCTAAATCATCACATAGAGATGGTGATCAGGAAGACGGAGCCTTGCTGGTCTCAAGGATATGGCAAAATCCCTGATAGACCCAAGGGAAGTGCTTCAAGCCCGCTGTAAACAGGCAGCCCCTAGGCTGATGAAATCAGGACGCTCCGGAAGGAAGGAAGAGAGAAAGTGAGTCCATCTGGTGAGGTATTTTTTCTATTTTGCTAAAGACTGCCCAAAGAAATGTTTCTTTAAAGCCAAATTAGATCCTTAAACAAAAGAACTGAGCAGCAAAAATAATCGCTGTGGAAAGATTTTTTCCCCTTTGTCATTCTAAGTATTTTTTGTGGATTGAAATGCTTGTCACATTCTCCATTTTTCCTCTTAAAGTGAACGGATTGATTTTTTTTCTTCTGCTTCTTGTTGCTTTTTTTTTTTACTTCTGGATTAAAGCCTTCCTTTTTATTTTAACAATTCTTCCTACTACTTGTTATTAAACCACACTAAAAGAAATCTAAAGAACTTTGTTTCCTACAGAAGGTGAAAATTAACTGCGACTCAGAGTTTTTTTGAAACAACCTATCACTCTTCTTACTTGACTTCATTAACTTTGCAACTGAAGGGTTTACAACTTGTTTACAGAAACTGATAAAGAACCAAGGGCAGGAACTGTTTTCACAGGTGCCTCTGAGAATTATTTTGGCAGAGAAAGAAAGAAAGAAAGAAAGAAGGAAGGAAGGAAGGAAGGAAGGAAGGAAGGAAGGAAGGAAGGAAGGAAGGAAGGAAAGGGGGGAACAGAACCCTTTCCCTTTGAAGAGCATAAAATAACTTTTGTTCAAGTCAATTTAAAATAAAAGCAGAGAGGCCTGGAAGACTAGAGTGGCAGTCATTATTAGGTTTTTTTCCCTCTCTTCTGTTTTGGAAACATGGATCAATATTCAGATGAGGAAACCTTAACATTCCAAAATATCTTGGCTGGAATACAAAATCTATTGGAAGGATATGGGAGAATTGAGAAAAAGTTGGAAAGCCTAGTCTTCCTCACAGCAAAAGATGATGGGGTTGGAGCCCAAAAAATTAAAAGGGAGAATGAATATATAGAAGATAAAGATAAGACAATAGATGAATTTATTAATGGAGCAAATGTGGGTGAAAATGGAAAGAAGGGAATCTGGAAAAGGGAATTCAGAGAATTGGAGCTCTACCCCAGATTCCAGGACACATAAGAAAAAAAATAGTAATGATGATGGACTTAAGAAGAATTTTTTTTTTCAGAAGCAAGATTGACAACCAAAGACAAACTAATTTTAGTAGCAGCTGATGGGGAATGAGATTACCTGAGAGATCCTTCAAGCAACAAAGTGCGGACAGAAGTCTATAAAAACCTTATAAAGGAGATAAAAAGAAGACTGACACCACAATTGGCAAGAGAGATACGACTGTTTTGTTACTGGAAAGATACAGGTTGACAATGAAAGTTGATAATAAAAAAATAGTTGATTAATAAGTAGGAATTTTGTAACTCTTAGATTGTTTTAGATTGTTATCAAATGTTTATTCGCTAACAATTAATTAACTATAATAACAACAATGAAATGATAATGGATACAGTGTAATGATATATACATGTATTGGCAATCTAGTAAAAGAAATTTGAATATAAATTGCAAATTGTGATTTGGGAAAAAGACCTATAAATTTTATTAACAACATTTTATTTAAATCTTGTTATAAAGGTCTAAGGTTTTTTTTTGGGGGGGGGGGGTTGATGAGAGGAGATGGGACATAAATAGTAAATGATTTTTAGCCAATTATAACAACAAGGAAATGTCAATGGACATTGTTTAATAATATATACATGCTATGGTATTGGCAAAAGTAACTTGGATATAAATTCTAAACTGTGAGTTGGCGGGAAAAGGGGGGAAGGTTTAGAAACTTTATTAATTGACTTTTACTTAAAATATGTCATAAAGGTGTAATGTTATTGGAGGATTTTTTGAAATAGCTAATGAATGATATTATGTGGTTGTGTCTTTAAATATGAATGATTTGAGGTAAAATCATGTTCAAATAATTGTAGTCAAATGACAATTGTGGTACATTGATAGTAAGATATTTATTTATTTATTTATTTATTTATTTATTTATTTATTTATTTATTTATTTATTTATTTATTATTAAAATTTATATGCCGCCCAATCCCGAAGGACTCCGAGTGGCTTACAAAAAAGAAGAAAAAAGAGAAAGAAAAAAAAAGACAGTTTAAAATCACAAAACCACATGCATTCATTCTAATCGGGGCTGGACCTCAACAATGAGGTCAACAGCCCCAGGCCTGCCAGAACAGCCAGGTTTTAACAGCTTTCCCGAAGGCCATGAGAGTGGGTATGGTCCGGATCTCTGGGGGTAGCTGATTCCAAAGAGTCAGAGCAGCCACAGAGAAGGCTCTCCTCCGGGAGCCCGCCAGCCGACACTGTCTGGCTGACGGCATCTGAAGGAGGCCCAATCTGTGGGATCTTACTGGCCGCTGGGAGGTATGTGGCAGTAGGCGTTCTCGAAGGTATACAAAGATTTTTGATTTAAAGTGTATCATCTAATATGAACTATATGTAATGACTGTGGAAGAAATGCACGAAAGGTATCTGTAACCAATCCACACACTTTCTACAAGATGTAATGAAGGATTATTCTTTTTTGTGTTTTTGTTCAATTAAAATAAAAATAAAGAATAAAATAAATGGGAAGACTGCTGTCATGTCATCCCTAGTCTTTTTCATCAAACTAGAGATACCCAGATCCTGCAACTCTTCTTCATTTTTCATATGTTTTAGCCTCCAGTCCCTAATCATTTTTGTGAAATAAAATCACTGCTGTTGACTCCACCTGAAACTTCATCTTCAGTGGCGCTCCAGAGTTTTCTGCAATGCTCCACAAACAGCAAGAGGGAAGCAGAACAAACGACTTTCTCACATGGCCACATGGTGCAATTACAGAGGTGGCCACCATTTTCCATGTGACACCAGCTGAATGACGCCATTTGTCCAGCTCGTATTTGACATATGTGTAGCCATTTTAGTTAGCTCTCTTTTATACTCATTTATTCCTTTTCTTTCTCTTTACTATGTAAGGGGGGTTTTCAGGCTCACCACATTCTTAAAGTGGGGAGGAGGGGCGAATAGATAGTGAGGATTGTTTTGACTAGGTGACCTTCTTTTCTGTGGGAACAGAGGCTGCTCCTGGTGAGACTGGAAGGTGGAGTTTGAAGACACCGGTCAATGTGGATGGAGTGTTTATTGGGGATTTTCTAACTTTCAATATTATGTGGTATAATTCCAGTTTGTCTCAGATCGGGAATTACAACAGACTTTGCCAATTAGATGTCTACCTAAATAAAAGAAATTTGTTTTCGACTTTGCACATTTCTTCTTGGAATGGGTTTCATCACTTGGAAACCTGACACCATTGGTGGCTGCTACCAAAATCATGCTGGATGTGCTTGCTAAGCACATCTGTCCCAACATTTATGGAACAACATCAGTTCTTTATGCTTCATTGACCTGTGAACATTGTCAATGTGTAGTTTAGGACAATTGGCTATAGTCACTTCGTGCCAGCCACCTCACCCCAGCTGTCCCATGGCATTCTTCTCTCTCTAGCTGCTATGGTTCATACACCCCTCTTTGCAAAGTGAAGATGAAAAAAATGGGGAACGGTCTCCAATTCCAGGTGTCAGTAGAGGAGGAGGAGGTTGTTGCAGAGGGAAAGACCTTCTGAGAATGGTTTTGATCTGGGAACAGTTGAGACACGCAGGACTAATTGTCCCATATTGCAAATCTGCCAGGGCAATTTGTACTGCAGTCAACCGGCCAGAGTGAGACAGTGATTAGAGGGTGGCTGGGGGCCAGTGGTTAGGGAGAATCAGCTGGGGGAATGATAGGGAGGGGATAACAGGAAGGGACTGATGGGGAGGGCTGGCCACGGTGCATTAGCTGAAATGGGGAGGTTGGGGTGAGGTGCTTGGGGCAAGGCGACTGCAGCCAATTGTTACATCCTCATCAATGTGATGGGTTGTGAAGTTACTATTTCATCATTGTTGCTTAAAAAAGGACTATCTGTAATGTTTATGTAGCTATCACAACTGCTTAATCCTTCAGGCTTCAAATGCAGGACCAAAAACCAATAATCAAGTCTCACAGCAGTATTGCTTGTTAAGAGTGTGCTTGGGATACATTTTCTCCAGAGAATAGTGGGAGAAGATCAAAGGATCCAGCCATATTCATGCATTTGAGAAGGGAGGAGGAAATCATATACTGTATACATAAGGAATAGATGATGTAATCATACATATTCATAATTAACAAACTATCAATTATGTTGCCACTCTTCTATTGTTACTAACTTCAGTAGAGAAATATTACCTTAATAAAAAAAGTATGTTGGTTACGTTGCCATAGACATTTTAATAAAGTTTATTGAAAACCAGAGAATTTGAGTTTGCTATTTTATGGTGATAATTCGCACACATTCCTCCTATGTTTCTGTTTCTCACAGGAAAGGCTGTCTGATGGAAATGGAGATGTTATTCTCAACATACCAATTCTGTATGACCCAGGATTAAATGACCACTCTGTGATTTGTAGCTGCCTCCTGACTTTGGTGACTATCATACCTAATCATAACTTGAATGACATTAGTGGGACTTTGTCCTCATTGAAGACATTTGATTGTGATGTTGGGCACGGATAGAGCGATTCCTATGGAGAACCTCTGTGCACACGGATCTCATAGAATAGCGTAATTTACCATGGAAGTCCACGAGATGAAATGTCACAAGAGATGATTAACATACTACATACAAATATGACATTTATTACTCATTCCTCTCAGGGAAATTCTGCCCAACGTTGATGAGGCCGTACTGCAGATCTGGATGTGAGGGGGATTTAAACTCTGTTATTTCAAGAACAACTGAATAGTGATAGAGACGTTCTATAAAGCCTCAAACACCAGAGGAAACAGCCACATATGTATAAAAACACTGATATTGAACCCAATTCTTTAAAGCAGTGGTCCCCAACCCCCGGTCCGCGGAGTACCTGGCACCGGGCCGCGCAGCCGCCGGGGGCCATATTTGCAACTTTGTAGTCCTCATGAACGCGCCCTTTCTCTGCCCCCCTGCCGCCCCAGATGTGCGGGGCTGGGGGGGCGAGGGGAGGCCCGATCTCCCCCCCCGCCCTCTTGCTCTGCTCGCCCCGGGAGGGAGGGGGCGGCGGCGGCGGCCTCGGCCCGAACTTGGGATGCTGCTGGCGGAGGCTGCCTGGGAGGCTGCCTGGGAGGCGAAACTTTGTCCGCGGACTCGCCCGGCCCGCCTGCCACTTGGAATGATGAGGGGGGGCAGGAGGGGGTGGCGGCGCTGCATTTTCCTCCCAAGGAGAAACTAAGGTTGCGGGGGGAGGGGCGCAGCACGGCCATTTCGGGGGAACTTGGGGAGCTTCGCCGTTCCGAGAGGCGCTTTGCGCGCGGCCCCACCCAGGTGGGAGATGTTTTCCTCCACCGAGGCGGGGAGGGGGGGCTTTACGTAAGACTCGCGGCGCAGCTCTGCCCCCCCTCCTGGAGTGTCACCTGCCTCCCGCCCCTCCCCCCCGCCGCTCCGCCGAAGCGCTTTTTGCGTCAGGCCGGCGGGGCTCTCGGGGGCCCTTCGGCCGCAGCCCGCCTTCTCCTCCTCTTCCCTTCATGGAGCACGGCGCGGAGGCCCACCCCCTCGGAAGCAGTCGGCCTCCGCCGCGCCAGCCGCCCGCCCGCCTGAAGTAGGACACGGCACCATCTTTTTCCCCCGCCGAACTGCAGCGAGGAAAAAGGGCTGCCCGAGCGAGCGGATCGCGGGGTCGGTTCCCCCTCCCTTCCCCTGGTGGCCGAGGAGGAGGAGGCAGGGCGTCCTCGCGGGCTGTCGGCCTTGGCGTGAAGGAAGCCCCCCCGCCCTGCGGAACGCGCGCCCAGGATGGCCGCCTTCCCACCCGCCGGTCCGGAAGGCCGAGGGAGGCTCGTCTGACTGGTCCGCGGTGATAAAAAGGTTGGGGACCACTGCTTTAAAGAACTACCTTAATAATAAACTAAATAAAGTAAGGAACAAAATAAGAAAATTTCATCCTTAAAATAATAAACACATCTTTTTTCCAATTTCACATTTTTATTAGGTTATAAGATAAAATACAAAATACAAAAATAAGTAAGAAGAAAATGGAGAGAGAAAAGTGAGGAGAAATTGGGGAAAAGAAAAGAAGAAACATTGACTTTTGACTCCCTCTGTTGAAGTAAAAATAAAGCATTAACATCAAGGTACAACTTTTTGTTATTCTCTAATAATGTTAGCTAGCCATTTCAATAAAAACATATCAATTTAATCGGTAAAACCCAAAATCAAATTTTCATTTTTTTCCCCACCTCAAGCACAAAGTTCAGAAGTGGTCTCCATGTGGAAACAAAGGTACTTATATTTTTTCCTTTCACCAAAATAATCAATTTTGCCACTTCTGCCAACTCCATCAGCTTCTGTAGCCATTCATCCATAGTGGGAATCTAAGTCTCCTTCCATTTCTGGGTTTATAATAGTCTTGCTGCTGTCAATAAGATCAAAATTTTTCTCCAAGTCTTTTCCCATTAAACTCAAAGGAAAAGTTTCTGGTTTCATATTTATTTTCATTTGAAGAATATTCTGTATTATAATATGAATCTTACTCCAAAATGTCTTTGCTTTATCACATGTCCACCACAAATGGTAAAAGTTCCTTCTTTCTTTTACACTTCCAACAACATTCATTTGAAATACCTTTATACATTCTGGATAACTTATCCAGTGTTAAATACCAGTGATACATCTTATAAAATTTTTATTTTATAGTTTAGTGTAAATTTTAAACCTTTCATCCACATATTTTCCCATTGTTCAAGCATCACATAATGTAAAAAATTCCTTGTGCATTGAATCATACAATGTTTATTTATCATGTCATAAATAACCATGTCATCCAAACCTTAATTTGTGACCGTCTAATTCAGGTAGCCTCTTATTCTGGAGGTTCACCAGCTCATTTAACCAGGCCAGACAACATGCCTCAAAATACAATTTCAACACAGCCCCCATTTTTCCTTAGCATCTTGCAGTAGCTTGAATCTAATTTTTGGTTTTTCCCCTTTACCATATAAACTTAGAAGTATTGGAAATAATAAGCATATCTTCAATAACAAGTTTTTGGTCCATACAGGGCATTGGACCTCACTAAGGCACTTTGAAAACATGGAAAACAAAGAACTGACCACAGGAATATTATAAGCAGTTGGAGAACTTGATAAGAAATTCTTTTATGGACAAATTCCTCCTTCACATCAGCATTTATTAGAAATTTTATTACATTCTAAACATGCCACAAATACAAATATAAATGAGGAAAGTCCTTGCATTCGTTAGAATTTTTTGTTTCTTACTATATTTTCTCTACAATTCAGATCAGGCCTCACCAGAATAATGTAGCATTTGGGGGAAAAGATACAAGCCAAGAGAGCAGTTCCAGAGGCGAGAATGGAGAAGATCTCCACAGCTACCATGGACTTCCCTTTGGTGCTCAGGTATGTGGGGAGGAAGGAGATCCAAACACTGCAAAAGACCAGCATGCTAAAAGTAATGAACTTGGCTTCATTAAAGCTGTCAGGCAATTTCCTAGCTAGAAATGCCACTGTGAAACTGACAAGGGCCAAAAGTCCTAGGTAAGAGAGGACACCATAAAACATTACAGCTGAGCCTTGCTTACATTCCAAGATGATCTCTCCAAACAAGGAGTGGAAGTCCAAGTTAAGAAATGGGGGAGAGGTTCCCAGCCATGTGGCACAAAGAAAGGCTTGGACCAGAGGACAGGCTATGACAATGGAGTTGGTCAGTGGTTTTCCTAAGAGCTTTCTTGTCTTGTTCCCTGGCTTGGTGGCCATGAAGGCCAGAACCACCATGACAGTCTTTGCCAAAACAGAAGAAACTGCAAGGGAAAAGAGAATGGCAAAGGCAGATTGTTGGAAGAGGCAGGTGATCTTCACTGGCTGACCAATGAAGAGGAAGGAGCAAAGGAAGCAGAGCAAGAGAGAGACCAGGAGGATGTAAGTGAGATTTCGGTTGTTGGCCTTCACAATAGGGGTGTCATGATGCTTATAGAAAATCACCAGGACTGCAGAAGTGATCCCAGAGATAAAAAGAGCAAGAAAAACTAAAATGCATCCCAGGGTATTTTCATAGGAAAGGAAGTGGATCTTCTTGACAATGCATTGGTCCTTGTCCTTGTTGGGAAATTGGTCTTCTGTGCAAGGTTCACATTGAGCTGCATCTGGAATCAAAAGTCTTTGTCTAAAGATTATTTCAACAACTATCATACACATTATTCTTCCTGCATAAATCACATGAGTGATGCCTTTCAGTTGTTGACCTGTGTTACATACTGTGAATGTATATAGTTTTCACCAAGGTCCATTGCTACCAGCGGGAACACATTTGAATCTGGTTGGCCAAAGGCCCTTCCGGAGCCCTATAAAAGGACTGCTGCCAGACAAGACCTTCACTGGATTGTAAATAGCAATCACTGAATAAAGAGCTGTTTTTTACTGACCCTGAGTATGCCTCATCTGTTCCCCCTATCTAACACTGGTGACGAGGATGGGATCAGAAGGCAACTAGGCACCGAAAGAGCAAAAACAATCCAGCAAGTAATCCAGCCCGGAGCGAAGCATGGCAGCAAGCAGCCATCTTAAAGCGGCAAATTTGAATCAGCTTCACCCAAGACAAGATGACTACACACACCTCACCAGCACCGTATGACCCAGCCGCCGAGCACTGGGATTCCTACATGATGAGGTTCAACTGTTTCCTTGAAGCTAACGACATCTTGGGCCTGTCCGAAGGCTGGAAGAAGGCAATGTTCCTAAGCTACTGCAGACCAGAGGTGAAGGACCAACAGCATTCCATTCAGTCACTTGTATGGTGCTAAAACAGATGCTGTGAACACACTACACTCTCACACCATCTAAATATGTGCGGAGGCATGACTTCAACCTCTGGAACCAGAAGGAAGGTGAAACAATCAACCAATATGTTGCCGTACTTCGAAAGACTGCTGCATACTGTGAATTCAGAGACCTCGACGAGCTCCTCCTAGACTGCATTATATGTGGTGTTTGGGACATTAACTTACAGAGGAGGCTGCTCGCCAAAAGTAATGTTACTTTCCAGATCGCCCTAGACGAAGCCAGGGCTACTGAGTCCTCGACCAAATCAACAGAAACACTGCAGAGACAAAGCAGACCAAAGAGCGCACACAAAAGCACAGGCATGGATCATGAGACCACGGGGCCAGAAGTGTCAGACAGCGATGATAACATCTACCACATGCACACTGACCGAAAGGAATTGACGCAGAAATTTGAATCGCAATTCCTGCCCTGCGCAAGCTGTGGAGGAAACCACCAGAGATCAACTTGCCATTTCCAGGACGCCATCTGCCAGTGTTGCGAATGAAAGGGGCACATTGCCAGGATCTGCAGGAGCGGATTCCCCGTAGCAACCAGACAGCCAAGAAACTAACCGGCATACCTGAAACCACCATGATGAGGGACATGGCAACCATGACCAAGGCAGCCAGAGGGAGCTACTGGAGCAACGTTGCAGACAACCATCAGCCAGACCTGCATAACGCGAGCCAAAAAGCTGAGAATCACAGTCCTCCTTGAGGGATCCCCATGTTCCATGGAGATTGACACAGGGTCATCACTGACAATCATGCCCTGGGTTACACTTAAGAAGATTATCCCCAACTTAAAGAGGCACAAGCTGTGGGTTCCAGACATACGCCTGAGCAACTACCAGGAGAACTGAGTCCTGGTTCTTGGACAAGGCACTTTCTGAGTGCAATACAAGTCTTTCAACGGACTGCTTCCTGTGATGGTAGTCAGCAGCATCCAGCAGAGCCTCCTAGGGCTGGACTGGTTCAAACCCCTGGGCCTTGAGGTGACCGGAATCAACGCCATTTGAGACAACACTGCCAAAGAACTACTTAAGGAGTTCAAGGACATCGTTGGCACCGGTCTTGGTAAGTATGTGGGGACCCCCATATCTTTTAACTTGGACCTGAACATAGCCCCGATTAGGCTGAAGCCCAGGAGAGTGCCTTTCGCTCTCCGGCCCCAAATTGATCTGGAATTGGACAAGCTCATTGGCCAGGAATCCTAGAGCCAGTAGAACATGCACGCTGGGAGGCCCCTATAGTGACCCCGGTCAAGCCAGATGGGTCAGTCCGCATCTGTGTGGATTACAAATGTACAATAAATAAAGCTTTACAACAAAGTGCTTACCCTGTACCCATTGGACAGCACTTACTACATTTGCTAGACCCTGGAAAAGTTTTCACTAAATTGAATATGGCACAGGCAAGTATTCATGGTAGTTGTGGACACATACTCGAAATGGTTAGAGATAGTCCTCATGGTCACTACCATGGCAGAAGTGGTCATCAAGGCACTACGGAGACTTTTCTCCACTCATGGGCTACCCGATGTCTTGGTCTCTGACAATGGGCCCCAATTTGAGACCTTCTTAGCAGTGCAGGGAATCAGGCATGCCCTGGTCGCTCCATTCCATCCGGCCAGTAATGGACAGGAAGAGAGAATGGTGCAATCCGCTAAAGAAGCCCTAGCCAGGAGATTGGAAAACACAGGTGGATCAATTCCTCCTTATTCAGCATATCACACCAAGTGCTACCACTGGGAGTACCAATGTGGAGGCAGCACATTGACCAACTCCTTAGCCGCCTCTCCGAATCCAATCTCAGGAAGCCAGACGTAACTCCTGCACAAGTTAGTCAAAGCCCTGCCCAAATGGAGCATGATACAAATACAAAAATACAAATACACGAATTCACTCCTTACACAGAGATCTCAAACCCGAAGGTACCGGAGGACTTATCTGTTGAGGTTGCAGGGTCGCAACGAGTTCTGAGAGAGCCAGCTCTAGGAACAACAGCCGTTCCCTGTGAAAAATTCCAGGAGCTTCCACCAGGCCAAGCAACAGGTCCATCCAACCTGACTGAAGATCTGGTGCCAACTGAATGTGCAGGTCTGGGCGAGCCAACAAAAAACCCGCCTACCTGCATGACTACATCACAAGCTGGACGAACCCAACTAAGAGGAGAGGGGTGTTACATACTGTGAATGTATATAGTTTCCACCAATACCAGCGGGAACACATTTGAATCTGATTGGCCAAAGGCCCTGCCGGAGCCCTATAAAAGGGTTGCTGCTGGACAAGACCTTCACTGGATTGTAGATAGCAGTCATTGAATAAAGAGCTGTTTGCTACTGACCCTGAGTCTGCCTCATCCGTCCACCCTACCTAACAACCTGCAAAGGGAGCAATGAAATAATCCCCTGTGCTATTTTTGGGATATCAACAAGAGAAAATCCTCATTCATTTAGGATGATCCTGATTAGCCAGTGATGAGGATTCGTTCAGTTCCAGCTAGCCATTCTATGTGCACCTCCATGAGTAATGTGGCTTTCAGTTTGATGTTGCTGCCTGTTTTTTCTCCTATTTTATAATGGGACCCACAGAAGATTGATAGATTGCTGGATGTTGAATGTTCCTGTTTTGTTTTTGAGTACATTATCCCTGCCTTAACCTCTCTGCTTTGTATCTCAAATCTGGTCATTCAGAAATTTTTTGCTCCCTCCGTCTCCATCAAAGAGACATAAATAGGTGGATCTCCTCTTTCTCTGGCAGGTCTATTTCTTCAGAGGTTGAACTGCTGGAAGAAGCACACCTTAAATGATCAAATAAAAACATGGACCACATGCCCCACTTCCTCAGGAAAAGGCTGGAAGTTGGTTTCCCAGTTGGAGGTGAAAGTAGAAGCAGAAATGGAAGTTGGGGACTCATAAATTGTGCCATCAAACTATCCTTGCTGAGAATTAGGAAAGGTGACCTCTCTGCCCAGGGCAGTTTACATCTTTAAACTGAAAAGTTCTTTTAAAACGTATGAGTACATGTCAATTTAAAAAAATGACACAATAACAAAAATATATTGATTTAATGAATGGCTGATTCTTGATCCTGGAATATTTAAATTTGATGTCTGCTCTACCTGTCTGATTAGAAATGGTCCCTTCTGGACAAGCATCACACTGGTAGCAGCAAACAGGATTTCCCTCTGGAACTCTTCTCCACTCTCCTGCCTGGCACCTCTTCCTGCCACACCTGGCAAAGGGAATGGTCTGAAAGATAAGTATTTGAAATTAGTTAAGGAATGAACCTGCTGCATCCATTCTTTTCCCCATTCCTACTTCTATGTTCAGATTCTCTTCTAAAGAGATACATTGCCACCGTCTATCAGAAATATGGAAGACCTCCTGAGGGATTCAGGCCACTGGCATTCCTGAGACTGATTCCATAGATGCTGGAGATTGGAACTGGGGTTTCATCCTGCAGAGGAAGGCTTGTGACTGAACCACAGCATTTCTAAAAGAAAGAACTGAGTCATGATGGTCCATGGAAATCACTGTTGCTTGCTGTACTTGCATTCTGCATTTCAAGCAGAAGTCATTCTCAAGCCTTAGCTGTGTGTGTGTGTGTACATATACATATATACACATACATACATACATATATGTGTTTGTGTGTGTAATAATATGTGTATAAATTATATATACGTTATATGTGTATGTGTGTGTGTGTGCTTTCATCAGTTTACATTGAAGCTTTTGTTCTGGTTTATATTATCTTTCTCAGCTGTTTTTGTATCTAATGGCCTTTGAATGACCATGTACTCATCTCCTTGCTTTTCAGCAAGTTCTCTTTTTTAAAAGCAATTGTTTGTTTCTGGCATCCATAAATATGATCTAAAGGCAGTGATGGTGCCATCTAAAGCCTCTGATATTGGGGGTCTAATTTCAAATCCAGCATAAAAGTCCCAAACAGTTGCCAATCTGGCATTAACCGCACCCATTAGGGAAGGCTATTTCTAATTCACGTGGCTCTCCCATCCCTCTGCTGCAGCTCTCTGTCGCCAGTCGGCTCTACAATTGATAGGATATTCAGTTAGGACAGGTACAGGAAAAGGATGCTGCCTAGGAGGAGACTCTATGGTGGAGGAACCAGACGTCCAGTCAGCTCCAGAAATGAACGGGGGGGGGGGGCTTCCGGTTAAGACCTTTGTGGCACTTTGAGTGTTTAAGGTTGCCAACCCCTGACCTGGTCTAATGTGAAGTAGTCTTGGCTAGGAAAGATTTTTGTGTCAATATTGGCACAAAATAACAAATTCCCTTGGTTTGTTAATTGTATTTCCATTTTAAGTGTTTTTTTTTTCAATTAAATAATTGTATTTATGAAAATATCTACCATTCTTTTATATATACAGTATAACATCTTTTTTTAAAGACTGTCACTTTCAAATCCACTTTCAGCTGAGTCTCAGTCTTGTCTGGTGAAACTTGTTCCTGTTCTGTAATATTTTTCAAACATTAACTATAGTGTCAGACACTCTTCAAAGTAACTGAATATGACTGATCTCTGCTCCTCCTCACCCGCTTTCTTCGCTTGCCAGTCTTCACCGTCCGCTTCCTTAATTTTGGGTAAACTGCTCTGTCCAGGGACTGTGTGATTCCCCCCTTCCCACCCTGCTCTGACAGGGAGAGCAATCCACCCATGGAACAGAAGTTGCCTTCAGACGTTGTGGGAGCTTCTTCAATGGAGGCTTTCAAGAAGAGACTGGACTTCCATTGGTCAGAAATGGTCCCTGCTTGGACGGGGCAGGGGTTGGACTAGATGACCTACAAGGTCCCTTTGTTCATCTCTTAAAATAAGGAAAGGGGAGGAAAATGGAGCATATACAGGCTGACCTGGTGTCAGGACAGCTGGGCCTCTCCCACCCCTAGGACCCCCCCCTTCGGACAGAGTCCACTTGACAGGTGGAAATTGGTCCAGTGAAGAAAAGCTCCCTGGATTATTTTAAAATAGCTGAAATTCAGATATATTTTTCTTCCCAGATAAAGTGATTTATATCTGGTCCTCACACTTATGAGCAGTCCTCACACCTATGACCGGTCCTCACATTTATAACAATCACAGCATTCTTAATAACCATGTCACTCATTTCACAACTGCTGTGCTTCACTTCACCATGGTGACAAGATAGGTCGTAAAACAGGGGCACACTCTCTTTGAAGAAACGTCTCAGTTAAGCAACAGGAATTTTGGGCTGAGTTGTGGTTGTGAGTCAAAGACTAGCTGAGTTTTATTTCCGTACACATAGGGACTATTCAGAGGGCTGAAAAAAGTGAATTATGACCGATCCTTGTACTTATGACTAGTCCTCAGATTTACAACTGTTTCTCACACTTATGACCATCACAGCATTCTTAACAACCATGCCACTCATTTCACATGCCTTGCCCAGCCAGTCACATGACCACCTAGCCACACCCACCCAGTCACATGACCACATAGACATGCCCCAAACCACACCAACAGAGCTGGCTGTTAAAACATTGAATTCCACCATTGTCTCAAAAACGTTACAGACATAGCAGATTTTTCACCAAAAGACGATTATGATTTATGACTCAATTGATTATTTTTCAAGTTAGGAAGATGTTCTGCATCTCAGAAAGAGAATGAATCTTTCCTTGAACTTACAACATTTCCTTGCAGCTCACCTTTGTGGCCCAGACGATTCCATCAGAGTTAATGGTGAAATCCTGGCCTTGGGGAGCCTCAGGATTTACTTGCCCAACCTTCATGGGGACAAAAGATTGATTGGGGAGGAGAACCCAGTTGAGAAGATCATAGCGAGCAGATCCCAGTCCATCTTCTGAGAAGGAGACTTCCTCTCCAGCACTGTTGTTGAACTGCACATTGCTCAAATAGGGAAGAATCTGAAAGAAAGGAGACCTTCAGAAATTGGTGTATATTTGCTAGAGCTACAAATGAGACATCATGGCTTCTATCATCACATGATGGCCATCTTGAGAAGATGGGTTTTTATTTGAGAATCTAGTTCCATCTCTTGGTGGCGATCTGAGGAATCAGGTGTATTTAACTCTAAAACTAAAAGTTTCCCCTTTATTTCCATCTCCAATTTCACCAAAACACAAGAATTTTACTTCCACAATCTAAATTTAATTTTAGAAATTTCCTCTTGTGATACTTTGCTACATGAACTTTCAAATCAACATGGTTTTGTTAACTGATAAATGAATGTTTGAAATGAATAAATCATTTCTATCAGAAGCAAGGGAAATTCCACTGGTTTTCTCTGGTTCTGTCAGCCTCTGCCTTGCTGCTGCTTCGGCTGCCATTGAAACAGGGAGGGGGGCATGGTATTTGGGAGGGGAATCATTATGTGCTGGAGGAATATTCTAGAAGCTGTCCTGACCATCTCATTGCACATGTGGAGGAAGGGAGTTTCCTGCCAAGGTTAACTGTCCAGCATTCACCCTGATGATGTTTTTTGAAGTTATCTCCCACCTGACAGTTGGGTGAATTATAATTGGACTATGGACTGGGGTGCCAAGGGGAGGGGATTGACCTATAAATGATATTCATTGCTTTCATGCCCAATTAACCAGATTCAGCTTTGCTTTGCTACTATTCATTTGTAATTAGTAAAAGTACACTTAATTTCAAACAAATGGAGTTGAGTGGTTTCTTTCCTGATTATTAAATGAAGCAGCATCTGACAGGCTTATTGTGAAAGACAGCAGAATGCAGGAATCAGGTTTGATCCACTGGGCCATGTGGGAGGAAGCATCTGACCTGATTGGTCACTTCATTATTTAGATTTTAACCTTTGATGCAGGAAATTCTGATGAATCTCAGACCAGGAACCCATTAGGACCACTTTGAATCTTGTTCTGTGTGGTGGTTGTTATAGAAACAGAATCACAGTATTGGAAGGAACCATTTTAGACAAGTGGCTACCCTGTCTCTTCTTAAATGACTCCAGCAATAGGGCACCCACGAATTCTAATGGTGAACTGTTCGTTATGAAATTTCTCCTTAGTTCTAGGTTGCTTCTCTCCTTGCTTGGTTTCATTCCTTAATAATCAGAAGCTGTTTTCACACAGCAAGCTGAGTAGCACAATAAATGCTAAACTAAAAAATAGGGCAGGGTCTCAGATAAATTATATGGCAGTATGCATACATTTAATCAAGAACTGAAGAAATTCATGTGGTGTGCTTCCGATCTAAGCCTCTGTGGACTGAGTCAAAAGCCCCAGGAATTACCTGCCATGACTGGACATCTGAGATCCTCTTTTCAAGTCCCATCATGGTCGGTCGGACTCTGGATCCATACATTGCATGCAAAGCGTGTGCCAGAGCATAAACAGCATTGTAGATATTGTAACTTAGTCCTGTCATCCTCCTTTCAAAAGTGTAATTGGGCAGATTCTGCAGATTCTCCTTTCCTGTACATTGTTTTTTTCCCTTTCCTGATTCATGGATCTTGCAGCCAAAGACATATCCCCACCATAGAGGGAGAAAGACATCTCCTTGGGGGTTCAAGAGGTCTAAAGACAGGATGAAATGGCTGAAGTCTGAGACATCCCCAGAGTGGTCCCTAAAATGTAGGACCCCATGGTAAGGCTTTATAACTTCCAATATTCTTTCAAATTTTCCAAAGCCAATTTTCCAATGGGAAGTGAAGATACAAACTTTCTTCAATGATGCTTTCCTGTCTACCACCGCTATTACATGCAAAGTAACAGTTGGGTCTGCAAACAGAATAAACACTTCTATTTTAGACCAGGTGAGGAAATTGAGAACTAACTTCCTCAGACTGATTAGAACATTATCCAATTCCAACATTAGAGTGAAGGCCAGGCAGATCTCCTTCTCCTGGAGCATCGGAGTCACAGTTGAGATGAAATGTTCTCCTCTCTCATCTTCAGGGCCAAAAAGCCCAACCCAGTTCCACTGGAAATGTAGGAGCAGCTGAACTAAACCCACATACTGAGGAGATTCCTTAGGATTAATCCGGAAGAAGGAAGGATAAACTCTTCTCTCTCCCTGAGAGAACTCAAAGCCAACACCAAGCTGGAGAAAAAGAGATTCTTTTTTCAAAGACAAAGTCAAAGTTTTATGCTGACTTTAGTAGTGACCATTGTGGGGTTGATGGCCCTCACAGTCAGACTGACTCACTTTGACTGGCAAACTTTCTCTTCTTCCCTTCTTAACCATTTTTGTTGGTTGTCAGAAGACAAGAGAAGAAACCAACAACCTGATTCAGAGAATAAATGGCACTAAAATGATGGCTACCCTTTAATGAAGAATAAATTATTGAGAGTCACAAGCTCATTATATATCCCAACCCACAAAAAACTACTTCTAGTATCATCTTTGGCTTCTGTGTGTGCTTTTGATCTTTGCCTATTCCATACTGAATCCAATGGAGCTCTCTTACCTGTGGGACCTTAAAAATACTGAAGATGGAAGCCATCAGCCTTGAGAATTTGGCATTGAGATCACCAATGACGGAGAGCAGAGTGTCCTTCAGGTGACATTTGTAACCTGGAACCATTTGGCCTTGTGAGGAGAGAATGGAGAGGCTGTCTAAGGAAATATCGATCTCCCTCTCAAAATGGCCATAGATGTGGAAGCCAAGGGTGATGTTGGGGAGCAGAAGAAAATCCTTATTGACCTCAGAGACAGCAAACATCAATGCAAGGAACTGCTGGTAGTTACTGGTGATGCATCTGTAGTGAGAAAATCATTGGAGGACATTACAGGAAAGCTTGTGCATGGCTGTAGAATTTGCTTCAATGTTTGGGGGACTTTTGGAGGCAGAAACCCCTAAATTTCATTAAGTTTGAGGTTTCCCCCCAAAGAATTTCCCTTGGCTAAACCTGGATGACTTTGTGAGAAAGGAGACAAGCCTTTCCATAGATATCATGGCCTGTTGTATACCTGCTATCATCCTGAAATAACCAATTTTGTTGTGTTTATTTTGTGCAATGGCAATAAAGGCTATTTATATACCTGCCATATTCTATTTTGCTGCAGTGGCTGTAATCCTTTCCAACTGCTGCCCTTTCGTTGTAATTATTTAAGGTCTCTCTTGGAGCAGCTTTTGCATGTGTGGTAAGGATTGCTGAGCACAGGACTACAGTGGGAGAGATTTATTGATTTATAGGCATTATTTATTCCTATAATTTATTCCTCATAGATTTATTGAAAGGCATTTGCAACAGCAGTGCTGATTCCAAAACTAAGAGAGATTTTTGGAACTCCTGAACACTTGAAATTGTTGAGGTTTTTATTTGAATTTTCTACGACTACCACTTTCTGTTCAGATTAATATTATAATTCAAGTTCTTCACTGAGCCAGCACAGCTTCCCTTTTCATTTCTGTTCTTTATCATCTTCCCGATGAAGAGATGGAGAATTCCAGCCTATTTTAAGAGCTTGCTATTTTGTTGAGAAAAGCACAAAATGTGCACTACACCAGGACAGTTCAAAGCACGAGAAGTATTTTTGATAAGGGTCCCAGAATTTAAATCAAAGAAACAATTTATCTGCATGTTTCTCTTTCAGCTGAAACTTACTCAGTATTGACAAGACGATTCACTGCTGTAAAGTCTAAGGCAGGAGACTTTTCAATGCTTCCGAAGGGCAAATTCCCACCAATAATGAGATCACCAGGCCTATAGTAGTTTTCATCCAACGCAAGGTAAACCTCGAGCACACATATGGTTTGCAGCCTCTTTGCTGTAGTTGGAGCCAGGAGCCAGAAGAGCATCAGTAGAAGCATGACTCCTGCCTGTCATTCCTATCACCTTCCCTCCTAGAACAGAAATCAAAATTTATGCAGAAACTGATATGAAGGTTGCTCCTGAAATCTCACTGGAACTTTAGCAGATCAGACAGTACCTGTGCCACCTGGACGGTACCAGGACTAATTTATAGCAACAATATTTCCTCTTACCTGTCTTTGGGCTTTGACCATGGAGAGAACAAAGGCATGTGAGTCTCTTCAAACCCTGGAGTGAGCTCTTTGCAAGTGACATGCTCTTCTCTCCATCTGGTGAACTCAGAGATATTTTTTAAAGCAAGTTTTATCTTGGAAGATCTTTGTGTTTAGAAATCCACAGGGAATACATTGAGAATGACTGTTCTGATAATTGTAGAGAAAAGCCAATGTCCTTTCTCCTTAGCAACAGCTTTCCTTCACACGGCAGAATGGAAAACATGTTTGTGTCTCTTCTTGTAATTCGCAGAGCAGATTGAGTGATGGGGAAGTTGTCTAGTTGACCTACATGAAAGTGACCCCTGCACACAACATGGATTTTGGCTTATGCCCTGGTTTGCTCCCATAATAGGAGTCCTACTTGGGATTTGTGGCACAAGGCAGAAATGTAATTTGAGGAAGTACCTCAGGATATTAACTGCAACTAGGGCCATATCAGGATTGTGGTTGCCCTTTGGGGGGATCCAGTGGAAGTTGGGCTGTGGGGTTTCAGCTGTTTGCATGGTTGTGGCCAGAGGGGCATGGTCAGTTTGCCATTCCAAATCGGGGGTGGGAGCAGAGTGAGAGCCAGGCCTTGATCCACTGGAGGAGCTTTGCCAATCCTTTTGGGCCATGTGAGGGGGGTGCAGATGGCAGCATAGGCCACATGGGGCCCTGGGGGAACAAGGACCCCTGAGTTCCCAGGGGACTGGGATGCCACAGCCGAGTACCACTTCCCTGAGGGGATGCTTGGGCCTGCTTCCCTCCTGATCCAGGCTGTTGCTTCTGTGCTCATTCTCCTTGCCTAGGCTGGGCTTCCTGGGCTGGGGGGATGAGGGGCTCCTGCTAGCTGGGGCTGTTGCTGGTGGTGGTGCCACTGCTGCACTGCAAGGCAGGGGTTGAGGAGGGGGTGGCCTGGTTGTGGGGTCCCGAGATACCCCAGTTGCTGGGCATGTCAGTCAGTTCTGGGGCTGAACTAGTGTGGGGCAGAGTGAGGAGGGGAGTCCCAGCTGCTTCTTGAGGATGGGGGCAATCTGCCTTTCTCCTAAACTGGGGCCATTGCAAGGGTAGTGGTGGGCGGGAGCCTTGTGCCATGTATCCAGCAGAGCTGGAGGAGGATGAGCCTTGGATAGCATGGGCTGAGTCTCAATGTGGCAGCAACAGATGGAAGCAGGCACATGTACGGAGGAATGAGATTTGGCCTGCAAGGAGTCATGTGGCCACCTGCCCTGTAACAGCCGGGATGGTCACGTGCAAAGGGAAAACAAATGGTGGGAAACTATGGGTGGGTGAGTGGTGGCCCCCTGGTGCAGTCAGTAGGACAGACCATGTGCTTCACCCCATGGCTCTGCCTCCACAGGCTGCTTGGAGGGATGGCCTGGTGGTCCCAGTGATTGGATTCACCTGCACAGCACTGGTTGTGGAGCACCAATTGGCCCCAGAAGGCTGCGGGTACTGCCGGATCATTGGCCCCTGCACCCTTGCCTTCTCCTGTGCGTGGACTGGGGTGGGACAGGCCTTGTGTTTGACGTATCTGAGCTAGAGCTTTTATTATGGAGTACCTTATGGCAGTACAGTCCTCACAATGTCAATATTTCTCCATTTTATTGGATTTCTTATAGCACTTAATGACACCCTCTGGTCTTTGTAAAGATGATCTTGAACCTTCATGTGGCGCTTACATGTAGGTTTTCCTTCAGGCCTCACAGAGGAATTCTCCACGAATCTGGTTGATAAAATTGCTTGGATCTGTTCCCAGTTGGAGGCCAAGCATGGTGTAGATCCTATGGAGATGGCTGTGGAAAGGACTTACCCAGTTATCTAGGGACAGTTTGACACTGTTGAGCCCAAGGAAGTCATCCTTGAGATGTAAATGTGACCACCTGTGAGGTAGATCCATGTCCCTCTTGGCTGGTCAAGGCACCTGGAAAGTGCCATGTAGGTGGGTCCTAATGGTGGTTAATTTATCCTTGAGGAAGAGGGTCTTCCCAGCATCCTTTAAAGAGTTTCTGGTATGGCCTCTCCTCAAGAAACCTTTGCTAGACTCCATCATGCTGATTATTTCATCGAGTCTCCCACCTGCTCTTTTAAGAGAAGGGGATTGAGAAAGTGGTAGGGCTGCACCTTGAGAGGATCCTGGATTAGGTGGATTATCTAGATTTCATCTGGTCAGGTTTCAGGCCTGAATGGGACAGCAACACCGTTAGTGACACTTTTGTATGATCTCTGGTGGAAGCAGGATGAAGGTCATGAATCCATTCTTGTTCTTGTGGTCTTTTCCGTGGCTTTTGATATGATTGACCATGTATACTTGTGAGTTGGTTACCAGGACTTAAGGAAGTGGAGTAGAATTTTGTGCTGGTTCATCTCCTTCATGGCCAGTCCCAATTGATCTCGAGAGGGAATGAAAAGTCCACCATGCAGCCCCTGCTTTGTGGGATGCAAGAGGACTTGGTGCTCTCTCTGTTCCCATTTAACACCTCCATGTTACCATAGAATGAGATATATCTGTATGCAGATGATACCCCGTTGTATGTTGGTGCTTCAGGTGAACTTACAGGTACTTTGCATGTTCCTTCATGGTGCCTGGGTGCTGTGGGAACCTGGATACAGAAGAACAGACTTCAACTGAACCTTGGCAGGAGAGAGTGGTTGTGGGTGGGTGGGGGCGCCTCTATTTGAGTGTTCTTCACCTTTGGCTTTAAGGGTTTGCAATGTCTCAGACTGAGCTGGTTTGTGATCTGAGGGCCCTCCTGGTTTCACAACTCTTCCTTGAGGAACAGGTGACAGTTGTGATTAGGCAGTCCTTTGTGTAACTTCTTATAATGTGCCAGTTAGACCTTTTCCTGAATCATGAGTCCCTGTGCTCAGTCACTCATGCCCTGGTCATCTCCACTGTTCCCTCTAAGGTGCGCGGCTGCGCGGCCGCGCACATGGCAAGAAACCCCCGCGCAGCAGTTTTTAATTGCCGCGCAGAGATTTCTATCTGTGGGGAAGTTCTTTGCAGGAGGCTAGAACTGGCTGGCCAGACGCTGCATTTGGCGGAGGGAAGGAATCCGTAGTAACAGATGCTCCTGACTGGTCAGGCTTTCAGGTTCTTTGTGCTGCGGGGGTGAGAAGCACGAAAGGAAGAGCGCGGCTCCTTGGCCAGCCACCCGGGGTCATGGGCGGAAGGGGGCAGGGTCCGAGCTGATCCGCAGTGATCCCCCTTTGGATCATTGACAGCCAACTTATACCAAAAGGTCCCCCAAAGCCCTTTGGAGCGAAATGGGATCAATCGGAGTGGCCGCCCACAAAGGACTTCCCCAGACTGGGATATATATATATATATATATATATATATATATATATATATATATATATATATATATATATATATATATATATATATATATATATATATATATATATATATATATATATATATATATATATATATATATATATATATATATATATATATATATATATATATATATATATATATATATATATATATATATATATATATATATATATATATATATATATATATATAAAAACGGCGGAATATCTGCTGCTGCCTCCTCCTCCCCCAACAGGACTGCCGGATTTGCCGCCCAATGCTGCGACTGAGGTGAAGCCGCCAAAGCTCCCGCCAGCACCCCTGCTTAGGTGAGGTGTTCCGAGCAGAGGGGGAGGCAGGCACTGCCGCCGCTGCCATGGGCAGGGGCGCCAGCAGGAGCTTTGGTGGTTTCACCTCAGTTGAAGCGCTGGGCAGCAAATGTGGTGGTGCTGTTGGAGGAGGAGGAGGCGGCGGCAGCAGTTATTCTGGTGGGAGGGGGGCTCGTCACAGCAGTGATAAGGCCATAGACCAGTAATTTTTAGATGCAGGACATTTTCATACAGTAAAGTAGAAAAAGCAATGCTGTCTGCCAAAATGCTGTCACTTAATGAATATGTATAAACATATCAGTGAAAAGTGGGTGAATGAAAGGCAGTAAAAATAGGAAATGCAAAGCAATGCAAACAGAAATGCCCTCTTGTTAAATTCTTCGAATACAAATTTTAAAGATTGTCTTAAATTTCTTGCTGGTTTACAGGCATTATTTTTTTTCTTCCAAAAATTAAGTTAGCCTTAAGGAATTTCATTCCCAAGAAAATGAACACAGAAATGAATGTAAAAAACCCCTGTTCATTAATTATATAAAGCACTATTTTACTTACACTATTTTCTCCAACTACCATTTCAAATTATTCACCCTTCGAAGTTCCTATGTTTCCCTCTCTCCATGTGTGTGTGTGTGTGTTTAAAATGCAGGAATAAAAATGCTCCTAACACACCACAACTTTAAAGGCTATTTTTTGTTTCAAATGCCAGACTTTCTGAGCCAAAATTTTGGTTGCTAAGCAGGAGCGTTGTTAAGTGATACTGATATTATATAACACTTTTAATTAAGCGGGTACCTTGAATAAACATAACTTTGAGTTTCAAATAAATCAATTGCTCTGTGAAACATCTGTGAAAAAAATGCAGATGCTCAGGCATGAAAATATGCCGCTCAAACACTACTTTTCCGCTCACACTGAAAAAAAATTAGAGGGAACATTGGTCATCTCTCTTTCGAATTAATGGAATGTGCTCTACATGGAGCTCCCTTTGAAGAACATTAGGAAGTTACAGCTAGTGCTGTACAATGTCATCTGCCCCTACTATGGCCCATGTAATAGCCCTGTTACACAAACTCCATTCGTTTCTAGTTTGCATCCGGATCCAATTCAAGGCTTGGGTTATCACATTGAAAGTGTGGAATTGGGCCAGAATAACTAAATTGCCATATTGCCATGATACAAAAATATGCTGAGACCCTAGAAAGAGTCCAGAGAAAAGCCACAGTGATGATAAGTAGTCCAGACCTGTATTGGTACAATAAATGGCTAAGGGGATTATGTATGTCTACACTAACAAAGAGAAGGATTAGGGTTGAAATGATAGCAAAAAGGTAAAGGTTTCCTTTTCAGTTGTGTCTGGCTCTTGGGCATGGTGTTCCTCTCTGGTTCTTGGCCAAGAAAACCAGTATTGTCTAAAAACAATTTCTCTGGTGATATCGCCAGCATGACTATGCACCAAAGGTGCATAGATATCACTCTTCCAAAATTTGAGATGCTGTCCCACCAAGGAAAGGGTCCGTTTATTTTCCAAATCACTTGAGGAAGGAGAAGAAGTAATGGTTGGAAACTTATCCAAGACAGACCCAACCTAGAATGGGAGAGAAACGTCCTGATACAGAGAGCAATTAATCAATGGAATAGGTTGCCTCAAGAAGTTGTGAGTGCTCCATCACTGGAGGTTTCTAAGAAGAGATTCCACAGCCATTGGTTCAGAATGTATAAGGACTCCTGCCTTGGGAAAGGGGTTGGATTACGACACCTTCAAGGTCCATTCCAGCTCTATGATTGTATCTGAGGAAGCATCTCACCCAATGCTTTTGGCCCATTCCTCTCAATTCGGCAGAAGGGCCATACTACAGGCCCTTGTGGTCAGAGCTTCAGCTGGCAGGGTTTAGAAGGAGAATCTTTTCTATCATGGAATATCCCGCCACCAGAGATGAGATCTGTCCCCTCCCATCTTGATTCATGTGGCCTGTCCCCCTTTCCCTGGGCAGGAGGTGTCATGACTCCATATGGCAGAATCAAGTTCAGATGCCTCCTCCAGTCTCAAGTCAGCTGAGGACACCCATAGCCACTTGCTTTGCTCCAGGTAGTCCTGGGGCTGGTCAGTAGAGTCTTGGCCCCCTGGGAGCTCAAGTGTCAGGTGCCTTCTGCCCAGGGCCCCAGGCAGCCCTTGCTGCCATCCAGGAACTGCCATAGTGGGCTGAGTGGGTCGGTGAGGCTCTTCCAGTGGATCAAGGCCTGGCGCCCACCCTGGTCCCAACCCCTGACATGAGGGACATCGAACATGCTACGCCCACTCTGGCCATGCCCACTCTGGCCATACCTGCCCAGATAGCCACAACCACACAGTAACACACTCATATCCTCCTTGTTCCCCTGAGGACAACAACAATCCTGATATGGCCCTCGATGAAATCGATTCGGACTCCTCTGCTCTAGCTCATGTTCAGTCAGATTCTTCCTTTGTGTTCTTTCAGCAGAACTCTGGATGTCCCTTGACCCTTTTCAGCTCCCTCAATTGAATCATGGGGCATGTTGGGAACCATGGACCAAGAGAGGTTGCATGCAGTGATCCCATCCAAGGCCTCAGTAGCTTTCCTATTCCAGGTAGTGGCCAAGTCTTGCCCTGGGGATGGCAAATGAATCTCTCTCAAGACCAGAAGTCTGGGGAACCCCTCAGTCAACTGTGAAATGCCTTCCAGAGGCTCAGACACGGAGGTTGCTGTGCAGTAGGAAGGCTTATGTAGCAGTAATGATCCCAACTGGACCTGTGAATGAATTTTCAAGAAAAGAATTTCAGACCTAGAAATTTGGGGAGCAGCACCCCAAAAGGCCAAAAGAGACTTCTGGATGACAATTCCTATCCTTAGGCTACAGCAATGGAAATTTGCAACTCTTGCCAAAAAATTGCAGTTAATATCCTGAGATTCTTCCTCAAATTACATTTCTGCCTTGTGCCACTATACCCAATTAGCACTCCTATTATCTGACCAAACTGGGGCAAAAGCCCAAATCCATCTTGTATGCAGGGGTCACTTTCATGTAGGTCAACTACACAGCTTCCCCAGGACTCCATCTGCTCTGTGCATTACAAGAAGAGACACAAACATGTTTTCCATTCTGTTGCATGAAGAGAGGCTGTTGCTAAGGATAGAGGACCATGGCTTTTCCTTGCAATTATCACAAGTACAGTCATTCTTCATGTATCCCCATGGGATTTCTACACACAAACATCTTCCAGGATAAAACATGCTTCAAAGAAATGTCTCTGAGTTCACCAGAGAGAAGAACGTGTCACCTTTGGCTGTCTCGCAAAGAGTTCACACCTGGGTTGGAAGAGACTCATGTTCCTTTGTTTCCTCTATGGTCACAGCCCAAACAAGGTAAGAGGAAGCATGTTGATATAAATTTGTCCTGTTGCCATCCAGGTGGCACAGTTGGTGTCTGATCTGCTAAAGTTCCAGTGAGATTTCAAGAACAATCTTAAAATCAGTTTCTGCATAAATCTTGATTTCTGTTCTAGGAGGGAAGGTGATAAGAACGACAGGGCAGGAGTCATGCTGCTTCTGATGCTGATGCTCTTCTGGCTGCTGGCTCCAACTACAGAGAAGAGGCTGCAATACATATGTGTACTCACGGATTATATGGGAGTAGATGAAAGCTACTATAGGCCTGGTGATCTCATTATTGGTGGGAATTTGCCCTTGGGAACCATTGGACAGTCTCCTCTCTGTGACTTTAATACAGTGGCTCTTCGTTTCAGAATTGTGTAAATTTCATGCAGATAAATGTTTACTTTTCTTTAAATTCTGGAACCCCTTTCAGAACTCCTTTTTCTGGTGTATTGAACTTTCCTGGTGTACTGGACATTTTGTGCTTTCCTTGATAAATTAGCAAACTCTTAAAATAGAATGGAAAATGGAATAGTCAATCTCTTCATCAGGAAGATGATAAATAACAAATATGAAGAGGGAAGCTATGCTAGCCTAGTGAAGAAGTCAAATTATAATATTAATCTAACCAGTAACTTATGCTAGAAAATTCAAATAAAAGTTCAAAACTCTTCAAGTGTTCCCGAGTTAGAAAAATCCCTCTCAGTTTTGGAATCAGCATTGCTGGTGAATAATGGCCTTCAGTAAATCTATGAGGTGACACCCCCCCCCCCCCGTAGTCCTGTGCTCAGCAATCTTTACCCCACCTGAAGAATCTGCTCCAACAGAGACCTTAAATAATTACAGTGAAAGGGGGGCATTTGGAAAGGATTACAGCCACTGCAGCAAAGTGAATATGGCAGGGGTGATAGACAGTATAAAACAGCCCATGATATCTGTGGAAAGGCTTGTCTCCTTTCTCACAAAGACATCCAAGTTTAGCCAAGGGAAATCCTTTGGGGAAAAAACAACCCTAGATAAAAACTAGATTAGAATTGGCATCACAAGGGGTACAAGTAGAGTGGTGGTCCTACTTACAGATACAATCAAGATTTGCGCAGGATAGGAAGAAGGAAGGTGTTGCCAAAGATTACACAATATTAGATAAACTTTTGATACAGACAGAAAACAGGCTGATCAAAGTGTTGCATAGATTTTTGTTGGAATACAAGCTAGAGGAGGAGCATGTCAAAGAAACTATGGTCGCCTGGGTGAAATTTTTTGGTTATAATGTGGAATTGGCTAAGTGAGAAAAACTTTGGATACTTAATCAGAAATTAACAATGGCTATGGCATATAAAGAAAATCTTTATAAGGTGTTGTACAGATGGCATCTTCCCCCAGCACAGCTCTCCAAAATGTTTAAAAATCTGGCCCCAAATTGTTGGAAGTGTAAAAAAAAAACACTAGGCACTTTTTATCATATGTGGTGGACGTGCAATGAGGCAAAAAAATATTGGAAAATGATTCAATAATGGTTAGAACAAATGATGGGAGACCAAATCTTGTTTAAACCAGAATTTTTTCTCCTAGGTATAATACCAGAGGGGCTTAAGAAAGATACGCGTTATCTAATTGTACATGTACTAACTGCAACGTGCATAACTTATGCACAATATTCGAAAAAAGAAAATGCACCATCAGAGCTAGATACAATCAAAAAAGTGTTGGCCTGAGCGGAAGCAGATAGGCTCACTCTTGAACTTAAAACTAAAGGGGAATCAGGATATTTTGAAGTCTGGAACAGATTTTATGATTGGTATAAGACAAGGTGACAAGACTGGAACAAACTGTATATATTGTGATTGGACAGAAGGATAGACAATGTATTAAGTAGGCTAATAGTTAATGGTTGAGACTAGCTGTATATAATGTGAATGTATGGTCACTTCGACTTCGCGATACTACATTGTTTTAAATGTAAAAATAATAAAAATATATTCCAAAAAGAAAAAGAAGAAAACCCCAACCCTATGAAATTTGGGAGTTCCTGCCCCCAAAAGTTCCCCCAAACAGTGAAGCAAATTCTACAGCCATGCACAAGCTTTCCTGTAATGTTCTCCAATGTTTTTTTCACTACAGATACATCAGCAGTTACTACCAGCTGTTCCTTGCATTGATGTTTGCTGTCTCCCAGGTCAATAAGGATTTTCTCCTGCTCCCCAACATCACCCTGGGCTTCCACATCTATGGCCATTTCCAGAGGGAGATGCTTATTTCCTTGAACAGCCTCTCCATGCTCTCCTTACGAGCCCAAGTGGTTCCAGGTTACAAATGTCACCTGCAGGACACTCTGCTGTCCGTCTTTGGTGGTCTCAGTGCCAAATCCTCAAGACTGATGGCTTCCATCTTCAGTATTTTTAAGGTCCCACAGGTAAGAGAGCTCTCTTGGATACAGTATGGAATAGACAAAGATCAAAAGCAAACACAGAAGCCAATGATGAAAGTAAAATTAGTTTTGTTATGGGGGATATAATGAGTTTGATACTTTTAGTTTATTCTTTATTAAATGGTAGCCATCATTTTAGTGTCATTTATTCTTCGTATCAGGTTGTTGGTTTCTTCTCTTGTCTTCTGACAACCAATAAAAATGGCTAAGTAGGGGAAGAAGATTAAGTTTACCAGTCAAAGAGTGTCAGCCTAAGTGCAAGGGCCATAAATCACACAATGGTCACTACTAAAGTCAACATAAAACTTTTAGTTGATATAAGTTGGTGTTCACAACTGCAAATATAATCAAGATATGAAAAAGATAAAAGGGAGTATGGTTTTAACTTAGGAAGTTCGGAATTGGATAAGATACTTATGGGAACTGAAGAAAGAATAATTAAGGAACTATATAGCTACCTATTAAGAACTATGTTAGAAGAAGAAGTGGTTAAAGATACAATGTTAACTTGGACGAAGAATTTTGGCCATATGATTGAACTCGAAAAGTGGCAACAACTATGGTAAAGGAATTATAAATTAACCATGTCAACAGGTTACAAAGAAAACTTACACAAAATGTTTTACAGATGGCACATGTCACTGGGAAAACTAGCAAAGATGTTTAAAGACAAATCAGCGAAATGTTGGAAGTGTCAACAAGCAATAGGTTCAAACTATCATATGTGGTAGACATGTGCAGAAGCAAGGAAATATTGGACTAAGAAAATGTTACAAGAAATAGAATTTAGATCAGAGATATTTTTACTAGATGCTCTCCCAGAGAAATTCAAGAAAGAGGATACTAATTTTATTAGACATGTAACCACAGGAGCAAGAATTGTATTTGCCCAAAATTGGAAATTAAATAAGCTACCAAAAGACGAAGAGATAATAAAAAAGATATTAGATTCTGCAGAGATGAATAGGTTGACAATGAAAATAAAGGATAAAGAGGAATCGGAGTACTTCAAGACGTGGGGAAGATTTGTGATTGGCTAGAGAAATCAAGCTAGGAAAGAAAGTAGGGAGAAGATATAGAACCCAGATGATGCACTATTAAGTGGAAAAGGGAGGGAAGAAGGGGAAAACAGAAAATAAAATATTAAATATATAAGTATTTATTCAAGTGTGAGATATAAAGGGGGGAAATATAACTAGGGTAGACTAGCGAATGTAAGAGAATAAGAAATGATACTAAATTATATTTGGGTTGGTGGAAATACCATCCCAAGGAAACATAAACTGAGTTTTGAAATATAACAACAACAATACTGGAAAAAGAAAGGGAGAGAGGAGGGGAGAATAAAAGGAAGACTGGGGAAAGAAGAAAGAGGTAAGGAGAGGAGAAGGGAAGGGAGAGAAAGAGACGGAGAGAGGGCAGGAAGGGGAAGAAGAAGAACAGGAGTAGGAGAAAGAAGGGAAGAAGGAAGGGGAAGGAGAGGAGGAAGGAAAGAAGTAAAGAAGGGAGGGAGGGAGAAAAGAAATGGAAAACAAGGAGGTGTTAAAAAAGGAGAAAGGGATGGTAAATAAAGCAACCCAAACTGTACATTATAACTTATTAAATGAAATAATAAATGTATAGGAATGATAAATGTAAAGAAGAATAACCATTATGTGAATGTATACTTGAAATGGTATGTAAGAGAATAAAAGAATTAAAAAATTCTTTGAAAAAACCCTTTAACTTTGCCTTTGACGAAAAATAATCTCTTTTTCTCTAGCTCGGTGTTGGCTTTGAGTTCTCTCAGGGAGAGAGAAGAGTTTATCCTTCCTTCTTCTGGATTAATCCCAAGGAATCTCCTCAGTATGTGGGTTTAGTCCAGCTGCTCCTGCATTTCCAGTGGAACTGGGTGGGGCTTTTGGCCCCTAAAGATGAGAGGGGAGAACGTTTCATCTCAACTCTGATGCCAATGCTCCAGGAGAAGGAGATCTGCTTAGCCTTCACTCTAATGCTGGAATTAGATCATTTTGAAAGCACAAAGATTAAGTTTATTCGCAAATTGTGGTATAATGCCTGGTATAAAACAGAAGTGTTTATTCTGTTTGCAGACTCAACTGTTACTCTCAGTGTAACAGAGGCCATACAGTCTTTTGAAAAATACAAACAAATATCGTTGAGGAAAGTTTGGATCTTCACTTCCCATTGGAAACTTGGCATTGAAGAAAATGAAGAAACATTGCAATTTGTAAAGTTTTATCATGGAGTCTTGCATTTTAGGGACCATTCCGGGGATGTTTCAGAATTCAGCCGCTTCCTCCTGTCTTTAGACCCCTTGAACCCCCAAGGAGATGTCTTTCTCCCTGAATGGTGGGAATTTGTCTTTAGCTGCAAGATCCATAAATCAGGAAAGACCCCTCCAAAGGGGGAAAAACAATGTACAGGAAAGGAGAATGTGCAGAATCTGCCCTATTACACGTTTGAAAAAAGAATGACAGGAGAAAGTTACAATATCTACAATGCCGTTTATGCTCTGGCACACGCTTTACATGCAATGTATGGATCCAGAGCCCAACAAACCATGACGAGGCTTGGAAAGGGAATCTCAAATGTCCAGTCATGGCAGGTAATTTCTGTGGGTTTTGACTCAGTCCACTTAGATTGGAAGCTCCTTATATGAATTTCTTCAGTTGCTGATTAAATGTCTGTATACTCTGATACCAATTCATCTGAGACCCTGTCCTATCTTTTTAGTTTACCATTTGTTGTGCTACAATACTTTGATTCTGTTTCTATGACAACCACAGCACAGAGCAAGATTCAAAGTGGTCCTAGGGGTTTCTAGTTTGAAATTTGTCAGAATTGCCTGCATCAAAGGCTAAAATGTTGGACCTCTCTGAATAGTGAAGTGACCAACCAGGTCAGATGCTTCCTTCCACAGGGCCCAGTGGATCAAACCTTGTTCCTGCATTCTGTTGCCTTTGACAATGAGCCAGACAAAGTCAGTGGAATTGTCCATGATTCTGATAGAAATGATTTATTCATTTCAAACATTCATTTATCAGTTAACAAGAACTTGGGCCAAAGGAACTATTGGGAAGTAGCCATGTATCACAAGAGGAAAATCCTAAAATTAAATTTAGATTGTTTAACTAAAATTCTTGAGTTTTGGTGATATTTGAGTTGGAAACAATGCCCTGTGATAAATGTATGGTTTCAGAGTTAAATATTTGGTTTTACACATGATTTCTCAGATTGCCACCAAGAGATGGAACTAGCTTCTCAAAATATAAATCCGTCTTCTAAAGATGACCATTATGTGATAATAGAAGTCATGATGTCTCATTTTTAGATCTAACCCTAATACTCCTATTTCTAAAGGTCTCCTTTCTTTCAGATTCTTCGCTTTTTGAGCAATGTGCAATTCAACAACAGTGCTGGAGATGAGATCTCCTTCTCAGAAAATGGACTGGGATCTTCTCGTTTTGATCTTCTCAACTGGGTTCACTTCCCCAATCAATCTTTAGTCCCCATAAAGGTTGGGCAAGTAAATCCTGAGGCTCCCCCAGGCCAGGATTTCACCATTAATTCTGATGAAATCGTCTGGGCCCCAAAGGTGAGCTATAAGGAAAAGTTATAAGTTCAGAGTAAGATTCATTCTCTTCCCGAGATGCAGAACATCTTTCTAACTTGAAAAATAATCAATTGAGTCAGAAATTATGACAGTCATTTGGTGAAAAATCTGCTTTTTGTGTAACACATTCAAGGTGTCATTTGTGTCATTCTACAAAGGGTCAGGCTTGGGAACATTGTCTGAAATGCAGGATGCAATTACAATCAGCAACTGTGTTTTCCATGGACCTTTAATACTCAGTTGTATCCTCATGGTTCTTTCTTTTAGAAATACTGTAGTTCATTCAGAAGCCTTCCTCTGCAGAATGAAACCACAGTTCTAATCTCCAACATCTATGGATGGGTCACGAATGCCATTGGCCTGAATCCCTCAGGAGCTGTTCCATATTTCTGATAGACAGTGGCAATGTATCTCTTTAGAAGAGATTATGAACATAGAAATAGGAATGGAGAAAAGAATGAATGCAGCAGTTTCATTCCTTAAATAATTTCTAATTCTTAAATTTTAGACAATCCCCATTGCCAGGTGTGGAAGGAAGAGGTGCCATGCAGGAGAGAGGAGAAGAGTTCCAGAGGGAGAGCAGGTTTGCTGCTACCAGTGTGATGCTTGTCCAGAAGGGACCTTTTCTAATCATACAGGTAGATCATACTTCATATCTAAATCTTCAGGTATCAAGGAAGACATTCATTAAATCAATGTATTTTTGTTATTGTGTCATTTTTGATAGGATTGACATTCACTCATACTTTTCAATAGAACCTTTCTATTGATCTAAACTGCCCTGGCCACAGATGCCACCTTTCTCGATCTTTAGCAAGGGTAGTTTAAGGGCACAAATTATCAATCCCCAACTTCCATTTCTGCTTCTATTTTCATATCTAATTGGGAAACCAATTTCCAATCTTCTTCTGAGGAAGTGGGGCATGTAGTCCAAACTTATATTTGATTATTTAAAGTGTGTTTCTTCTGGCATATCTATCAAACTCTGAGGAAATAGACCTGCCAGAGAAAGAGGAGATCCACCTATTTATGTCTCTTTGATAGAGCAAGAGGGAGGAATGAACACATTTGACTTACAAAGCAGAGAGATCAAGGCAGGGATAATGTACACAGAAATAAAACTTTAGCATTCCTGGATAACAGATCTGTCTGTCTTCTCTGGGTTCTATTACAAAATGGGAGAAAAAATCTGGAAGCAATCTCAGACTGAAAGCTACATTAGTCATGGAAATGCACATTAAATGGATAGCTGGAACTCAATCTTTGTCTCCGGCTAATCTATCCCTAGGATCAACATAAATGATGGATGATTTGTGATGCAAATTATATGATGGCCCATAAATAGCACATGGGATTATTTCATTACTCCCTTTGTTGGTAGGTTAACAGCAGAAAGGAAACCCTCAAATCATTTATGCGGGAGGAATAATGTGCATAGTAGTTGCTCAAAGAGCCTTAGATAAAGACTTTTGATTTTAGATGCAGCTCACTGTGAATCCTGCCCAGAAGAGCAATTTCCCAACAAGGACAAGGACCAATGCATTGCCAAGATGCTCCACTTCCTCTCCTATCAAGAGACCCTGGGATACATCTTAGGTTTTCTTGCTCTTTTTTTCTCAGTGATCACATGTGCAGTCCTGGTGATTTTCTATAAACATCATGACACACCGATTGTCAAGGCCAACAACCGAGATCTCACCTACATCCTCCTGTTCTCCCTCCTGCTGTGCTTCCTCTGCTCCTTCCTCTTTATTGGTCAGCCAGGGAAGATCACCTGTCTCTTACAACAATCTGCCTTTGCCATTCTCTTTTCCCTTGCAGTTTCCTCTGTGTTGGCAAAAACTGTCATGGTGGTTCTGGCTTTCATGGCCACCAAGCCAGGGAACAAGACAAGGAAACTCTTAGGAAAACCATTGACTAACTCCATTGTCATAGCCTGTCCTCTGGTTCAAGCCCTTCTTTGTGCCACCTGGCTGGGAACCTCTCCCCCATTTCCTAATTTGGACTTTCATTCTGTTTTTGGAGAGGTTATCTTGGAATGTAAGCAGGGTTTTGTTTTCATGTTTTACATTGTCCTTGCCTATCTAGGTTTTTTGGCCCTTATCTGTTTCATAGTGGCCTGTCTGGCTAGGAAATTGCCTGATAGCTTTAATGAAGCCAAGTTCATTACTTTTAGCATGCTGGTCTTTTGCAGTGTTTGGATCTCCTTCCTCCCCACCTACTTGAGCACCAAAGGGAAGTCCATGGTTGCTGTGGAGGTCTTCTCCATTTTGGCCTCTGGAGCTGCTCTCTTGGCTTGCATCTTTTCCCCCAAATGCTACATTATTCTGCTGAGACCTGATCTGAATTGCAGAGAAAGTATAGTAAGAAACAAAAAATTATAACAAATGCAAGTAGTGTCCTCATTTATATTTGTCTTTGTGTCATGTTATAATGTGATTAAAATTTCTAATAAATGATAACAAGAAAGAAGACTTTGCCCATAAAAGAATTCCTTATGAAGTTCTGCAAATGCTTACAATATTCCTGCTGTCAGTTTTTTTGTTTTACATCTTTTCCAAGTATCCTTAGTAAGGTCCAATGCCCTATATGTTATTAAAAATGTGTTTATTATTTCAGATATTTCTAAGTACATATGGCAAGGAAGAAAACCCAAAATTAGATAAAAATTACTGCAAGATGCTAAAGAAAAAGGGGGGTTGGTTTTACCAGACCTGAAATTGTATTTTGAGGCATGTTGTCTTGCCTGGTTAAATGAGTGGGTGAACCATTTGGTGCATTTCCAATATATAGTGGACATGTTTTTAAATTTTTTTGCTAGTCTTGCCAGTGGCAGATGCCACCTATGGAACATTTTATAAAGATTTTCCTTATAAGCAGTAGTCATTGTCAGTTTATAGTTTCTATCCCAAAGTTTTTGCCATTTATCTAGTTCTATAGCATAGCCAAAGTCTTTTGCCCATACTATTCTAGGAGAGGGGATGGATGCTAACTTTCTACAATGGGTTGGAAACCCGCCATCCTTGGCCCAACATTTGGGAAGCCAGGCTCTGCCTGTCACAAGCCAGGACAAAGGGTAAGTGATGGAGGAGTAACACCTCCTTCAAAAACCTTGGCCTGGCTGGTAGCACTTTGTAAGGGCCCCTTTCCAGGGTTACAAGAGAAGATGGTCAATGGTTTTGAAGGGGGAAGAGGGCTCTACACCCCAACGGCAGATCAAGTGGCTCAACCATCTTCTAGGAGAAGGTAAACTCTGATTACAAACATCCAGTGCCTGGTGGCTATAGCCACTATGGGGAAAGGATTCAGGAATCAACCTCCAGGCAAAATCCGGAGCCGGAGTCCCGGAAGCAGTTCATGACTGTGCACAACCATGTTCTGGTGACTCCTGCAACACAGCTGGAACCAATCATATCAGCTCTGCTGTTCCATTGGACTATTTCAGTGACATGGAGAGAGGGGGAATCTGCTACTTGGATAACAGTGGGATCCTCCATATTAATCTATCCAGGCTTCGTGCTCTGGAGAGGACACTCCAGTTTTGACCTCTTTCCAGAGCATGATACCATAGTCTTTTTAGACTGAAGGATGCCAATAATGAAGGAAACAATGGTTGGGATGGGGATAGTCCCCCACCAGTGATATATATCATCAGTAGTGCTGATTTTCATTTGTCCTATTAGCAAGATTCGAAACCATTCACTCGTTAAAGCAGAACCATCATAAAAGCAAAAACATGTGTTAATAGATGGGTAAGCAAAGCAATTCTAAAAACATTTTGTCCTTTATTTCCATAAGGAGAGGGCATTTAAAATATACTAGGGAGAAGCAACTACTCTCCTTTCTATAACTATATGAATAAAAAGTCAGTATTCAAGGGATGAAATCAGGACTGGAAGAAGAGGGGAAGATCCCCTGGACTTTTGCCTCTCTCTTTCTCAGGTTCTTTCAGGATTTCTTCTCCCCGTCCTTCAATTTGAGTCTCTCCCACAAGACAAGACAAAAGAAGCAGCCTTAGAAATCACAATGACCCAAGATTTCCTGTAGGAATAAGTGGAAGAAAAATGGAATGGAATAGGATAGGATAGGATAGGATGGGATGGGATGGGATGGGATGGGATGGGATGGGATGGGATAGGATAGGATAGAATAGAATAGAATAGAATAGAATAGAATAGAATAGAATAGAATACCAGTAGAATGAATATAGAAGAGTAGAATAGAATAGAATATAGAATGGAACAATAGAATAGAATATAGAATAGGGAATGGAATGGAATGGGATAGGATAGGATAGGATAGGATAGGATAGGATAGAATAGAATAGAATAGAATAGAATAGAATAGAATAGATGCTGGGAGGGACCTTGGAGGTATTCTCGTCCAACTCCCAGATCAAGCAGGAGACCCTATACTATTTCAGCAAATAACTATCCAATCCCTTCTTAAAAACCCTCAGTGATGAAGCACCCACAACCTCTGGTGGCAAGGTGTTCCACTGGTTAATTGTCTTTCACTGTTGGGAGGTTTCTCCTTAATTCCAGGTTGCTTCTTTCTTTGATGAGTTTCCATTAATTGTTTCTTGATTTGCCTTCTTTGGTCCTTCGGATAATAATTTGACCCCCTCTTCTTTGTGGCATCCCCTCAAATACTGGAATCCTGATATCATACTCCCCTTCTTTTCTCTAGACTAACCAAACCCAAATCCTGTAGCAGTTCTTCATATGTTTTAAGCTCCAGGCTATGGTTTTATAAAGTGGTACTAATACTTCATGTAATCTTGATTCTAAAGGCTACTGCTAGAAATATAAGGGATGGGATATGCAAATCCATCCCACTGAATGACTTACCGAGGCGGAGGAGAAATATAATGAGCACCATTGATCTGTAACAGCTGAGGCAAAGTTATTGATGCAGTGACAAATGCACTAATAATGTGGTCACCTGACCTGCAATAACTCTTTGGATATTCTCTGTCCTGCCATCTTAAAGTCGGGGGGCATTTGGGTCTGAGCCCTCCCCCCCCCCCGAGTTTCTCTGGGTCAGGACAAGCAGCAGCATCAGAGGGCGAAACAGAAGGTCCATTTTGCTTTAAGATGAATCAGCCATTCTCTCTTTCTAAACCACAGGGGGTTAGTAGAATTCAAAGTGCTCTTGCAAGTTGGAAACGCCAGGGGCTTTCCCAATTCAAACAAAGACAAGCCCAGTTTCACTTGGAAAGGACTAGAAACATATGGTCGGCAGCAAAACCATAGCCTGCCTATCCTCAATACTCTCCAGACTGGAGGCATTTATCCTTTTCTGAGATCCCTTCCCTGTTAATTCAGTCTGATGTTTACATCCAAGGCAGTCGTTGGAAGAGTAGCAGAGGAGGAGTCAAAGACCGGGACGGTGATAATTAAAGTGAGGAGCAATGATACAGAATAACAGAGTTGGAAGGTAGACCTCGTAGGTCATCTAGTCCACTCCACCCACCCCCATCCAAGCAGGAGACCCTACACCATTTAGCAGATTAACAGAGTTGGAAGGGACCTTGCAGGTCATCTAGTCCAACCCTCCTGCCCAAGTAGGAGACCCTACACCATTTCTGACAGTTGGAAGTCCAGTCTTTTCTTGAAAGCTTCCAGGGATGAAGCTCCCACAACTTCTGAAGGCAACTTCTCTTCCATGGGTTGATTGTTTTCCCTGTCAGGAAATCCCTTCTTATTTCCAGGTTGAATCTCTCCTTGTTCAGTTCCCATCGATTATTCCTTGACTGGCCTTGGCTGGTTTGTAAGAAGAAACTGCAGAGTCACGTGTGGTATAGGGTTACTGCTTGAGCAGGGGGATGGATTACAAGACCCCCCAAGGTCCCTTCCAGTTATATACTTAATTTGATTCCCTTCTGGGGATGAATGCATCTTACTTCAGATGCATTCAGCAAAAAGGAGTCACACTGGAAAGAATAAATAAATAAGCAAAGAAGTACATAAATACATAAACCTGCTATCAGCAGCAATAATGCAACCCTTTTCATCCCACTTCTTCCAGGTGTTCATATTGAGGCCCACTGTCAGGGTTCCAACAGATGCCCTAATTAACTCATGAGCGTCCAGCCAAGTTAGAAAAGAAATCCAGTTATTTATTAGGAATGACTTGTCACCAGGTTCCCAAGTGAAGTCAGATCTACCCCATGTAATTTACGGCCCATCTATGACCCTGTTTCCCCCCTCCTCCAAGGATGTGTCATAAATCACATTCTCCAACAGACCACTTTCGTGGGCTGTAGAAAACACGCCTCTTTGGCTGTCTCTGGTAACCTGGGATACAAGCCTTGAGAAAAGTATGCGTGGAATGTGATTTTGGACGTGGCTGCCAAGCTGCTCTGTCAGTTCTCCCCTCTTCCTGCCTATGACAACTCGAGAGCAGGCCAGGAATGCTATACGAGTCAACACCCAGGGCCTTACATAGAAAGAAAGCTTGCTGTTAAAGATATGTTCATTATTTCAAGAAGGACATTTTCCAATTTTATTCCTTTTTATTAGATATTGTACTATTTTTGTGTTTTGAAAGGTTGGTTCCCTATTAGCATTTGTGTCTTATATATTTGTTGCCATAGCCTTCCAACACTAGAATTTTCTGCTTCTATTCCTCTTTTTAATGGTAGATTTTAAATTCCCAACTTTCTACCCAATTCTGCTGTGTGGCCTCATCCATTTGGTGGGAATTTGTGGTCAGGATTAGAAGGTAATATCACTATGTACACCTTATTTTAACAATCCCTTGTGACATGTCATATCCCAGAGCTTCTAGTTAAACATTATGTTTTATGATGATTATGTCTCCTTAGAGGACAAAGAAATGCACTGACATTTCTACCTTTCAGAAAGGAAGAAATGGTGTAAGAAAGGAAGGGGAAATGATACTTGCAAACATATTCAAAGGTAATATTATAATGGATCTTGGGTTATTCCCTGTCCTTCTCTTATTTACAGAGAACAGTGGACTTAATTAGAACAAACATTGGAATCTGGGGATTCAGAGGCTGCTGTAGGAATGTTCTGAGAAAAACTGCAATGGGCCTCTGGGAGATGCAAGAACACATTTTTTTTATTTCTCAATTTGTATATTATCTACTCCTATTAAACTAAAAACTAATTTTCCCAACCATCTTTTTGTTTCAGAGGTCAAAATCCCCATAGCTGTGGCCCTTTTTAAATAATGCAAGTCAACGAATCCATTAGTTTGCAAGATTGCTTTTCTTGGCTCTCATCAGCACAAGTTCTCCTCCCTTTATCAGCTGAACCGGGGAGATATTAAAAGGGTTTTTTTCTTCTGTCAAAGCACCTGGTCTACCCAAATAATCTCTCCCCTGGCTCAGCTGATAAAGGGAGGAGAACTTGTGGCTTAGTGGTTAATACAACTTCCTAATATGTTAGCAGCCCAAGTTCAAATCCCAGCAAGGGTATGGCTAGGTGATGAGAGCTAAACATCTTGAATTAGATCTAGACTAGTCTTCCTTCATTTCTTTAGCAGCAAAAATGTAACACAAAGTAGTTGGTTGTGAAAGAGACTGCCTGGAAGGCATAAGAATTATGGTGCACCAATTATGGAAATAGTAAGCCCATAAATATCTCTGATATTTTGCAGTTCCCAACACTGAGAGTTTTAAAGAAGAGATTGGACAACCACTTTTCTGAAATTGTGCCGTGTGTCAGGGTTCCAAGTAATGCACCCGTAAAAAGTGGAAGTCCGAGTCAGGCAAATTCCTCACAGAACAGTTTTATTGGATACATCATATTGTCACGACTGGCGAAAGCTGACTGTAAAAGTTCCCAGGGCTTTCACCTATTTAAAAATACAGGTTTCCTCTGTCCCCCAAGTCACCGGTCACGTTGTCCAATCCAGGTGCTGGCTGGTCACTTGGTTACTTGGCTCCTCTTCTGGCCAGCCACCTGTGAGAACGTCCTTGGTTCCCGCAGGAAAGCTACAAAACCCCATCTAACTATTTTCCCCCTCCCTCCATTGTGTGGCAACTCTGAAGCCTCCAAGATGGCTTCTGCCATGCTCACTAGAGCCGAGGCGGTGCAGTGGTTAGAGTGCAGTTATGCAGGCTACTTCAACTGACTGCTAGCTAAAGTTTGGCAGTTCAAATCTCACTGGTTCAATGTTGACTCAGCCTTCCATCCTTCCGAGATGGGTCAAATGAGGGCTCAGATTGTTGGGGGCAAGAGGTGGACTCTGTAAACCACTTAGAGAGGGTTGTGAAAGAACTATGAAGTGGGATATAAGTCTAAGTGCTATTGCTATTCACATCAGGGTTGACACAGGTTCCTGCCTGAGGAAGGGCCTGGACCTTGAAGGTTCCTTCCCATTCTCTTTTTCTATTTTTCTCTTACTCCAACATGGTGATCATAGCTACTATCAAATGGGGAGCCCTCAGTGAGGTACTGACTTCAGTCCACTTGCTTGGACTTGTGATAAATGCAGTTTTGGACAACTGGAAGTGCATGAAATATACTTAAATTCCCCATGGCTCAACAGCTTCCTGAGGCATGTGCTGGAAAGTATGAAAAGGCACAGTTTCCACACAATAAATACCATCTCTACCACAGGAGAGTTTGAACATAGGCAAGCTTGATGTGGTGGCTTATCGGCTGAAGGAGGAGGGGCACCTCTAGGGGAATAAATAGATGTTGCAATGTGGAGTCAGTTTGAAGGAGAAAGATCTTCATTAAGACCCTTAGTTCTATATCTACTTCTTCCCAAAGGAAGGCAGACAGTTTGGCCAGTTTCTTCTAATATGGATGATCAGCAATAAAGTATCTACTTGAGTGTCAAAGGTGCTTTTTCAAGGGGCAACTGGACTTTTCTTTGAAGACATTTCACTTCTCATCCAAGAAGCTTCTTCAGCTATAGTTCCAGGAGATATGGCCGTCTTCTTCTAATTTGTTTTAAATTTGAGGCAGACACCTAGAATTGGGAATATTCAATATCAATGAGTGGAGATGGAGGTGGGGTGGTGATGCCTCTTTTCCAAGACCTGAAAGGCTAACACAGTGAACGTTTTAGGCACCAAAAAGGGAACATGTGCACATACACACTCATCAGGGTCACAACCCAGAAGAGGAGTGGCCCAGAGGGCATGCGCACACCAGGAAATGAACTTCCAATTTCTGGCACACACTGGCCAGCTGTTCTTATGGTTTCTGGCACGCATGCATGTGTACTAATCAGCTGCACTGCTGCACAGACGAAAGTCAGCTGATCACCATGCATGTATGCACAACAGAAACCCAAAAGAGGAACGGGCAACGCTGCATGTTCTAGGCAACATGGCTCCACATGCCACTTTGGGCAATCCCACTACCGTTTTCTCAGAGCACTAAATGTGGCAGCCCTGAAGCTCCAAAGAAAAAACTTCATAGAGCTTTTACAGCCCTCTCTAAGCGATTTACCAAGTCAGCCTCTTGCCCCCAACAATCTGGGTCCTCATTCTGCTGACCTCGGAAGGATGAAACACAGAATCAATCCTGAGCCAGGTTAGATTTGATCTGCCAAACTGCTGGTGATCAGCAGAAGTAGCCTGCAGTACTGCACTCTAACCACTGTACCACCACGGCTCTATGTGTGGTCATGTGCTGGCCATGCCCACCCCTGGTTTAGTGAAGGGGGAAAGTCACGATATGTCACGTGATGATGCCACGAGATTGACACCCCTGGTGTAGAGTTCAAATTAGCCAAACATCTGTACAGATCTAACTGTCTACTTTTGGGGTCTATTGGAAAAATTAGTTTCTAACTTCAGCTCCTGCAATATAAATAAACCAGTCAATAAGTAAATCAGTCATTCCATTTATTCTTATCCATTCTTCCTCACTTGCTTCTATTGATCCCTCTGTCCATCCTTCCTTCTTCATAATATTTGAAATGGATAAAAATATTACCAATACCAATGATAAGAAAATATCCATTGACATCTATTTCACATGATCTTATTTATTAATAAATTATGTTTCTGTAGTTGGTTAGAATAAAACAACGTGGCTCATTTAATACTGTAATACACAATTAAATGAAAAAGTTAGTAGGGAACTCAGCAAAGCCTGAGGGATCTATGCAAACAATCAAGTTTAAAAACACTGACAATGAAGCCAACCAGACAAATTTTGAATAACTCTTTTCGCTAAAATAAATAAAGGGAGAAACAGTCATGCTGGAAACTAATATCCACTTCTTTAATATTATTTTTTCCTAAGCTGATCACTGGGCCTCTCTGGTGACAATTGGTATTTAAGTAAAATGAAAGGTTGGGTGATTGTTTTAGATTAACAGATATATTGTTATCATAAATAACATTAAATATAACAACATTCCAAAGTCAAAATAAAGTTCTCTGTCCTCACACAAATCAAAGATATAAATCAGAGTTTCTTGTGTCTCATTATATTTTCTCGGCAATTCAGATGGGGCCTCAGTAGGATAATGAAGCATTTGGGGAAAAAGATGCAAGCCAAGAGACCAGCCCCAGAGGCCAAGATGGAGAAGATCTCCACAGCTACCATGGACTTCCCTTTGGTGCTCAGGTATGTGGGGAGGAAGGAGATCCAAACACTGCAAAACACCAGCATGCTGAAAGTAATGAACTTGGCTTCGTTAAAGCTGTCAGGCAATTTCCTAGCCAGAAAAGCCACCGTGAAACTGACAAGGGCCAAAAAACCCAGGTAGGCAAGGGCAGTGTAAAACATCAAATCTGAGCCTTCATTACATTCCAAGATGGCCTCTCCTACCAAGGAGTGGAAGTCAAATTTGGGGAATGGGGGAGAGGTTATCAGCCAGATGGCACAAATGATTGCTTGAATTAGGGGACAGTTTATGACAATGGAGTTGGTCAGCGTTTTTCCTAACATTTTCCTTGTTTTATTTCCTGGTTTGGTGGCCATGAAGGCCAAGACCACCATGACTGTTTTTGCTAACACAGAGGAAACTGCAAGAGAAAAGAGAATGACAAAGGCAGTTTGTCGGAAGAGACAAGTGAGCTTCCCAGGATGACCAATGAAGAAAAAGGAGCAGAAGAAGCAGAGCAGAAGGGAGACCAGGAGGATGTAGGTGAGATTTCGGTTGTTGGCCTTGACTATTGGTGTGTCATGATATTTACGGAAAATCACCAGTACTGCAGATGTGATCAGAGAAAGGAAAAGAGCTAGAGAAGTCAAAGTGTATCCAAGGGTCTCTTGATAGCTGAGGAAGTGGATCTTCTTGGCAATGCATTGGTCCTTGTCCTTGTTGGGATACAGATCTTCTGGGCAAGGGTCACAGTGGGCTGCATCTGAAATTAAGATTTTTTTGTGTAAGGATTTTAGCATCAACTGCCATGATCATTACGCCTCTGCAAGGATTGACATGACAAGGTCCCCTTTTGGTCTGGCCAACCCACAAATGATGTTGGTAGTGATACAGTGCAGTTGATGGTGCATCTAAAAGGGAAATCATCCTTCATTCAGGATGATTCTAGGGAAAGGTAAGCCAGAGAATAGACTCTGTTCAGTTCCAACTGGCCTGGTCAGTTTTTGTGAGAAAGAAAAGGCCATCTGCAATCACTGCTAACTTGTGACTGCGGTGTCCTTCTGTGTGAGAGAGATTATACACTTCCCTTTTCCACTTTAAACTGGAACCCCAATAAGATAGATGGATCTATCAGCCAGGAATCCTGTATTTTATGTGTGCACATTGTTTATTGGCTTTCCTCTGGCTCTGACGAGAGGGCTAGACTGAGGTAGGGATGAAATGCATCATGTCTTTTTTTTAAAAAAAAAAAAAAAATTAAAAACGTAAACACATCAACAAAGACAAACGTAACTAAAAACAACACAGGAACTAAACGATACATCTTAAAGCAGATACATATCAGCGAATCTTTACAGTTATTGTTTCCTCTCCTACACATTCCAAACTTTACATTTCTTACTTCTTTTGTGTATAATTCCTTAATTATTCACATTTAGCCATTTATGTCAGACTATCATATTACCTACACTGTATTGTATATACTTTTCTTACATTGATATATCTTATCTTTCCTACCCCCTACTTTCTATATCCTTATTATTTTGTTATACCTTAATTTTACATTTCCCAGTTTCTTATTTCTTGTTTCTATTGTCTAGCCCAGGGGTCTGCAAAGTTGGCTCTTTTAAGACTGGTTTGAGTTTGAGTTTAATAAAATTTGTATGCTGCCCACTCCCTTGGGACTCTGGGCGGCTCCCAGCAAGACAAAAGAAACATTTAAAATTTAAAATAAAACACAAATATAAAATTCCACATCATCCATTCCATCTAAGCGGGGCTGGATATCAATCAACAGCCCCAGGCCTGCCGGCACAGCCAGGTCTTAACGGCTTTACGGAAGGCCAGGAGAGTGGTAAGGGTCCGGATCTCTATGGGTAGATGGTTCCACAGGGCCGGCGCAGCAACAGAGAAGGCCCTCCCCTGGGGGGCCGCCAGCCGGCATTGTCCGGTTGACGGCACCCGGAGGAGGCCCAACCTGTGCGATCTTGTTGGTCATTGGGAGGTAAGTGGCAGGAGGTGGTCTCTCAGGTAGCCAGGTCCTAAACCATGTAGGGCTTTAAAAGTAACGACTAGCACCTTGAAGCGCGTCTGGAGACCAATGGGGAGCCAGTGCAGCTCACGGAGGATAGGTGTAACATGGGTAGATACACCCCATATCGCTCGGGCGGCTGCATTCTGGACCAACTGTAGTCTTCGAACACTCTTCAGGGGCAGCCCCATGTAGAGCGTGTTACAGTAATCCAGTCGTGAGGTGACGAGGGCATGAGTGACCATTCGAAGTGCCTCCCCGTCCAGATAGGGTGCAACAGGTGCACCAGACGAACCTGGGCAAAAGCCCCCCTGGTCACAGCCGACAGATGGTGTTCTAACGTCAGCTGTGGGTCCAGGAGGACACCCAAATTGCGGGCCCTCTCTGAGGGGTGTACAATTCCACCCCCCCAGGCTAAGAGGTGGAATATCTGGACTATTCTTGAGAGGCAACATCAATAGCCATTCGATCTTGTCTGGATTGAGTGCAAGCTTGTTCGCTCCCATCCAGACCCTGACAGCCTCCAGGCACTGGCACATCACTTTAACTGCTTCACTGAGTTGGCACGGGGCGGACAGATACAATTGAGTATCGTCCGCGTATTGATGATATTTAATCCCGTGCCGGCGTACGATCTCACCCAGAATTCCTCAACCATGTTGGCTGAGGAATTCTGGGAATTGAAGTCCACCAGTCTTAAAAGAGCCAACTTTGCAGACCCCTGGGACTCTAGCCATTTGTACCATTTTTCCCAAAGTAAATAATATTCTGTCTCCTCCTTTCCTTGGATTTCCTATGTTAAATCGTCCATCTCTGCACATTCTAAGATCTTCCTTATCACCTTTATTCCTTCGGTACTATATTATTCTTCCATTTCTGTGCATATGATATTCTGGCCGCTGTTTGCTTGCAAAAGTTGTGAATGCCCCAACACTGGAAGTCTTTAAGAAGATGTTGGATAGCCGTTTGTCTGAAATAGTGTAGGGTTTCCTGCCTAGGCAGGGGGTTGGACTGGAAGAGTTCCAAGGTCCCTTCCAACTCTGCTATTGCATTGTGTTGTGTTGTGTTTGTTGTGTTGTATTGTATTGTTGTAATATGTAGGATTAGGTATATTTCTCTACTGTACTTTGTTGTGGTTAGACCTAATAAAAATAGTTCTGGTTTCCAATCAATGCAATGGTTTCCTCAAGCCACTTTTTAATTTTAGTCCAGTATTTTTTGGCCGCCTTGCATGTCCACCATGTGTGATAGTAAGATAGTAAGAGGGGGCTGGGCTGAGGTAGGGATAAAGTGCATCATCAGTCTTGAGTCCCTTCACACCCATAGGAGATCTAAGTCCAGCCCACCTTGAATTCCATTGACTCTCATCCACCACCAATTCATTTTGACTGCTAGTAGTTCAGATTCTTGAATGGAATTTAAGATTAAAATAATCCTTTATATTTATTTTAAATCCCTCAATTTTCTAATTTCCTCATGCTTGACAGGGTTAGGGTTAGGGAGACGGAAAATGCTAACAGAAGAAGGACCCTTAAAGAATGTGTGCTAAACCTTGACTCTCATAAGCCACTCTTTCAGAGAATTGGCAGAAGGTTTTCCTGATGGAATGTGACAGTAGGTAAGGCTAGTAGGGACCCATACACTCTGCCCTAAAATTATCCTGCATCAAATTATTGAGGAGCAGAAAAATGGCTTGTCAGGGCAGGATCCATAAACAGACAGTTTCTGCTGAAAAGTATGAATAATCTGGTGTCGTGTATTCCCAACAAAAATGATAAAATTAACACCTTTATCTGCTCAATGACCTCTTAGATCCTGGAAAATCTGCATTTGAAAAGTGCTCTACCTGTCTGATTTGAGATGGTTCCTTCAGGGCAAGGGGCACATTGGTAGCAGCAAACTGGCTCACCCTCTGGAACTCTTTTCCTCTCTCCTGCCTGGCACCTCTTCCTGCCACACCTGGCAAAGGGCAACTTCTGAAAGAAAAAGAGAAATATTTGAAGTGCCTTGTGCAACAAACAAAAATTATTCATTCATTTCCACTTTCCCATTTTCCTGTTGAGAATGTCTGCATAAAAAAGTGTTCACCAAGTTCTAATAGAAAAAGAAGGAAAAGGAAACACTCCTGGGGGAATCAGTGGCACCAGTAATACATCAAGGGATGCTAAAGTTTGGATCTTGAACTTCAAAGTGGCTACATTGAACTATGGTTTTTTTTAAAAGAAAGAAGGATGACAATCCAACTGAACAGGAACAGTCCTTATTAAATTCAGACTACAAGCTATTTGCATCTATACTAGCTGAGAGACTTAAAAAATATTTAAATGGCTTCATCCACTCAGATCAAAATGGCTTCTTACCTAAAAGACAAATTAAAGACAATATGAGAATGATTTTGAATACCTTGGAATACTATGAGGCCCATCCTGAAAAACAAATGGCACTGATGTTTCTCGATGCGCAGAAGGCCTTTGACAATGTGAATTGGCAATTTATGTTTTTGCAACTGGAGCAGATGAATTTTGGCAAGAAATTCACTCAAACTATACGAATGATATATCAGAAACAAGCAGCAAAGATAATGGTAAATGGAGAACTAACAGATCCGATTGAAATAAAGAGAGGTACGAGACAAGGCTGCCCACTATCACCACTACTTTTTGTCCTAACACTAGAGGTCTTAAACAGAAAGATCAGAGAAGAAGAAGAAATAAGAGGAATGAAAATTAAGAGAGGAGTATAAATTACAAGCGTTTGCAGACGACTTTGTTTTTATTCTTGAAGATCCATTAGAAACAGCACCCAAATTGCTAGAAAGAATAGAGGAATATGGAGAAGTAGCAGGCTTGAAAATAAACAAAGATAAAACAAAGATCATGACAAAGAACATCCCAGCAACACAAAAGAAAGAGCTGTCAGAAATGTTGCAGATTCAAAATACAAGTAAAGTTAAATATTTGGGGATACACTTATCACCTAGATGTAGCACTCTTAAAGAGGATAACTATAAACGACAAATAGCAATTGACTTGAAGAAATGAGAAAATGTGCACTTATCAATGATGGGAAGAATTTCTACAATTAAAATGAACATTCTACCTAGAATCCTATACCTGTTTCAGACAATCCCAATCAGATTGGGTAAGGACTTTTTTCAAGATCTAAATAAAATAGTTTTGAAATTTATTTGGCAAGGGAAAAAAGCTAGAATAAAACTTAAACTACTACGAGATGCTCGATCTAGAGGAGGATTTGGGCTACCTGATTGGGAGCTATACTATCAGGCAACAAACTTGATGTGGATTAAGGAATGGATATCATTAAAAAAACTCTAGATTATTGAATGTAGAAGGTCACGACTTACTGTTGGGATGGCATGCTTTCTTATGGTATAAGGGAACTAAATCACATGGTTACTTTAGAAGACATTATATAAGGGAGGCATTGTTGTTAAACTGGGAAAATGTTAAAAGATTACACTATTTGAAAATTCCAGTCTGGATATCAACAATTGAAGCATTTTCATATCCAATAATATATAAAAAGGAACAAACAGTCAGATATATAGAATTATTGAATACAGAGGGTGAGCTTAAATCTATTCAAGAGTTGAAACAAGAAGGGATGGAAATGAACTGGTATTCATATGTACAGATACAATCTAGATATAATGAAGATAGAAAAACTAAAGGTCTTTATAATAAAATGGCTGAGTTAGACAAACTTTTAACAGGCCCTGATGAAAAAGTAATTAAAAAACTATATGGATATTTATTGGAGTTTAAATTGCATGAAGAACAAGTTAAAGAAACTATGATAGCCTGGGGGAAAAACTTTAGGTATGGGATTGACTTAGAGAATTGGCAGAAATTGTGGCCTCAAAATTATAAAATGACAATGTCTACTGCATATAGAGAAAACTTGTATAAGATGTTTTACAGGTGGCACTTACCCCCGACCAGAATCGCAAGAATGTTCAAGAATAAATCAGAAAAGTGTTGGAAATGTCACCAGATACCTGGCTCATACTACCACATGTGGTGGACTTGCACTGAAGCTAAAAGATACTGGACTAAAATCCACATGTAGTTGGAGAAAATGACACACAAACAAATAGACTTTAAACCAGAGGTCTTTTTATTGGGGATCATACCAGAAATCTACAACAAAGACTTAAAATATTTGATTGTAAATGTGTTAACAGCAGCCAGAATTGTATTTGCAAAAAACTGGAAAAATGAAACAATACCAAAACAGGAAGAAGTTATCCAAAAAATAATGGACTGTACTGAAATGAGTAAATTGACATTTGAAATTAGAGAGCAAGAGGATGAACAATTTTATAAGATATGGGATTTGTTTTATCGGTGGCTAGGGGGAAAAAAAAACCTTGGAAATGAACAATGATATACTTATGCTTTAATTGAAGAAAGTAAATGATGATATAATTATGCTGTGAAATAATCTAACAATGACACAATGAAGAATTAATATAAGGTCTGGTGATATAATGTATAAGGTTAAGAACTTATTATAATGATATTTCGCTGCTGATAAGCAATTCTAATAGGGGAACAAATGAAAGCTGGTATATATAGGCAGCGATGATTTGTTGAAATGAAGGAATAAGATCTCTGTTTGAAGGTATGAAATGCAAGGTTAACAATAAATATAAGTATACTTTCTGGGGAAAAATAATGTTAATGTTAACTGAATATATATTGTAGAATGAAAATGAGGCCTTTAGTTATATTAGACCAAGATGGTAAATATTATTTGAAGATGCAGATGTTAAAACACTTGTAACCAAACGACTTGCTGCATGTGATGATGGGTTTTTTTCTTTTGTTTTTGTTTTTGTTTTTTGTCCCCCCCCCTTTTTTGGGTCTTTCCCTTTTTTTTTTTTTTTAAACCCTAGGTTATTGTGGTGTCTATTAAATATATAACAGGAACAGTCCATGGAAATCACAGCCTGATCTAATAGCATCCTGGTTTTACATATAAGCTCTTCCTACTCCCACCCATTGTTGGACCTTTCACAAATTAGACCACAAATTTGTTAACCTCAAATGCAAATAATTCACCAAATACCAAAGTGCTTTTCTGCATCTTTAGACCTTTTTTCATCTTAGGAGGATGTTCAGCATCCCCAGGAGAGAGTGATTATTTTCCTGAATTTACAACGTTTCCTTCCTGCTCACCTTTGATGCCCAGATGATCGCATCAGAGTTAATGGTGAAATCCTGGCCTGGGGCAGCCCTGGGATCCGTGTGCCCAACTTTCACAGGTACTAAAATTTTATTGGGGTGGGCAACCCAGTTGACGATATCGTAACGAGCAGTTCTCAGTCCATTTTGTGAGAAGGAGACTTCGTCTCCAGCACTGTTGTTGAAGTGGACATTCCTCAAATTGTCAAGTATCTGAAACAAACAAAAGAACTTCAGAAATTGGAGCAATTAGCTGAAAGGCAGAAACGAGACATCATGGCATCTTTCATTTTGTGGTGGCCATCATCTTAGGAAACAGGTATAAATCTGAGAAAATAGAGTTGGTCCCTTGGTTGAGATATGAGCAATGAGGAGTAACACCAATATTTGGATTCTTTGATATAACAATGCAAAGGGTTCTCTTTATTACTGGGCATTTGTATTTTGACTTCCACAATTGCAGTTTTAACCAAATGGCAGAATTACAGGTAGCCCTCAATTTAGGATCACAAGAGAACCCAAACATTCTGTTGCTAAGTGAGATATTGGTTAAGTGAGTTTTGCCCTTTCTTGCCACAGTTGTTAAGTGAATCACTGCAGTTGTTAACTTAGTAACATGGTTGATAAGTCAATCTGGATTCCCCATTGATTTAGTTTGTCAGATAGTCACAAAATGGAATCACGTGATCAAAAATAGGAGTCAGTTGCCAAGCATCTGACTTAGATGTCATGTCCATTTGGATGCTGAATGGTTGTAAGTGTGAAAAATGCTGTTGTAACTTTGAATGGTCACTAAATGAATTGTTGTAACTTGAGGACTACCTGTACTTACACACAAAAAATTTAAAACCACATTCCAATTTTTTATTGTATGGTTTTCCTCACATGACATTTGGAAGGCAGAAGCCATGGATGGAAACTAACCAGGGAGAGAAGCAGCCTAGAGCTAAGGAGGAATTTCCTGACAGCTAGAACAATTAACCAGTGGAACAATTTGCCTCCAGAAGTTGTGAATGCTCAAACACTGGAAGTTTTTAAGATGAGATTGAACAGCCATTTGTCTGAAGTGGTGTAGGGTTTCCTGCCTAAGCAGGGGGTTGGAAGACCTCCTAGGTCCCTTCCAACTCTGTTATTCTATTCTATTCTAAATTATTGAGGGGCAGAAAAATTGCCTTTTGGGGCGGGACAGCTCAGATCCATAAATTGACAGTTTCTTCTGAAAAGTATGAATACTCTGACGTATTAGTGTAATCCCAACAAAAATGCAAAGCCTTTGATTCAGTGGTACATGGCAATCTACTGCTAAAACTAAGCTCTTACTGCATTTCTGAATCTCTGCAAAAATGGATAGCTGTGTTCCTGTCAAACAGGCAACAAGTAGTCAAAATTGGAAACGCTATGTCAAACACTGAACCAATTAACAGTGGTGCCCCCCAAGACAGCGTATTAGGACCCACATTCTTTCAGCTTTACATAAATGACCTTTGCAATCATATTTTAAGCAGCTGCATCCTCTTTGCCAACGACGTAAAACTATTTAACATTACCGACAATACTGCTATCCTCCAAAGCAACCTTGACTATATATATCAGAATAATAATTAATCAGTGGAACAACTTGACTCCAGAAGTTGTAAATGCTCCAACACTGGAAGTTTGCAAAAAGAAATTGGACAGCATTTTATCTGAAATGCTATAAGGGCTTCCTGCTAGAGTAGGGGATTGAACTAGAAGACCTCCAAGGTCCTTCCAATTCTGTTATTCTGTTTGGTAAAGAAGCTGAACACCACAAGAAATAGCAAACTAAATATAGTAACTAATAGAAACATAATAGGAGGTTAAAATGAATTGAGCTTAGTATCTTTTACAGGTTGGATTCAGGCTAAATACTGAGGAACACTCGTGGTTTTGACCATATGCCCATTGATATTTCAACTGCCCTTTTGAAGCTGAATATATTTTTAGAGATTGGATTCAGGCTTTCTACTGAGGGAAACTGAGGAGGTTCTTCAGATATACCCATTAGGACTTCAATTGTCCTTCTGAAGCATCTTGCATGTTGCACAAATCTCCCAATATTATCATTTTGTTCCAAGATGCCACCTCCACCCTGTTCACCCGATGAATCTCAGGAAATTGTGGGAGATCTCTCAGAACCATCTTTGAAGATCTTCTCTGTATGGATATTATGCTCAAATGGTTTGGGTTACATTTTTTGCCCCCACCCCCCTTTTCAACAAAGTATTATATTTAATTCATATTATTGGTTTTTTTAAAAAGTCATTGCTGTTTTATTCTGTCCTGAGATGCAATGATTTGATACCCTTTGATGTGATATCCAGAAATGCATATGAGAAGCTTCCTCTCTACTGATCGGTGGACTGGATAAAATATCACAGAGATTACCTGCCATGGTTGGACATTTGAGATCCTCTTTCCAAGCTTTAGCATGGCTGGTCGGACTCCTGCTCCATAATTTGCATGCAATGCATGTGCCACAGCATAAATGGCATTGTAGATATTGTAACTTCCACCTGTCATGCTCATTTCGAAAATAAAATCTGGAATATCCTGTAAATTCTCCTTTCCTGTACATTGTCGTTTCCCTTTTGGAGGGACCTTGCCTAGTTTGGGGATATGGCAATTAAAGAATGTTTCCCACAAATGCAGGAGAAAGCTGGCCCCTTTTTTGATCAACTGGTATACAGAGAGGAGGAAGTGGCTGAATTCTGAGACATCGCCAGTCTGGTCCTTAAACTGCAAAGCACCATGCAAATTCTTTAAACCTTGAGAAGGATTCCCAACCAGAGTAAATTTCCAGTGAGAAGTTAGGATCCAAATAATTTGAAGTGATATTTTCGCATATTTTACAGAAAGATTTAGAACTGATAAAAAATTTGCAATAGAAGTGGAGTCTCCAAATAGAATAATTACTTCAGCTTTAAACAAAATTTTCAAAATTAATGTCTTTATTAAAACAACAGTTTGATCAGATTTCAAGCTTTCAGTGAAGGCCAGGCAGATCTCCTTCTCCTTCAGCATTGGCATCAGAGTCGACATGAAATGTTCTCCATTGTCATCTTCAGGGGCTACAAGCCCAACCCAGTTCCACTGGAAGTATAGGAGCAGCTGGACTAAACCCACATACTCTGAAAAGTCACTGGGATTAATCCGGAAGAAGGAAGGGTAAACTGGTCTGTATTCCTGAGGAAGCTCAAAGCCAACACCGAGCTGGAGAAAGAGAGATTCCTCTTTCAAAGACAAAATAAGGTTTTATGCTGACTTTAGGAGATAACATTGCATGATTTTTTTTAACCCACCAGTCAGGCAGACTTACTTTGATTAAAGTAAGCTTAAGCTTCTTCTCTTCCTAAAAAAGCTGCTAGTGACATTTTTTTTTCTGGCTGTGACACATCAGAAGCCAAGAAATTGTTAACCTGACAGGTAATACTGTAAATTGCAGTGAAATGGTGGCTGAATTTTTTATGAAAGTTAGAAATTAATTCTTCTTGGCAACTACAGCATTTCAGAATTATTTCATTATCTGTCTGTTAGGGTTATATATCCTGAAATATAAACATGAATTCATCTGTAGGATATCCCCTTTAACAACATTGTTTTCATCCTTGATTTTTGTGTGTGCTTCTGTTCTTTGTCTACTCTATACTGCATCCTGTGGATCCCCCTTACCTGTGGGATCTTGTAGATGCTGAAGATGGGTGCCATCTGCATTGAGGATTTGGGGTTGTCACCTCCAATGACAGAGAGCAGAGTGTCCTGCCTGTCACATTTATAACCTGGAACCATTTGGCCCCAAGTGGAGAGAAAGGAGAGGCCGATAAAAGAAATCACCATGTCAAACTGTTTATTGTTACAAATGTGGAAGCCAAGTGTGATGTTGGGGAGGAGAACCAAATCTTTGTTGATCTGTGTTACTGCAAACACCAAGGTCAGGAACTGCTGGTACTTCGTGAATATGGGTCTATAGTAAAGAAGACATTGGGAACATTACAGGGAAAAATGTGTATGAGTGTGGTTTAAATTTGCCTAGCCATATTTTGATGCTGTTAGGAATAACAAATCCCAGATTTCATTGGGTGTTTAAAAAAGATACTCTTCAATTAAAATTGTATGGCTTAGTGACAAAGGAGAAAGGCAAGCTGTTCTATTGGTGAATTGCTCTCACCATTAGAAAATTTCTCCTTAGTTTTAAGTTGCTTCTCTCCTCCTTAGTTTCCAACATTGTTTCTTATTTTGATGCTTTGGAAAATAGTTTGATCTCCCTAGTCTTTGTAGAAGCCCTTCAAATATTGGAACAGTACCACCATGTCCCCCTTCCTCCTACTACTTTTCATTAGACTAGAATTACAGAGTTGGAAGGGATTGAGGAGGTCTTCTAATCCAACCCCCTGCTTAGGCAGGATACCCTACACCACTTCAGAGAAATGGTTTTCTAATCCCGTCTTTAAAACTTCTAGTGTTGGAACATTTAAAATTTCTGGAGGCAAGTTGTTCCACTAATTAATTGTTCTGTCAGGGAAATTCTCCTCAGTTCTAGGTTGCTTCTCTCCTTGATTAGCTTCTACTCATTGCTGCTTCTCCTGCCCTCAGGAGCTTTGGAGAACAGCTTAACTGCACCTTCCTTGTGGCAGCCTCTGAGATACTGGAAGACTGCTATCATGTCTCTTCTAGTCCTTTTCATTAAACTAGACACATCCAATTCCTGTAATTGTTCTTTGTAGGTATTAGCTTCCAATCCTCTAATCATCTTTTCAGCTCTTCTCTGCAAGAACTAGGCTAGGACATTAGAACAGTGGAACAAGGATTTCTGAATGGAGGCCCTGAATCCAGAACACAACAAATAATTCATGCATCTTTCCCTACCAGGAGACACTTACAAAGTATAAAAACCAAGCCTTAATGGGTTCTTGTGAAAATTTGGGACACTGGAAGACATAAGAGTTTCCAAAGGTAAATTCCCACCAATAATGAGATCACCAGGCCTGTAATAGTGCTCTTCTCCTTTAGGCTTGTACAAATTCCTCAACACACATTGCTTCCTCTTAGCAGTAATTGGAGGCAAGAGGCAGAAGAGCAGCAGCAGGAGAGGCAGCCCAGTCATCCTTGTCCCTCCTAAATCAGAAACCAAGATTCATGCAGAAGCTGAATTGCAGCCATGAGCAAAGAGACAAGTGAGGACAGCTGAGTCACAACAAACCCAAGAATGATTCTCTTCAAGACAAGGCAAGCTAATTTGACAGATCCTGCCCCTAGTGGAAGATTTTGGAACATGTTTTCAAAGTAGGTTTTATCCTGGAATAATTTGAGGATGGAAATCCAGAGGGATACATTAAGAATTACTCTTATGATAATTGCAAAGGAAATGACTTCTCCTATTCACATAGCAATAAATTTTATTTACACACCAGAATGGAAAAAAACATGTTTGTGCCTTTTGTTGTTAATCCCTAGTGCAGATGGATTTGAGAGTCAAGGTGAAGCTGGGTATTTGATCTACATGAAACGGAACCCCAGGAAACAAGATGGAGTTTGGTCTAAGCCACAGCTTTTGGGATAGTATTGAGTGCTAAAGGGGCATAGTGGCACAGGACAATCAGTAGCATTCCAGTAAATTTGAACAATCATTACAAAATTTATTCCAAATAACTGCTTTGCTTATACTTGTTAGCGGGTAAAATTAGAAATTAATTTCTCCTATAGAAGTAGAAGATTGGAAGATCTCTCAAGATGTTATGCTAATTTAACAGAGTAAGAGCAATAGAACGGAAGGAAACTTGGAGGTCATCTAGTCCAACCCTGTACTCTTATAGGAGACCTATATTATTTCTGATGGATTGCGCTCCAGACTCTTAACATATTAAGAGTTGGAAGTGACCTTGTAGGTCATCAACTCCAATCCCCTGCCCAAGCAGGAGACCTTACACTATTTCTGAAAGATAGAAGTCCAGTCTCTTCTTGAAAGCCTCCAGTCATGAACCTCCCACAACCTCTGAAAGCAACTTCTCTTTTGTTGGTTGATTGTTGATTGCTATTGTTAAAAGCCTCTAACAATTTGTTCCACTGGTTAAGTAATTTGTCCTTAGTTCTAGTTTGCTTCTCTCCTTGGTTAGTTTCCATCCATTGTTTCTGGTCCTGACTTTTGCTACTTTGGTAAATAATCTGTCCCCCTCTTCCTTGTCACAGCCTTTCAAGTATTGGAGGACTACTATGATGGCATCCCTGGTTCTTCTCTCAGTAGACCAGCTATAACTCCACTCCCCTGATCATCTTTGTTGCTCTTTTCTGAACATTTTCAGAAATGGGGTGACCCAAAAAAGATGTTGAGACTTTGGAAAGAATTTAAACTACTTGGACTACTTTAAAATTAGTTTAAACTGATTTAAACTAGTTGGAGTCAGAAAAAAAGTGTTCTGCTATGTTTTGAAGTCCAAGCAATGTTGTGAAGGTTTTGTCTGAGGTTGTTGGCTATGAAGAAACTCTCATATTTAATCCTAGCAAAAACCCAAACGAGGGATCTGTGGAGGCTTGGTCCTTCCAATATTGGGACATAGCCAGTTTTAAAATAAACAGAGAGAAAAATGCTGGTTTAAAACAGGACTAAAGATTATGAAATTTTAGAATAGGATAGCATAGCATAGCATAGCATAGCATAGCATAGAATTAGAATTAAATAGAATAGAATAAGAATAGGATAGGATAGAATAGGATAGGATAGAATACCAGAGTTGGAAGGAATCTTGGAGGTCTTCTAGTCCAACCCTCTGTCTGGGCAGGAAACCTTACATCACTTCAGACAAATGGTTATCCAGCATCTTCTTAAAAACCTCCAGTGTTGGAGCATTCACAACTTCTGGAGGCAAGTTTTTCCACTGATTAATTGTTCTGTCAGGAATTTCTCCTTAGTTCTAAGTTGCTTCTTTCCTTGATTAGTTTCCACCCATTGCTTGTTCTACTCCCAGGTGCTTTGGAGGATAGCTTGACTCCCTCTTCTTTGTGGCAGCTCCTGAGATATTGAAACACAGCTATCATGTCTCCCCTGGTCCTTTTTTTCATTAAACTAGACATACCCATTTCCTGCAAACCTTATTTACGTCTTTTAGCCTCCAGTTCCCTCATCATATTTGTTCCTCTTCAAATTTTGATGAAGGCATCACATTTTAAGGTGAAGTAAAAGGTTAAATACCTTGAGGTGACATTTACAAATGCAAACTCTAACCTGTTCCAAAATACTTTTGTGTCTGTTTGGAATGAAATGCAAAAAGATTTACTAAGGGGAAATAAGTTGTGATTATCATTTTTGAGTAGAATTTCTGTAATTACGATGAAGGTTTTACCAAAGATTTTCTTTTTATTCCAGAAACTACCAATACTGGTGACCGATATTTCATTGAAACAATGGCAAAAGGCTATTTCTAAGTTTACATGGCAAAGGGCAAAAAAATATGGAATATGAATAGTTGCAAGATGCTAAAGAAAGAGGAAGGTTTGTGTAGCCAGGTTTAAAACCATACTTTGACCCTTGTTGTTTGATCTTGGTGAAAGACCGGGTAGCCCTTTAAAATAAGATATCAGCTCAGGAAACTTCCTTTAGAAAAGAAATAATGGTGAGACCAAACTAATAAACCTACAGTCAGACAATATATTTTAGCTAAACCTACAGTCAGACAATATATTTTAGCTAAACCTAACCTAAACTTAAGTCAAAAGGAGAATTGGAATAAGAAGAATGTGTTTCTCACAAACTCACACACTTACAATGTAAGAAAAGATTTAATTTAGGCAGGAAAGTTGGATTTGAGGAAAAGTATAAAACCAGAGGTGACATTCACATTTTTTCCCTAACGGTTCTGTGGGCCTGGTTTGGAGTTGGGTCCTATGACTGAGTGGGCATGGCCACTGCCCCTCAGTCACATGATTTGTCAGAAATGGTGTAGGCTCTCCTGCTTGAGCGGGGGTCAGATTGGATGACCTACAAGGTCCCTTCCAACTCAGTTAATCTGTTAAATTTAGTAGCTGGAGCAATGGGGTTCTGCTGTGAGCAAGAACACACACTGATGGTTGATTGGCACCAGGGGGCTGGTTCCTGCATGAGGCAATCAGCACTGTGATTGGTTACTCTGGGTGTGGAGGGGGAGTTTCCCCTTTTCCCGCCTTTTTTTCTATGGGCCCTGATTTACCTCAGTTGCTCCCATTTGCCTAAATATCTAGTTTTCTGTACATATAGTTGTAAAATATATTCATTTTTAAATATAAATGTTTGTGTGTGTGTGTATGTATGTATGTATGTATGTATGTATACACACACACACACACACACACACACACACACACACACACACACACACACACACACACACACACACACACACATATATATATATATATATATATATATATATATATATATATATATATATAATATATATACATACACACATAATTTTCAAACATACAAAATACACAAAAACAAAATGTAGGCATAAACTACATTTACACAATACATTGGAACTTCATGTTTCTTCTTATAGCAGTTTCAAATCGGTACAATTCTCCTTCTGTTAATTCTCCTTTTAATTTCGTTTGAGCTTCACCATCTTTTAACTCTCTTATTTTACTCTTCTATCTGATATATCAGATGATATATAAGCTCTAAGAAGCTTAAACTCTCTTGAGTGCATCTATACATAGTAATCCTCCTTAACTTCTACTTTTGGGCTTTATTGGCTTCTTTCATTGACCCTTGTTTCTTTCCTCCAATACCGCCCCCTAGAGTCAGGAACAATTACCACATATGTGCAAGGGGAACTTTTACCTAAAATATATTCATTTCTATAAAGCTAAAAGTTTGTGTCAGCATTTCTGACTCCATTGGGACACCGGCTGTGCAATTCCCTGACAAATACCAAAAGCCAAATACCCCTTATAAATTATGTAATGTAGTTTATATAATAAATTACATATGGTGATTAACTTTTGTGCTACATACACACACAGAGTATATATAGCATTCCATGTTTCTATTCTTTTGCTACATTCCCCTTTCTTAAGGTGACCAGATTTTCAGATTGGAAAAGAGGGACGCCCTTCACGGGGGGGGGGGGGGGGGTTAAAAAAATTTTATTGGCAAAAGGTCACCCCAGGACACCAGCATAAATACGAATCTGTTGCCAAACAAAATTTTGATCACGTGACCATGAGGATGCTGCAACGGTCGCTAAGTGTGAAAAATGGTCGCAACGGTCGCTAAGTGTGAAAAATGGTCGCAACGGTCGCTAAGTGTGAAAAATGGTCGCAACGGTCGCTAAGTGTGAAAAATAGTCATCAGTCACTTTTTTCAATGCCATTGTAACTTTGGTCACTAAATGTTTTCCCCCTCCTCGAGACTCCTCACTTCTTCCTTCATTCCTCTTGCTTATCTACCTTCACCTTATCTGTCTTCTGTTCTTTCCCTCTCTTCCTTCCTTCTTCCCTCCTTCCATCCTTTTCTTTCCTCACTCACTCCCTTCCTCCTTTTTTCTCTTCCTTCCTCCTTCCATTCTTTCAGCTTCATGGGAGAGGCAGCTGCCGGCCGTTTCACCTCGCGCAGAGAACTTCCACTCGGTCCCGGGGCTTCTGCCGGGTGGGGGGGTGGGGGGGCTTGATTAAAAATTTTATACGGAGCAACAAAAATTTTCATACATCACAAAAATAGTATTGTAATATTTTTTTATTTCAACATAACTACAATATAATACATTTATTTACATTTATATTTATTAAATATATTGACAAAAATTATGTACAGTACAAATATAATACATTTATTTACATTTATATTTATTAAATATATTGACAAAAATTATGTACAGAATAATTTTACTCTTTGGCATATTTCTCACTTGAGTGAATTTTTTTTAGTAGATTGCTGTCATTGTTTAAAAGGTCATGAAATTTTTCACACGAATTCGTTAAATTATATTTCACACATAAAATGGCTTTCAAAGTCTCAACACTTAATTGTGATTTTTCTGATGTCCACACTTGATTTACCGTAGAAAAAACACGTTCAATCGCAGCATTAGTTCCTGGTAAGGACAGCGCGTATTCCACAATTTTTAATACATTATTATATGAAATATGGTTTCTTTGAAAATGATTAAACATTTCTATCCATTTATTCTCTATTGTCATTTTTGCTGATGCCCAAGATTCAACTTTTTCCTTATTCATATATAGTTTTAAATGTGATACCTCAGTAAAAAGATTAGTTTCGGAAATATCACTATTTGGGAAATTTTGATGAATATGCTCGAATGATTTTTGCACATCATGCCAAACAAGTTCTTTTTTTAATTCAACCCAATTAAAATGTTCGATATTGTTAAAATGTACCGTCCACTCTTCTAAATAATCTACGCAGTTTTTATAGAAGTTTTTAAAATGATTCATGGTATCTGCACGATTTATTGCACCTTCTTCTTCTAGCTGCCTTAGGATTTAGGATTTAGGATTTTATTGGGGATTTATATGCCGCCCTTTTCCCTGAGGGGACTCAGGGCGGCTTACAACAATGAAGGGAAGGGAGTGCAAGACAAGACTTAAAAAGAAAAGAATCGTGATTAAAAGAAAATTAACCATAAAAACACAACATTCACTCAACATTCGGGCGGGGTGAGAGTAATCCTATCCCCAGGCCTGACGGGATAGCCAGATCTTAAGGGCTGTGCGGAAGGCCTTATAGTATTACGGATAGTAATGGGAATAAAAATTGTATCTAACCGCTGTTGACACTGAAATTTTAAATTATTAAGTTCATTTGCTACTTCAATTGCCGAAATTTTGTCACCTTCAATAATTTTTATACTATTTTGAAAAAGAGCTGCTTGATTGTGTACAAACTCTAGCCAAATTTTTGAATATTCTTTTTCAAAAAGCTCTTTTAAAATTCTAGGACATCTATCCTGTGATAGAAAGTAGGACTTCAAAGGATCATATAGTTTCAAAATTCTTTCGACAGCTGGCAAAAGAGCTAACCAGCGTGTTTTACTATATCCAAGCATTTTGTGATATTCGACTTCCGCATCTTGACAAAATTCTTTAAGACTTTCAATGCGCACAGTGTATATATGAAAATAACAATAAATTTTAACAATAATATTTTCCACATCTATGGGCAACAAGTCAGCAGCTGTTTGAATAGCATTATGTATTATGTGCGCTGCACAACCAACACCAATAATATTTTGACTAAGGTTTTGGTTTAATTTATAAAAAATATTATTGGTACCCCTTCTCACTTTTCCTCCAAAATTTGCATTTGTATTGTCTCCACAATATGCGATTATTTTGTGTTTTAAATTGTTTTGTTCCAAAATATTAATAATGGAACTGAAAATTATTTCCGAAGTTTCGCCAGGCAAAGAAACAAAATCTAACATTCTAATTTTTATTCCAGTTTCCGAATCAAAAAATCGAATAAGGGTTGGAAATAATTTGATATCCTTATGATTTGATGCATCAGAGTATATGGATACAAAATTAATTTTCTCTAGATTTTTGCTTAATTCTGTAAATGCATATGGGGAAAGCACATTACGCACAATTGCCTCGGATTTAGTTCTAGCACAGGTAAATTTTTTGTTGAATAACTTTTTGACCATTTGTGATGTACAGTCCATAGATCGGAAGGAATGATTGTGATTAATAGTATGAAAAGACATAAGTCCTTCTGCCAATGCTAATTTCTTGTCTTCGTCTGCATATGTTGGTTTATGAAAATAGTCTTGCATTCTGGAGGAAGATGCAACAGCATCTACATATCTCTTATGTTTCTGCGTCTCCAAATGCTTTGTAATATCATGCCTCCCACCGTGCGCAATAGAAAATTCGCCATTGCATTTCTCACATCTTACTATGTGGTCGCTTTTTGTTTTTTTAAGAAAAGGAAATTCATTTCTTAGATCATCGTTGAATTTGCATCCTCTTTTCTTACTCATGTTAATAATCTAAAAAAAATTAAAATTATATGATTTTATACTATATAAAATTCAATGAGGGTGAAACACACCAAATCTGGCAAAGCTGCCTTGCACCAACCTGCCCTGCCCATAGAATACCAGCCACTTTGAGACACATAAACCTGGTCTGGACATATTGCATCACAAAGATTTGCAAAGATCACATTTGCAAAAAGGAACATTTCTTGTAGTAAATACATTTTATAAACAATTTAAAAATAAAAATCCCCCCAAAATAAAAATCCCCCCAAAATAATAAAAAGGTATTCTATAAATAAAAGAAATCCTTAAAAACCATTGTTAAGTATTACACCAGCAATAATTTATACTGTCACCATTTCAAACTATTCCACACAGAATAAATTGAAGTAAAATCATTTTAAACCATGAGGTTCCACAACGGTCGCTAAGTGTGAAAATGGTCGCTAAGTGTGAAAAATGGTCATCAGTCACTTTTTTCAATGCCATTGTATCTTCCTGATTATTAAAGTGCAAATTCACTCAGTGTCAATCATGACTCCTGAGTCCATTTCAAAGTATTGTGCATAGAAATTTTAAAAATGGCTTGTTTCAATTTATTTTGGATAGAATCTTTTTTTAAATAGTCTAAGACAATTTAAAAAAAGAATCAACACAGAATACCACTATTTTAAAAAATCATATGCACAATAAATAACATATTATTTTAAAATACATTAAAAAAATAAAAGAAAAAACCCGGCTCACTTACCAGCAGGCAGGCAGAGTCAGCAGATCTTCGTAGCGATGGATGGAAGCACACAGGGAGCCTAGTATATACGCAACTGCAGTAACAATGACAATGATGAAGGATTGGATTGAGTTAAAGAATAAAAGAATTCTGATCTTAGAAGGTCATGACCTGCAGGCAGGCTGGCATAATTTCTTATGGAATGACAAACATAAAATGCACAAATACTTTCAAAATCATTTAATTGGAACTTTAGTGCAACAATGGCTCAAAATAAAAAAAACACTATGTGAAAACCCCAAATTGGCTATCACCAACAGAAAGAACGGCACACCCAAATTTTACAGATTGGAACAAAATTCTAAGATACAGAGATCTAATTGATAGACAGGGAAATTTAAAAACAATTGAAGAATTGGCAGATCAGAATATGAAAGGTGATTGGCTAACCTACCTCCAAATTAAAACTAAATACAATAAAGACACTAAAATATATGGTATTGAAACAGAACCACACGAATTGGATAAAATTATTCAAAGTCTGGACAGAAAGATGATAGGGAAAATATACAAATTCCTCTTGAAGTATCAAATGGAAGAGGAAATTGGAAACTGTAAAAGAACCAATGATAAAATGGGCACAGAACTTTGGCTATAACATTGAACTAGACAAATGGGAAAAATTTTGGGGAATAAATTTAAGAATGACACTATCAATCCCATACAAGGAAAACCAGTACAAAATGCTTTATTATAGATGGCATCTGGCACCGTCAAGGTTGGCCAAAATTTCAACAAATACCTCGCTAAATTTCTGGAAATGTGATTCAATACATCATGGCACATATTATCATTTATGGTGGACTTGTGAAGAGGCAAAAAAATTCTGGAAAAGGATCAAAAATTGGTTGGAAGAAATAACAAAGGTTAAGTTAGATTGGAAACCTGAACTCTTTCTATTAGGAATTATACCGATGAAATACAAAAAAGAAATACAATATCTAATATTACGCATACTTACAGTAGCAAGGATCGCTTTCGCCCAGAAGTGGAAAAATAAACTAAACCTAAATGAAGAAGAAATAATAAGAAAAATTATGGACTGTGCCGAAATGGATATATTAACAAAAGAAATACAGGGAAAAGAAGAATCAGAATTTTATTGGATATGGGATAATTGGTATATAGTTGGATGGAACAAAGGAATCACAGACAGTGGTCACATTGGTTTTGCCCCGTTTTATGACCTCTCACACTCTCACACACCCACACTCTCTCTCACACACACACCCACACTCTCTCTCCAATGTTCCCTCTAATTTTTTTTCAGTGTGAGCGGAAAAGTATAGTGTTTGAGCGGTACATTTTCATGACTGAGCACCTGAATTTTTTTAACAGATGTCACCTAAGACAACAACAAAATCAGTATTATTTGAAACTCAAAGTTATGTTTATTCAAGGTACCCGCTTAATTAAAAGTGTTATATAATATCAGTATCACTTAACAACGGTCCTGCTTAGCAACCAAAATGTTGGCTCAGAAAGTCTAGCTTTTGAAGCACGCAAATCTTAAAGCTATTGTTACAACACCCTCGCACCCCTAACCCTTTAGAAAAAAAACCTCAGGGGTCTTCAAACCTGACAGCTTTAAGACTTATGGACTTCAACTCCCAGAATTCTTCCTCCAGTCATATTGGCTCAGAAACTCTGGCAGTGAAGCATGCAAGTCTTAAAGCTGTCAAGTTACAAGATCCTTGCACCCCTAACCCTTTAGGGAAAAAAACCTCAGGGGTCTTCAAACCTGACAGCTTTAAGACTTATGGACTTCAACTCCCAGAATTCTTCCTCCAGTCATATTGGCTCAGAAACTCTGGCAGTGAAGCATGCAAGTCTTAAAGCTGTCAAGTTACAAGATCCTTGCACCCCTAACCCTTTAGGGAAAAAAAACTCAGGGGTCTTCAAACCTGACAGCTTTAAGACTTATGGACTTCAACTCCCAGAATTCCTCCTCCAGTCATGTGGTGGCGACATCATCTGCTCCATCTTCGGGTTTTTTCACAGGGGCAGGGCTGCCGCTGAAGATGCCGACGAGCCTCCCCCCCACCAGAATAACTCCTGCCGCCTCCTCCTCCTCTCTCCGCCCCAGCAAGGAAGGGAGCACGCGGCGACCAGCAACGCCGGTGTTTTTTCCCTCCCCCTCCGGAGGGAAAAAACACCGGCGTTGCTGGTCGCCGCGTGCTCCCTTCCTTGCTGGGGCGGAGAGAGGAGGAGGGGGAGGGAAAAAACACCGGCGTTGCTGGTCGCCGCGGGCTAGCCTTAACTCTTCCTTCTCTTCCACACTCCCTTTTGCTTAGGTTACGGGGTGGGAAAGGTCGTGAGAACGGCTCCGTGTCCACTCCAAACACGGCTTCCTTGTTTTTTTAAATCCTGGCTTGTTAGTGGGGGGGGGGGGGACGGACAACAACAACACTCCGGCCAGATTCACAAGACCCGGGAGTCCACTTGAGTGGGAACGTGTGAATTCGATCCCAGAGATGCGGGGGGGGGGACTTCCTCTGAAAGGAAGCGGACCGGGAAAAGGACCACCAATCGACCCTCGCGCCCCCAACACCCCCCCCCCAGCGGAGAGATGGGAGGGCAGTTTGGAAGACGCACAATTGAAAAGCTTTGCACCATACGCTACTCCCCCCCCCGCAGCCGCCCTCTCCCCTCCCCGGGAAGAGACCCCGCGCCTTTAAAACTGGCGCGCTCGGCCAGAAATATAGCGAGCTTCGCAGGTGTGTGGGGGTGGGGTGGGGGGAGAGATGGAGAAGAAGTGGGGAGGCCCCCGTGATTGACAAGTCCCACAAAACTTTCTTTTCTCTGGCGATGAGAACCGCTGTGTTGGTTGCCATGCGAACGGATTTCTCTCCCCCCCCTTTAAGTTTTTTTAAAAAAAACCCACCAGCGCCTCCTTCTCCTCCTCCACATCTCCCCCCCACCCCCACCCCCTTCATCCGCAGGAAGCCAAATTGGGGCGAATGGGGAGGAGGGGGAGCCATGCAAGAAGGGACATTCAGAAGGAAGGCAGCGTGAGGGCGACGTGGGGGAGCAGCGAACTCCGGCGTGCTTGGCTGAAGAAGCCCCCCCTCCCCTCAATAGTCCCTCTGTTGCCTTTCCAGAGTTGGGAGAGAAAGCGGCCTTGGCTTCATTGAGGCTTGGCTTATTCTGGGCAGGGGGGGGGAAGAGAGAGAGAGGGGGGGCGAGTAGCCTTTTTCCCACGCGCTTTTTGGGCAACCTGGCAGATCGGAGAAAATTCTCTCTCTCTCTCTTTTTAAAAGGAGGTTGGGAAGGCAGGCCGAGGTTTTTGGGGTCGGCTTTTCCTGTCCCCCTTCCTTACACACGCAGAGCTCTCCCGCAGCCTTCTTAACGCCCCCTCCCTTATGCACCTAATTGTGACACACACACACACAAAATCCGCCTTAACTCTTTGCTGAACTGGAAAAAGAAGAAGGCGCTCCCGGAGCCAAACCGGGTGAGTTTGCAACCAACTTGGGCGCGAGCATTCCGTGACCCACCCCCCCTTCACCCCCCCTGCACCCCTTTCCAGAGCGCTGCCCTCCCCCCCTCCCCTCAACCCCACGGGAGCAAAAGTTGCATTCTCGCCCTTGGAATGGATTTCCCCGACTTCTTCTGTCCGCGGATGGGCCGTTTTCGCACCTGTGGGAAACTCCAGAGAAAATTATAATGCCCCGGTTAAAGTTCTTGGTGCGAATAAAGGGCTCGTTTTCTTTCTTATTCCTCCCCGAACCCAGAAAAAAAGTCTGGGAGTTGGGAAAAGAGTCTGGAAAGCCGCGTTTGGCTTCCCGCTTTCCCTTTAGGGGTGTCTCGGGCCGCGGGGGGAGTTTCCTTCCTTGCTGGGGCGGAGAGAGGAGGAGGGGGAGGGAAAAAACACCGGCGTTGCTGGTCGCCGCGTGCTCCCTTCCTTGCTGGGGTGGAGAGAGGAGGAGGGCCTCCTCCTCTCTCCGCCCCAGCAAGGAAGGGAGCACGCGGCGACCAGCAACGCCGGTGTTTTTTCCCTCCCCCTCCTCCTCTCTCCGCCCCAGCAAGGAAGGGAGCACGCGGCGACCAGCAACGGTGGTGTTTTTTCCCTCCCCCTCCTCCTCTCTCTGCCCCAGCAAGGAAGGGAGCATGCGGCGACCAGCAACGGCGGTGGTTTTCCCCCCCCCCCATCTCCTCTCTCCGCCCCAGCAAGGAAGGGAGCACGCGGCGACCAGCAACGCCGGTGTTTTTTCCCTCCCCCTCCTCCCCTCTCTCCGCCCCAGCAAGGAAGGGAGCACGCGGCGACCAGCAACGGCGGTGTTTTTTCCCTCCCCCTCCTCCTCTCTCCGCCCCAGCAAGGAAGGGAGCACGCGGCGACCAGCAACGGCGGTGTTTTTTCCCTCCCCCTCCTCCTCTCTCCGCCCCAGCAAGGAAGGGAGCACGCGGCGACCAGCAACGGCGGTGTTTTCCCCCCCTCCTCCTCTCTCCTTAAATAAAATTAAATTATAATAAAATTACAATAAAATTATCAGAATAAAATAATACATTATTTATTTATTTACTCACCACCAGTGAGTAAGCGCAGCAGCTGCAACCCCAACAAGAAAGAAAGACGAAATAAAATGGAAACTCGCGCATGCGCCCTCAGCTAAGGAGTCCAGCCAATCAGTGAGCTGGTTGGGATGGAAAATTTTCAGCACGTGGCGTGCTGAAAATATTCCATCCCAGCCAGCTCACTGATTGGCTGGAGTCCAGGCCAATCAAATTAGTGAGAGGGAGGCTGGGCTGGCTTAAATTTGTAGGTAGCATAGAACGAAACGATGAGCCAGCCCAGCGAGCTAGCTAGCAGCTGATGGGCGGGGGAGCGGGAGCCTCCCCCGCCCAGACTGGCTTATCGTTTCGTTATATGCTACCAGGCTACCTACAAATTTAAGCCAGCCCAGCCAGGGAGGGCGGGCGGGGTGGCGGCTGTTTTTCACCTCGCCCAGAGAACTTCCACGTGGCTTCTGCCGGGTGGCGAGAGAGCCGCGGAAGCAAGTGAAAGTTGTCTGCAAGGGCAGCAAGGCTGAAAAACGGACTCTGCGGCAGGAGAGCCGCAGGGGAGGGCGGCGGGACGCGACCACGCCTCGCAGACTTGCGGCGTGGTCACTGGGAAGCCAGGAAGGCAAGCGCACAGCACAGGCGCCGCCACAAAGCTCCGTCCGTGACCGAGACAATAAGACAATAAAATTATCAGAATAAAATAATACATTATTTATTTATTTACTCACCACCAGTGAGTAAGCGCAGCAGCTGCAACCCCAACAAGAAAGAAAGATGAAATAAAAATGGAAATTCGCGCATGCGCCCTCAGCTAAGGAGTCCAGCCAATCAGTGAGCTGGTTGGCCAGCTCACTGATTGGCTGGAGTCCAGCCAATCAAATCAATGAGCGGCAGGCTGGGCTGGCTTAAATTTGTAGGTAGCATAGAACGAAACAATGAGCCAGCCCAGCAGCTGATGGGCGGGAGCTGCGCGCGCCAAAAAAAGCGTGCCTTTTTAAAAAGCGGGCGGGACGCGGGAATATGCGTCAAAAGGCGGGTGTGTCCCGCCAAAAGCGGGACGTCTGGTCACCTTACCCTTTCTGTCAGAATTTATTTTCCTGATAGTGTTGTAAAACTTATCTGCAGCTTCCCCACATGCCAAAAATGTCAATCTCAGAGCCTTATGGTATCCCAGGACTATTATCAAAGCTACTGCCTATTACACTATCAGCTCATTCAATATAGCAGGATATCTTTATCAAAATAATAAAGGCAGGATACAAAGTAAGACATAATTTTGCAGTGCAGTTTTTCCCCAGTGCTCAGCTTCCTGAAGATGCTGATTTTGGCTCAGGGGTTTCTCTGTTGATGAAAATGTAACCAAATTTTGGTATCTCATCAAAAAGCTCTCAGTGCCATTTGGTTCTTTCTTTCCTTTCCCCCTGTAAATCAGGAAACTTTTCCCATTCAGAACACTTGGTGCATGATTCTATGTCCTTCTCTTTGTAACCAATTTCTTTGTAAATTAATTTGCATCAGGAAAGGTGACCATTTTCTCTCATGAAGTTCAGTGCACATTTTTTTTCCTCTGCTACATTGTTGACATTGTCAGCACACATGAAAAGATAATGTTCACATAGAAAAGAGTGAGATTTCTGGCTGATAGACATGTCAGTCTTTCTATAGTTCCAGTATAAAGTGGCGGAAAACTGTCACTCTGACATTGAAAGTCACAGTATTCATGCAAGTGTCCAGTGAATAGACAGGGCCTTTTTCCCACAGCAAACTGACCAGGCCAACTGGAGATGACGAGATCCACGTCTCTTGGAAACCTATCCTGAAGTCACTAATAATGAAGAAGGATTGGCCATTTTTCATCCACTGTGAGGATTGGACCTAGAACAAAGCACATTTGTCTATTCTGAAAATCTCATTGAAAGTTGGGAAAGTGACATGATCTCACATCACCAATTTTTGTGGCCAAATGATTTTTCCCAGAGTTTCTGATTCTGGTTGTTGGCTGTAGGTGGGTCAGATGCAAGGGGGGGGGAGTTGGTGAGGAGTTTTAAAGGATCCCAGGTACCAGGCTTGATGTGAGAAAGGTAAAAACATTCCTTCAGCACACTCTCCCCCAACTTTACAACAGTGCTGGACAGAAATTCCTTCTAAAAGGGAATGAAATCTTCACAAACATCCATCTTAATCTATTCCTATAAAGCTGCTCCAGGAGAAAAGAAGAATTGCAGATGTCACAGATGCTGAAGTGAAAGAATGAAAGACTAAAGGCGGGATAAGAAGATCAAATTGGAGGGGATGAAAAGGGTAGAACCACTTGGGAAACTGAACTCAATTTTAGCCATAAAATCATGTAAGTTCCCCATTGCATCTGGAGAAAATCAAGAGGTCAATAATATGTATATTTTATTTTCTAATATACAGGGGATACTGTTAAGATGTTTAAATTTAGAGGCTGGAGCAGTGAGGGGTTCTGCAGTGAGCCAGAACAGAGTGATGGTTGATTGACACCAGAGTTCCAGCTCCTACGTGAGGCAATCTGTGCTGTGATTGGTTGATGCGGATGTGGAGGGGGAGTTTCCCTTTTTTCCTGCTTTTTTCTTCTGTGTGCCCTGATTTACCTCATGATGCTTCTGTTTACCTGGCTGTCTAATTTGCTGCATATATAATTGTAAAATAGATTCATTTCTATAAATCTACAAGTTCTTTGCCAGGTCAAGAGGTTTATGATGAGTGATGGTACCTTTCCCACAACAGTCAACAATGAAGAAAACTCACTTCACAAGAAAAATGCAGTAGACAAACATTTCTGGCTCTAACTTGTTTTTGGATAACTCTCCTGGAGAGTTTAAGTGAGCCTGACATCTTGAGAAATCTCCCTGCTTCTTGTGCAAGAAAATGTTGTCCATTAAATAATTGAAGATAAGATGATGTGACTAATCACAAAATATTTCTTACTCAGTAACAATCACTCATCCTTTTATTCTTCATTTTTTGCTGTACCCTGTATGGCCCCAGTAATAACAATAAAAGTAAACTTTTGTATTAAATATGTGAATAATAGTTCCTAACAGGACAGATCCTTGTTTCATTTCAATTAATCCAAAGAGTCTTCAATTTTTTTTTCTAATTGGGTTCATTATCCACATTGATAAACATGTTCCCTGAATGTTCTAAATAAGATGAATGAATGTATGAATGAATAAATGAAGAAAGGAAGGAAGGAAAGAAGGAAGGAAGGAAGGAAGGAAGGAATAAAGATGGGATAAAAAGATCAATTTGTAGGAAAGGAGTAGAACTATTTGGAAACTTAACTGGATGTTAGCAAAAAAAAATATTGCCCATTTCAGCAAGAGAAAATCAAAATTATTTTATTTTTTCATATACAGGGTATATCAAAAACTACTTCCCTTTTAATTTTTTCATATAATGTACATAACAAACTATATAAGGAGCCAGACTTTGGAATTGTACAGAAACACAGAGAGACATTAAAACACACTGTACATTCCATATTTCTATTCTGTTTATGTGCTCCCCTTCCTTTGGGTATTTATTTTCCTTACAGAGTTTTAAAACTCATCTGTACCCTACAGAAATTGAATTATTGGGTGTCCACTTCAATTACAACACATCCTCTTCCTGAGTCACACAGAACAGATAGACTTTTTCTACTTTGCTGAAGCCCAAGAGGGTCTCATCTGATTGAAAGTCTTCTAGGAAATGGGTCAAAGGATGGCCATGGAAATTGTCCATCTCTTAAGTGCCAAATATCACTTCTCAGTCAAGTGCAATAAATTAAAACAAATAGAGATTTAGAGGCTTAATGCCACAGACTATTATCTTAGTACAACAATCCTATATATTTGCAATAGCATTAGCACTTAGACTTATATATCACTTTACAGTGCTTTACAACCCTTTTCTAAGCAGTTTACTGAGTCAGCATGTTTCCCCCAGCAATCTAAGTCCTCATTTTATCAACCCCAAAAGGATGGAAAGCTAAGGCAACCTTGAGCCGGTCAGGATCAAACAACTGACAGTCAGAAAAATTAGCCTGAAATACTGCAGTGTAATCACTGTGCCACCTCGACTAAGCTAACTCTGGGCAGCTTACAGATATTAAAAAAAACATATACATTAAAATCTGAATAAATATAAAGCCAAAGATTTTAAAAAAATCAAGGACATCTGGAGATGAAAGGGTGGAATGGGGGGGGGGATCTGATGTTACTCAATCAACCACCTCCACAGTGCAGTTATCCCACTGGGGCCCCAGGCCAACTGGCAGAGCCAGGTCTTTAGGCCCTTATGAAAGGATAAGAGAGTTGGGGACAACCTCACATGGGGGGCAAGATGTTCTAGAGGGTGGGAGCCACAGCAGATGAGGCCCTTCTCCTGGACTATGCCAGCTGGAATAATTGAGCTGACAGGACCCACAGTATGCCTCTTTTGCCAGCACAGGAGAGACAGGCCAATCCCAGTGGGGTCAATAGCAATAGCAGTAATAGCAGTAGACTTATATACCGCTTCATAGGCCTTTCAGGCCTCTCTAAGCGGTTTACAGAGAGTCAGCATATTGCCCCCAACAATCTGGGTCCTCATTTTACCCACCTCGGAAGGATGGAAGGCTGAGTCAACCCTGAGCCGGTGAGATTTGAACCGCTGACCTGCTGATCTAGCAGTAGCCTGCAGTGCTGCATTTAACCACTGCGCCACCTTGGCTCAAATGGTCACTCGGATAATCTGGACCCATGATATGTTACTTTATTCAAGAAAGAATTATTATTTTAACAGAAACAAGCATATCAGTGATGTTGTCACAGAATATTGAGAACCAGGCATTTCAAAGTTGCCCAATTCGTACATATTCCTTCTATCTTTCTATTTTCACAGTGCCTACCTGATCCCAATTCACAAGATGGATTTTTTTTCTAGACAAAGGGTCTGAAGGCTAAACCATATGATGAACAATTGAAGGAATTGGATATGCCTATTCTAATGAAGAGAAGGATTAGTGGTGATATGATAGCAGTCCTTCAGTATGTAAAAGACTGTCACAGGGAAGAAAGCATCAATTTATTCTCCATAGTACCTGAGGGAAGGACAAGAAGCTATGTGTAGGGTCATATCAGAGGGAGATTCAACCTGGAAATGAGTAAGAATTTCCTGACGGTATTTATTGTTTATTTATTTATTGAATTTATATTGCCGCCTATTTGCACATGGTGACTCAAGGAGGCTTACAGAATATAAAACCTCATTTAAAACAATAAAACTAATAAAAAAGAATCAAATAAATTAACATAATATAATAAGATCAATAAGAATGATTAATGAATGGAACAGCTTGCCTCCTGGACGTGTGGGTGCTCAATGGCTGGTATCTATAAAAAAAAAAGCTGGCCAACAACTTATCCAGGATTGTATAAGGATTCCTGCCTTGGGCAGGGAGTTGGAGTAGATGATCTCCAAAGTGCCTTCCAGACATATGATTCTAATCATTGAAATGGCTTTCCTCTAGAAGTTGGGGGTGTCCAATCACTGGAGGTTTTCAAGAAGAGATGGGAAGGGATGTTTGTCTGGAATTGTATAATATCTCTTGGATAAAGAGCCTATGATTCTGTGTATGTGACTTACTAACATGCTGTTACTCGTCCAAGAATGTGTTTTCCACACAGATATCATCTCTATGCTAATGATATGCATTTGTACAAGCAGTCATGTTTAAGGTGCTCAAAGATTTGTGTCTGATAGTGCCTGAAAACTCTTGGAAGTGAAGGAACAGTATCAGGTTGAATCCTCGAAAAACCAAAGACCACTTTATTTATCATAGTCAGTTTCGTTATATCATTTTCTCTTAATTTTTGAAATGTATAAAATATGAATGCATCTCATTGTCTCCTTATCTGCAGAGGTATGTCTTCCACTATTCTATTGGAAAAGATCCATTTCCAATTTAGTAAATAACACAATAGGAACATCCATCCTTCCATCCATTATCTGCTGAACTCAACAAAGAGGATTACTGTAACCAGTTATTGCATTTGATAAACATTATTTATTGACCATATTCCTCCTCTGTTGTCATGTATTCAAAATGTCACCAGGTAGTAAACATGTCACCAAGATACATATGAATGTTTCCCATGGCTGCATGAATTAAAGATTTTTGTTTCTTATCATATTTTCTCTACAATTCAGATCGGGCCTCAGTAGGATAATGTAGCATTTTGGAAAAAAAATACAAGTCAAGACAGCAGTTCCAGAGGCCAAAATGGAGAAGATCTCCACGGTCACCATGGACTTCCCTTTGGTACTCAAGTAGGTAGGGAGGAAGGTGATCCAAACACTGCAAAATATTAGCATGCTAAAAGTAATGAACTTGGCTTCATTAAAGCTGTCAGGCAATTTCCTAGCAAGAAATGCAACTGTAAAACTGACAAGGGCCAAAAAAGCTAGATAGGCAAGGACAGCATAAAACATTGAATCTGAACCTTCATTACATTCCAAGATGGTCTCTCCAACCAAAGACTGGAAGTCCATGTTGAAAAATGGGGGAGAAGTTGCCAACCAGATGGCACAAAGGACTGCTTGGATCAAGGGACAGGCTATGACAATGGAGTTGGTCAATGGTTTTCCTAAGAGTTTCCTTGTCTTGTTCCCTGGCTTGGTAGCCATGAAGGCCAGAACCACCATGACAGTCTTTGCCAACACAGAGGAAACTGCAAGGGAAAAGAGAATGGCAAAGGAAGTTTGTCGTAAGAGACAGGTGAACTTCCCAGGTCGTCCAATGAAGAAGAAGGAGCAAAGGAAACAGAGCAGGAGGGAGACCAGCAGGATGTAGGTGAGATCTCGGTTGTTTGCCTTGACGATTGGTGTGTCACGATGTTTAAGGAAAATTGCTAGGACTGACAATGTGATAAAAGAGAGAGAGATAGTAAGAGATGCTAAAGTGTAGCCCAGGGTATCTTCATAGGAAAGGAAGTGGATCTTTTTGGCAATGCAGTGGTCCTTCTCCTTGTTGGGATATTGGTCTTCTGGGCAGGGGTCACAGCGAGCTGCATCTGAAATGAAGAATCTTTGTCTAAATATTTCAGTAGCAATATCATAGTAAGAATTATACCTCCTACCTCATATCTCAGATGTGACTCCTTTTCACATCAGTCAATTCAATAAGAAAGGGATGGAAGGACCCTTTGGGAAACTTTTTGTGCTGTGTAAAAATCAAAATGGTTTTGGTTCAAAATGAGCCTGGAGGATCAGTTGCTGAGAGATTGAGATCTCTGCCTCTGTAATCACAGGGCATCTGCACCAAATTTTGCATATTGTTTCTGAGAGAGAGAAGGGTTGGAACTTGAATTTTTTTTTACTTGGTATTGGAAATCTAAGAAGATTGACTGCTCTCTCAATCAGGAATCCTGCTTTTTACTACTTAGTTTCATCATCATTTGGAGTTTTATAAAATCATAAGGTGACACACAAATGCACACCAACTCACACAAAAAACATTCATGTGTAACAGGATGTGGGGGAGTGAATTTCTGTGTTTGGAACCAGCATCTCCCATCATTCAATCAGAGGTTTTGTTGTAGAGAGAGCCTAGCTTCAATCCATGATAGATTGGTTGATTTCTCTGACATACCTATAAGTTTCAAGGGAGACTGATAATCTTGACAGAAGCACTAAGAGTAATACAAAGTATGAATACCAAACCAGGCTGTATCACTCATATAGGAAAATGATCATAGTTGGTTTTCCCATTGGGATGAGATAAGAGGAATGGAGAGGACAGCAAGAAATCTGCAAATGTTTGTCGTGAATGCATCTTATGGTAAATTTGGTGAGGAGAGCAATCTTGCCTATCCTAGTTTCTCAGAGATGGGAAATTAGACTGGTGGGGAGACAGGTGTCACAACAATTGCATCTGTATTGTAAAGCATGTCAATCCTACCACAAATCATAAAAAGTATCTTAATATTTTAATATATTGAATGCCTTCCTTGATCCTGGAAGATCTCCATTTGAAGGTTGCTCTACCTGTCTGATTAGAAATGGTGCCTTCTGGACAAGGGTCACATTTGTAGCAGCAAACCTGCTCACCCTCTGGAACGGTTCTCTTCTCACCTGCCTGGCACCTCTTCCTGCCACACCTGGCAAAGGGAACCTTCTAAAAGAGAAAAGTTTGAGATGGTCTATTGAATGATAATGCATAATTTAATTTACACATTAAGATCTCCATCTTCCAAGGTGCTTCACCATCCCCATCAACTAGGAAAAGCTCCTGGGGAATTGAGACTATATCATTGCCAACTATATCAAGAACCAGAATAGGGCTGGAAGGGACCTTGGAGGTCTTCTAAACCAACCCCCTTCTCAAGTAGGAAACCCTATACCATTTCAGATAGGTGGCTCTCCAATCTTTTCTTAAAAATCTCCAGTGAGGAAGCACCTACATCTTCTGAAGTTAAGTTAATTTTTCTCAGGGTTTCCCCTTTATTCTAGTTTGCTTCCCTCTTTGATTATTTCCATCCATTGTTTCTTGCCTTGCCTTCTTGTGCTTTGGAAAATATGTTGGCCGCATTCTTTGTGACAGTCCCTCAAATAGCAATAGCACTTAGCAATAGAACTTCAGAAATATATAACCACTTCATAGTGCTTTACAGCTCTCTCTAAGTGGTATACAGAGTTAGCCTATTGCTCCCAACAATCTGGGTCCTCATTTTACCCACCTCAGGAGGATGGAAGGCTGAGTCAACCATGATACTGGACCTTGATACTGGAATACAGCTAACATGTCATTCCTAGTCCTTCTTTTTTCTAGACTAGCCATATCCAATTCCTGCAACCATTGTTGTCATGTTTTAGTCTCCAGGACTCAGCTTTTCTCTGCACTTTTTACAAAATCTCAACATCTTTTTTTGTAATGTGGTGACCAGTGGTGGGATTCAAATAATTTAACAACTGGTCCTCTGCCCTAATGACCAGCTAGGTGGGCGTGGCTACATTATCATGTGACTGGGTTGGCATGGCCAGCTCAACGTCACTCAGGTCGATGGGTGCTTCACCTTAGTTGTTACAATGTAAATAAGGGTTAACCGGAGAGGCAGTTTCTGTAAGCAGGGCAATAAAGATCAGGGTAGAAACAACACCAGAATGTTTCCTTCCTGTCTTCCTTACAGGATTAGCCCTGTAAAGTGGGAAAAAAGAAAAGGAGATTTCTTCCAACAACCGGTTCTCCGAACTGCTTAGAAAATTAACAACCAGTTCTCCTGAATAGGTACGAACTGGCTGAATCCCACCACTGGTGGTGACCAAAACTGGATGTAGTATATCAGGCCTGGGAGCCATCTTTTTCTTTGGAGCTTCAGGGCTTCCATATTTAGAACCTGGGAAAGCAGGAGAAGGTATTACAAGGAGAAGTAGAAGATTAACCACAACTACATTCCTCGCCCTGGAAGTCAAGGACATCTGCCCTGCACCTGGATGGGAGTGAATGGGGGTTGCCTCTGGTTAGAGTGAAGGATTGGGCCATGTGATGGACTTGTGGGTGCAGTGGGTGGACCATTGACTTTCTTTTGGGTGGGGAAAACCTGGAACTCTCAGATTCAGGTTTTCCCAGATGTGCCAATATGACATCTCTAATAAAATGGAGCTTTGAGGAATTGCCAGTCTTGGAGTCCTCTTTTGTTAGGGGTGTTTCTTGGAACCCTGACACAGTATTCCAGCTGTGATCTTACTAAGATTTTATAAAGCAGTACTAATATTTCATGTGATTTTGATTCTATACTTCTGTTTATATAAGCAAGGATTGTATTAGCTTCTTTTTGTCTGCTGCCTCCCACTGTTGGCTCAGGGTTAAGGTCTTTCTCACAGTTACTGTTTTTGAGCCAGGTTTCACATAATCTGTACTTGTACTTTTGTTTTTTTCCTTCCTATGTGTAAAACCTTGCTTTTCTCTATATTACATTTCATGTTGTTGGATAGGGCTCATTGTTCAAGTCTCTCAAGATCTTTTTGAATCCCGAGCTTGTGTAGTATGTAGGTTATTCCTGCCAGCTTGGTGTCATTTGCAAATTTGATGACTCCCCCTTCTATTCCCTTACCTAAGTCATTTATGAAGATATTGAAGAATACTGGGCTTAAGATGGAACATTGTGGTATCCCATTGCTTCCTTCCTTCCATATTGATGTACCATTAATAATTACTCATTGAGTAAGTTTTGTCGGCCAGTTAGAAATCCATTGATGCTGTCTATCCCACATTTTTCCAGTTTACCAAGAAGTAGACTATAGTCTACTTTGTCAAATGCCTTACTGAAGGTTAAGTATGTCCATCAGAGGTGGTATTCTGCTGGTTTGCACTGGTTCAGGCAAACTGGTAGTGGTGGTGGCAGGAGGCTTTGCCCGCCCACCCAGAAATCCTGGTTCTGAACCGGTAGCGAAGGTAAGAGGATTTCATGATGTCTATGGCTAACTGACTGATGTTTGCAGTTGGAACTTGTCACGTGTAATATAGCTAAAGGTAATCCCCATTTGATGAAACTAATTGAGACACTAACACTTGAGGCACAGTATAGAAGAAAATCTCAGCTTTCCCAGCATCATCACATAACATGAAGCCCCTGCTGCTCTAGCATAGCCTCAGAGAGTAAAGTCCCCAGTCATTCTGGCCAAAGTCATAGTGCAAAGATCCAACTGCAGCCACCACCATCATCCTACAATCTACATTCCTGCAATTATCTTCTCCCTCAGATGACCTTCACCATATTTTTGCTCATGATGAAGCGAGCCCTGCCAGGCTATTTGGGAGGAAACTCATGTCCATATGAGGCTATTTCCCCAGAAGTAAACCACCATGAGTGACCTTGGGAAGAAAGCTTTATGCATGTCCAGGAGAACATGAGCTTTTTTTCTGAATTCAGGACATTTCTTTCCAGCTCACCTTTTTGGCCCAGATGATTGCATTGGAGTTGATGGTGAAATCCTGGCCTTGGGAAACCCTGGGATCCATTTGCCCAACTTTCATGTAGACAAAAGATTGATTGGGGAGGAAAATCCAGTTGAGAAGATCGTAACAAGCAGACATTGGTCCATTTTCTAAGAAAGAGACTTCATTTCCATCACTGTTATTGAACCTGATATTCTTCAAATAGGCAAGAAGCTGAAAGAAAAGAGACCCTTGGAAAGTGGAGTAACAAAAAATGAGACATCATGGATTCTATCACTCTCTGCTGACAAACATTTTAGGAAATAATTACAAATCTTTAAATCTATTATCATGTGTTTTTCTGATTTCAAGTTCACTTTTAATAGAATAATTATGATATATTAATATTTTAATGCCCCTCTCCAAATGCAATTCTATAGACGCTGAGATAGTTATGCTTCCATTTTTAATCAAACCATTAACTGTTTGCTATTTAATAATTTAGTTTATTTTCAGATGTAATTAGAAGGGCGGAAATTCCAATGAAATTCCTAAGGATCTGTGGACTGAATAAAATTCAGAGAAATTACCTGCCATGACTGGACATTTGTGATGCTTTTTCCAAGCCTCATTATGGCTGGTTGTGATCCTGATCCATGAATTGTATGTAGTGCATGTGCCACAGCATGAATGGCATTGTAGATATTGTAACTTTCACCTGTCATGCTCGTTTCAAACATGTAAGATGGCACCTTCTTAAAATTCTCCTTTCCTGTACAGTGTTTTTCCCCCTTTTTAAGAATCAATCCTGGTTTATGGATCTTGCAGCCAAAAATCCTTTCCCACCATAGAGGGAGAAAGACATCTCCTTGGGGGTTCAAGGGGTCTAAAGACAGAAGGAAATGCCTGAATTCTGGGTTATCAGGGCTTTGATCCCTGAAATGGAAAGTACCATGGAAAGGCTTTAGAAATTCCAACATTGTGTGAGATGCGCTTATTTCCCAATGGGAAGTCAGGATCCAAACAACTCTAACTGCAAAATTACTCTTGGTTTCCCAATGATAAAGAGAGAGATATATAATTTTAATACATTTGGATTCTCCAAATACAATAATCACCTCAGCTTTATCCCATGTTGGGATTAAAGAACGACATTTTTTTACTGATAAAAAAGGAGATACAGATTCCAACAAGTGAGTGAAGGCCAGGCAGATCTCCTTCTCCTTCAGCATTGGCATCAGAGTTGAGATGAAAAGTTCTCCATTGTCATTTTCAGGGGCTACCAGCCCAACCCAGTTCCACTGGAAATACAGGAGCAACCGAACTAATCCCACATACTGAGGAAATTCATTGGGGCTGATCCGGAAAAAGGAAGGAAAAGCAGTTTTGTCTCCTTGAGTGAACTTGAGGAAGTGAAAACCGAACTGCAGAAAAGGAGAACCTTGTCATAATTTTTAGGACAATATTTTATAGTGATGTTAAGGGTCAGTATCAGAAGCTTTTTGCCCTGCCAGTTCAATTGATTCATTTTGAATGGAGTGAGAGGCTTCCAGTTACAATTACAAATTCAGATTTCAACAGGTGTGTAAAGATCATGCAGCTGAATGCTTTTTCTCTGCTATGTATAAAGAAGATAGGTTTATTCTACAAGTGTACTTCACTTAAGGACTAGTAATAGTGATAGATAAATAGAATTTAGTAAATATAATTTTGCTTTTTATCTATCACTTCCCTTTCACTGAGCTGAATTCCCTGTGACCAGATGGTTGTAGATGGTCTGCATCTTTGGATGTCAAGTCTGCCATCTTTGGCCTGGGACCTCACAGGCATCCTGCCATCAATGGCTGTGGGGTGGAGTGGTGGGCATGGGGAAACAAATGGGCAATAAACTCATGTGAGTAATTGATGAGAACTGGGGAAGGGGGAATGACAGTTTGACGAAGGACAGAGAAGCTCAGAACCAGTTTGTGCCAGCCCTCAAGGCTATGCACCATGAGGAAGAATTTGGATTTCCCCAAACAACTCGGCGCTCTCAAATCACCTAGGGAAATCTTCATTGGCTGAAGACAAACTGGTCATGGAGGGATGGCAGCGATGAGGGAAAACATTTTGTATTTTTTTAATGCCAGAAACATTGTTCTAGCATCATTTTATGGCAGCCAGTAACCTTCAGTAGGAGAACCTATCACTTCAACTAAATGGAGTTGAGGGCCTTTCTTTCCTAAGGGAGCTACCTGGGGCAGGTCTGACATTGGAAAACTTGTGGCTCTGTAAGTCTCTCCTACACCCTCAACTTGGATAGCTACAGAGTCCCCTTGCTCCTTCTATCAAACTGTGCTTGAATCACATCTGGTTTGTTCAGTTTTCCACCTCAGCCGCCTTTCTCTCTTCCACCCATTCCTTTTGCTTTCCTCCCTGCAATAGAGGTGTGGTCCTTTGTTCTCTTAAAATGTAGAGAAATCCAATCCATAAGGAAGGAAAACTCACAAGAGCAGACTTGGGTCTTTCCTAAGACAAGGATAAACCTTGTGAAGAGTATAACTGACATAGTTTGCCTGGCTCTTATATATGAGAAGCCAAGGAAATAAACCATCAACGTGATTCACACAATAAACCAGACTGAAGCATGGTTACATTTACATTGCATTAGGAAAAAACTCATCCAGGAAAGCATTTCAGAAATACTTTATTACCTGTTTGCAATGTGGGTATAAAGAAATTTATCCTGACACACAAAATATACAACATGAATTCAACAGTGGCATCTTGTAATTCCTCAAATCTCAGAGTCCAGATTTTCCTCAAGTAACTTTGGCTTCATCTGTGACTTTTGTGTCTTGTTTTCTGCTTGCTCTATACTGGTACCCTACACAAACCCTTTACCTGTGGAACCTTGAAGATGCTGAAGATGGAGGCCATCTGCCTTGAGTATTGGGAGTTGACATCTCCAACAACAGAGAGCAATGCATCCTGCTTGTCACATTTGTAACCTGGAGCCATTTGACCTCGTGTAGACAGAAGAGAGAGGCTGTTCCAGGAAATCCTCCTAACGGTCTCTTTATTGTCATAAATATGGAAGCCGAGGGTGATGTTGGGAAGCAGAACCAAATCCTTGTTGATTTTTGTGACTGCATGTACCAAGGCCAGAATTAGCAGATAATTCTTGAATTCAACGCTATAATGAGAAAAGATTGGGCAATATTAGAGAGAAGCTCTTTGTGTGCTAAGGGAAGTTGTCTTTCTTTTATTGCATTTGTATGTGTGTCTCCCAATCTTTGAGGTGGTGAATATATTTGTTGTGATTCTTTGGATAAGAAAATGGGATTAAGAAGATTTGGTGGATGGACCATCCACTTGAAACCATGGTCCATTAGAGAGTGGCTGAGAAGTTTACACCTTTACAACCCTAAACAGCCATGACTCCTCCACATGGGAAATATCTTTAATAGATTTGGTAGTTTGATTAACCCTTTGAAGGGTGTTTCAGCTCTGGAATCACTCTGTTCACAATACTCCACTGAAGGCCACAACATAGAGAAGCTATCCATTGTAACTGGATTTGCCTTTTCTATGAATTTTCCAACTTGACTTTTTTGACCTAATAAATAATAAATGACCTTTCTCACTAATCCAGTGCAATTTCTGACATGTGTACCCTTCCTCAATTATTCTGTTTATCATTTTCCTGATGAAACTGGTACATTCTATACTATTTTAGAATAATGCTTCTTTATTCAGGAAAGTACCAGGCTTCTGAACCTCAAAGCATCATTTGAATAAATTTACGAAAGGAGTTTCCTGAATCCCAAAGAAAGCAGATTTTTTTTCTAATCCATTACCTTCCAAGTGAAACTTACCTTCTTGTAATTCTTGTCTTTAATGGCTTACGGTCAAACTCTATCATTTCAAAGAGAACAAACCTTTCCAGGAGCAAATTCCCCCCAATAATGAGATCTCCAGACTTGTAGTAGTCCTTTACAATTCGCAGAGGGGTCTTGGCTACACATATAGTTTGCATTATCTTATGAGTTGTTGAAGGCAGGAGACAAAGGAGAAGCAGCAGGAGAGGCAGCCCATTCATAATTCTCACCTTCCTTCCTAGATCACATATCAAATTTTTGATAAGCTGAAGCAAGTGGGAGCAAATGGCTCCCACAAAATCCCACCAAGGTTTTAGCAGAGAAGAAGCAGACTCTGCCACATGGGTGGACTTGAGGCAAATTAATAGCAAGTTTGCTTTCTCTTACCTATTCTGAGTTGTCACTGAAAGACAAAACTGAGCCCAGTTCAGTTTCATGGATCAAAAGAAATGACTTGTTTGCAAAACAACCTAAGGTAACATTTCCAGATCCCCTTGGGAGAGCTCAGACATTATTTCTTTTAAGCAAGTTTTATCTTGGAAGACTTCTGTGTGTAAAAATCTATGTGGTATTCATTAAGAATTACTATTCTTCTGATAATTGCAAGGAAGAGCAACATCCTACCCACTTAGCAATTTCCTTCATGCACCAGAAGGGGGAAAACATGTTTGTGTCTCTTGTTCTTCATCCAAAGAGCAGATGGAATTGAGGGTCAGGGTCCAGGTGGGATTTGGCCTACCTGAAAGCCCCCAACACCTGCATCCAAGATGGAGTCTGGCTTGTGTCAGGGTTTTTTTTCAGATAGGGCTAAGCATTGTGATGAGTTGTAGCCTTGCAAAAGTGACCAATAATGCAGGTGTTTGTAGAAGAAATGTTTTATTTATTCTTACATGGTTAGGGATGCTATAGAAGCTCATTTCTCTTATACCCCTTACAAATAGTGAGTGGGGACTCAAGATATAAGCCTAATTTAAACTCTATGGAGATTCTCAGTCATCTAGGTCATGGTTGTCCCAAAGGTGCTTTTTCAGGAGGCAACTTGACTTTCTTGTTTTCTTTTTTTGAAGACGTTTTGCTTCTCATCCAAGAAGCTTCTGTCAGTTTCCTTTTTTTTTTTTTTTTCCCCAGAACTTTTTTATTTTTATTTTTTTCTTTAAAAAAAACACAAATATGTCATCATTTGTCAATCATTAAAACATTGAAGTACAATTTTTTTTGTGTGTGTGTACCCCTCCCTCCCTCCACCCCCCCACCCCCCCTCCTCCTTCCCCCCCCCCGACTTCCCAGAACCCGTACACGGTATAGAATTTTAACTAACACAGTCTAAAATCTATTGAGAAAAAAGAAATAAAGAAATTAATGACATTCTAGATTGACCTTAGCTTCTTCTTACTGAACTAACTTTAAACAATTTAAATCATTCCTGATCTTAAGCATAGGCTAACTGGAATTTCTTAGTCCCGTATTTATTTTGTATATAGTCAATCCATTTTTTCCAGTCTCGTTTATATCTCTCATTTGAATGATCTTTGAGATATGCCGATATTTTAGCCATTTCAGCTAAGTTTGTTACTTTCAATGTCCATTCTTGAATTGTAGGCAAGTCTTCCTTCTTCCAATATTGCGCCACCAACAGTCTTGCTGCAGTTATCAGGTGAAGAGTCAAGTTGGTCTCTACCACTGTAAAGTCAGTACATATACCTAGTAAAAATAGCTGAGGACTAAACTTTATCCTTCTTTTAAAAACATTTTGCATGACCCACCATATTTTTATCCAAAATGCTTTAACCTTTTGGCAGGTCCACCATATATGATAATATGTAGCATCGAGAGAACCACATCTCCAACATTTAGGCTGTACATTCGGATACATAGAAGCCAACTTTTTAGGATCTAAATGCCATCTATAGAACATCTTGTAAAAATTTTCTCTCAGATTTTGAGCTTGTGTAAATTTCACATTTCTTACCCAGATTCTTTCCCATGTATCCAACATTATTGGTTCCTCAATATTTTGAGCCCATTTTATCATACAATCTTTAACTAATTCTGTTTCCGAATCCATCTGTATTAATACATTATATATCCTCTTTATATGCATTAAGCTTTGATCTCTTATTTGTTTAAACAAGTTATCCTCAACTTGAATAAAACCAATTTTTTGATCTATTTTCCACCTAGCCTGTAATTGCCCATACTGGAACCATGTTTGAACTACCTTCTCCTCTTTTAATACCTCTAAAGATTTTAATTGTAATACCCCCCTTTCCGAGGTAAGAAGCTGTCTGTAGGTAATTCTGTCCTGTTTTTGTGCTGTATTCATATTTTCAATTGCGTGTCTAGGAATTGCCCACATGGGTATCTTGTCATTTAATTTATATTGATATTTCTTCCAGACCCGCAATAAAGCATTTCTTAAAATATGACTTTTAAAGTTCTTATCCAATTTTTTGTTGAATAACAGGTAAGCATGCCAACCAAATACCAGATCGTGTCCCTCAATGTTCAATATTCTATCATTGGTTAAGTGAATCCAGTCACTAATTACAGATAATACCACTGCATCATAATATATTTTTAAATTAGGTAGTTTCAATCCTCCTCTCTCACGTACATCTTGCATTATTTTCATCTTTACCCTCGGCTTCTTTCCTGCCCACACAAATTTGTTGATACCCTTCTGCCATTCTAAAAGGTTCGCATCTTTTTTAAGTATAGGTAACATTTGGAAGAGAAATAAAAATTTTGGTAAAATGTTCATTTTCACTGCCGCTATCCTACCCAGCAAAGATAAGTGCAGTTTCTCCCATTTTTTCATCTCTGTCTGTATGCTATGCCAAAGTGGTTCATAATTATGCTTATATAATTTCCCATTTGAAGTTAAAATGTTAACTCCAAGATATTTAACTTTTTTAACTACCTCACATCCTAGCATCACTCCTAATTCTTCCTTTTGTTTAATATTCATATTTATAGCTAATATTTTGGTTTTTCCTAAGTTTATTTTAAAGCCCGACACTTGACCATATTGATTAATCATATTCATTAAAACCATACTAGATTCCTGCGGTTGTTCCAATATTATGACCAAATCATCCGCAAAAGCGCGGACTCTATATTCTTGCTGCCTAATCTTGATCCCTTTTAAACCATCCAAGCCCCGTATTTTATTCAACAATACTTCCAAAGTTATAATAAACAATAATGGGGACAAAGGACAGCCCTGTCTTGTACCTTTTCCAATTTGAAAAGAGTCTGTTAGACTTCCATTGACTATAATTTGTGCTGTTTGCTGTTGGTATATTGCTTTGATTGACTGTAGAAAATTATCTCCTATCTGCATTTTTTGCAGTATCTTCAACAGAAATTGCCAGTTAACTCGATCAAAGGCCTTCTCAGCATCCAAAAATATAAACGCAGCAGGGATCTGGTTGTTCTTTCCCAAATATTCTAATGCATTAATAATTAATCTAACATTACTTTTCATCTGTCTCCCTTGTATAAAACCTGTTTGGTCCGTATGTATCAATTGTTGAGTGACCAACATTAACCTATTTGCTAATATTTTAGTAAAAATTTTATAATCTACATTCAGTAATGAAATAGGTCTATAATTTTTGGGTTGAGTAGTATCTTGTTCTTCTTTGGGTATCAAAGATATAAACGCTGTCTTCCAAGATGGAGGGACTTTACCTTCCGTTTGAATCATATTAAATAATTCTCTAAGAGGTTCTACCATTTCTAACTGTAAGTTTTTATAGTAAACCGCTGTCAAGCCATCTGTACCTGGTGCTTTCCCTAACTTTAATTGCTTAATTACCTGCAGGATTTCCCCCGAGGTTATTGGTTGATTCAATTTTTGCCTGTGTTCTTCTCTAACTGAAGGTATTTTCTCTTTGTCTAAATATTTGTCTATGTCTAAACCATTAATTTTATCCCCTTTATACAGTTCTGTAAAAAATTCCCAGAAAGCCTTTTGAATCTCTTCCTGTTGAAACACCTCCTTCCCTCTGTAAAACAGTTTAGATATATTTCGAGTTTTCCTTTTTTTCCTAATCTGATAAGCTAACCATCTGCCAGGTTTGTTTGCATTACAAAAAGTATTGTGTTTTGCATATAATAGATTAGTAGCCACCTGGTCAGAGATCAACATGTCAAATTGAGATTTTAATATGTTAATAGCTTCCTTAACCTTTGTATCGTCTGGGTTCCTTGTTAACTCCAGCTCTTTTCTCTTAATTTCCTCTTCCAGTTCTGTTCGTTTTAACCCTTGCTTATTTCTATGTGTTTTATTTATATTCATCAAAACTCCTCTCATATACGCTTTGCTTGCGTCCCATACAAATTCCATAGATGTACCCTTATTCATATTCAAAACAAAATATTCAGATAGTAATTTTTTACAATCATTAATATACTTTTCATATCTAAATAAGTTTTCATTCAATCTCCAAGACCTTCTTGCCTGCACTACCCTTCCCAACTCCATCCAAACTGGATTATGGTCAGAAAGGACCCTAACTGCAATCTTTGTTTTCTTGACCCTAGAAAGCAAATCGTTAGTGGTTAGGATAAAATCAATCCTTGAAAGGGATTGATGCCTGTCCGAGAAGAAAGTGAAGTCATATTCCTCTGCATTTCTTTCTCGCCAAATATCTCTCAATTCAAAATCATCCATAATGTCAAAGAAAGATTTGGGTAACTTTGCTCGCATCTTGGTATTTAGGCGGGAAATCTTCTTATCTCTCTTAGTGTCTATCACTCCATTCCAGTCACCCAATAGTATACAGGAACTATAGTCCCACTGTACTAATTTAGCATGAAGATTTCTATAGAATCTATCTTGCTGTTGATTGGGAGCATAAATTCCCAAAAGTCAGTTTCCAAGTAATGCATCTCTCACAAATTGAACTCCAAGGCATTTCCTTTCCTCAAAGATCAAACATATTTAGATACACCATCTTGGCACGAACTGGTGAAAAGCCAGTACTAAAGTTCCTGGGCTTTCCCTACCCAACTATGAATAAGGGTTTCGTATTTTTCCAAAACAATGTTCAACCAGGATGGAATGTGTCACTAACAATTCTGTATATATTATATTTTAATAAAATTGAAGTTGAAGAAACCATGATACCCAACAATAAAGAGAAATTTCTATTGTTGTTGTTAGTTGTGAAGTCATGTCTGACCCATTGCGACCCCATGGACCCACATTCCTCTAGGCCTTCCTGTCCTCTACCATCCTCTGGAGTCCATTTAAGCTCCCACCTACTGCTTCAGTGACTCTATCCAGCCACCTCATTCTCTGTCATCCCCTTCTTCTTTTGCCCTCCATCATTCTCAGCATTAGGCTCTTCTCCAGCCAGTCCTTCCTTTTCATTAGATGGCCAAAGTATTTGAGTTTCATCTTCAGGATCCGGCCTTCTAAAGCTCAGTCCCTTCTTAAAAGATTCCAGTGTTGAAGTACTCACAACTTCTGGATGCAACCCCCTCCACTGATTAATTGTCCTCATTGTCAAGAAATTTTCCCTTAATTCTAGTTGAATCACTCATTGATAAAATTCCACTTTTACTTCTTGTCCTGCCTTCAGGTGCTTTGCAGAATAGGTTGTCCCCCTTTTCTCTGTGACAGTCCCTCAAATATTGGAAGACTGTTATCATGTCACCCCTGGTCCATCTCTGTTAGACTAGACATATACAGTTCCTGAGATCTAAATTAGATTAAATTAGACTAAACTAGAAACCAGCGAAATACAGTCGACATAATATACTTAGACTTCAGCAAGACAAAGTAGACTACAACCTACTTCTTGGTAAGCTAGAAAAAATGGGATAGATAGCATCACCATCAAATAGATTTGCAACTGGCTGATGAACCATACTCAATGAATAGTGCTTAATGGTACTATATCTACATGGAGGGAAGTGAGCAGTGTTCCATCTTAGGCCTCGTACTGTTCAACATCTTCATAAATGACTTTGATGAGGGAATAGAAGGGGAACTTAACAATTTTTCAAATGACAGTAAGCTGGTAGGAATAGCCAACATCCTAGAAGATAGGCTCAAGATCCAGATGGATCTTGACAGACTTGAACACTGGCCCCTATCTAACAAAATAAAATTCAATGTAGAGAAAAATAAAGTCTTACACTTAGGGAAGAAAAACCAAAAGTATACATATAAACTGAGTGAAACCTGTCTTAATAGCAGTATGTGAGAGGGATCTTGGAATCTTACTGGACAACCAGCTAAATATGAGCCAGCCATGTGTGGCAGAAGCCAAAAAAACCAATGCAATCCTAAATTGCATTAATAGAGAGATACAATCTAGATCGTCAGGTACTAATTCCTGTCAGTGTTCCAAATATCATGCAGAATTAAATCAGAGTCCAAGGCAGAGGTATCCTTAAAGTTCCAGTTTAATAAAACAGACATGTTGGCAACCATCTGTGCAAACTCCAATTCTGAAAACTTCCTGGGATTCCACCTAGTTGAAAGTTCATGATCTTATCCCCACACCCATAAGTCCATCACATGGTCCAATCTTCCTTGGCCACGCTGGCATCTCCTCCCAGCTGTTTCTGGTCAGGTGTAGAGGTGCGGAGACAAAAGATGACCTTGCGCTTCTAGAAAAGAATGACAACAACACATTCCATGATTCTACCCCTTTCTATTCCCCCCTCCCAATTACTACACTAATGAAACAGCATAGTGAAGTAATAGAAAGTGTGGCAGGCCAAAGATTCTAAAAGGAACATAACTACAGGCCTGACAGGCGGCCTCTCCTCAGAAGAAAAATGTTTCCTGAAAAGAGAACATCATCAAAGTTAGCCGAAAGGAGATCTACGCCTTGTATTTCCAAACTCCACATCCATAAAAATAATGAGGAATCCAAGTTGAATAATGAGTTAATTTTGCCCTTTAACCTAGAGCAAATTAATTTCTGTGTCTTTAGCCTGGACTGAGTTAAAAAAACTGAAGTAGCCCAGTCAGAGGAGGTGTGATCAACAATTACATTACTCAGTCTCTAGGCTATTGGACAAAGTTAACCCATGCTTGGATTCCCCTCACAGCGCACAGGAGAAAAAAAAGTTACAATGATCAGCTGTGCTGTGCGATGGTAGGAACTTTTTTTTTTAGCATTTGGGATCCGTTTTTCCCCCAGGAGCCTTCTCTGAGGCCTGCTAGGCCAGAAAGGGAGGGAAGGGAGAAATAAGGAAGGAAGGAAGGAAGGAAGGAAGGAAGGAAGGAAGGAAGGAAGGAAGGAAGGAAAGAGTGATGGGAGAAAAAAGAGAAAGAAAGAAAGAAAGATAGAGAAAGAAAAAAAGAGTGATGGGGAAAAAAGGGAGGAAGAAAGGAGGAAGGAAGGAAGAAAGGAAGAGGGAGGGAGGGAAAAAGGAGAGGGAGGAAGGACCACAAACCTGGCATTAGACGCACCTTCAGAGGATACTTTGAAAGAGCAATCCAGAGTTGAAATGAAGCTAGAGGTCATCTAGTCCAACCCTCTGCTCCAGAGGACATTGTTAAGGTGAGTTTCTGTCTTTTGACCCCCTAGTCCAATGACTATATAGCCACCCCTACCCAGTCACATGACACTCCCAAGCCACGCCCACAGAACCAGTAGGAAAATTATTTAGATTCCACCACTGGGCAGGCTCCATCACAAGAAGCAGCTGGGACTCCCCTCCCCACTCTGCCCTGCCTGAGCCCAGCCTCACAGCTGACCCACATGCCCCCCTCCACCCATTTATCAGGGGCTCTGCAGTCAGGCCACCCCCACTTTGCTTCCTGTCTCCTTTGCAGCAGTGACACCACCAGCAGCAGCCCTCTCCAGCAGCAGCAGCAGCAGCAGCAACAGCAGCCAGGATCAGGAGGCAAGAAGACCCAGGCATCCCCTCAGGGAAGTGGGGCTGGGCAGTAGAGTCCCAGTGCCTTTGGAACTCAAGTTTGGGGTGCCTTCTGCCCAGGGCCCCAGGTAGCCCATGCTGCCCTCCAAGAACTGCCCAAGTGGCCTGAGAGGGTCAGTGAGGCTCCTCCAGTGGATCAAAGCCTGGCGCCCATCCTGGTCCCAACCCCTGACATGAGGGACATTGAACATGCCACACTCACTCTGGCCATGCCTACTCTGGCTATGCCCGCCCAGATATCCACAACCAAACAGTCACACACACACACCCTTGTTCCTCTGAGGCCAACCACAAATCTGATCTGGCTCTCAATGAAATGGAGTTTGATGCCCCTGCTCTAGCTCATGTTCAGTCAGATTCTCCCCCCATGTTCCTTCATCAGAGCTCTGGATTTTTCTTGATGCTCTTCAGTTGAATCATGGGGCATGTTGGGAACCATGGACCAAGAGAGGTTGCATGCAAAGGATCCCATCCAAGGCCTCATAGCTTTCCTATTGCAGGTAGTGACCAAGGTCTCAGAAGGACCATGCAGCAGAGCCTGGGTATAATCCCAATTTCCCTTTGGAACCCCATCACTCACTAAGAGCGGACTGGTCAAATAGATCCAGCCTCCCTGCAGAGAGGGGTAGCATAAAAGAATCTCAAAGTCATCGGACCATGATCTGGCCAGGACAAAGGGGACAAGGAGACCTTCTCCTCGGATCACGTTGGAAGTGGTCTGTTTTGAGTTGAGCCAAGAATGATGGTGGCCATGTTGAAATGCCTCTAAGTCTTGCCCTGGGGATGGCAAATGGATATCTCTCAAGACCAGAAATCTGTGAAATGCCCTCCAGAGACTCAGACATGGAGGTTGCTGTGCTGCAGGAAGGCTGGTACAGAAGTAATGATCCCAACTGGTCCTGTGAATGAATCTTTAAGAAAAGAATGTCAGACCTGGCAATTTGGGGAGCAGCACCCCAAAAGACCAAAAGAGACACCCGGAAGACAATTCCTACCCTTAAGCTACAGCAACAGAAATGTGCAACTCTTGCCAAAAAATTACAGTTAATATCCAGAGATGCTTCCTCAAATTCCATTTCTGCCTTGTGCCACTATACCCAAGTTGCACTCATATTATCTGACCAAACTAGGGCAAAAGCCCAAATCCATCTTGTATGCAGGGGTCACTTTCACGTAGGTCAACTACACAGCTTCCCCATGACTCCATCTGTGAATTACAAGGAGAGACACAAACATGTTTTCCATTCTGCTGCATGAAGAGAGGCTGTTGCTAAGGGGATGGGACTATGGCTTTCCCCTGCAATTATCAGAAGAACAGTCATTCTTCATGTATCCCCTGAGGATTTCTAGACACAAAGATATTCCAGGATAAAACCTGCTTTAAAAAATATCTCTGAGTTCACCAGCTGGGGGACAGAACATGTCACCTTAGCCTGTCTTGCAAAGAGCTCACTCCTGGGTTAGAAGAGACTCACGTGCCTTTTCCCCCTCTATGGTCGAAGCCCAAACACAGGTAAGAGGAAATATTGTCTCTATAAATTTGTCCTGGTGCCTTCCAGGTGGCACAGGTGGCGTCTGCTCTGCTAAAGTTCCAATGAGATTTCAGGAGCAACCTTGAAATCAGTTTCTGCATAAACCTTGATTTCTGTTCTAGGAGGGAAGGTGATAAGAATGACAGAAGTTATGCCACTATTGATGCTTCTGCTGCTCTCCTGGCTCCAGGTTCCAACTACAGCGAAGAAGCTGCAAACTATATGTTTGTTCAGGGATTATATTGAATTAAAGGACAGCCATTATAAGCCTGGTGATTACATTATTGCTGGGAATTTGCCCTTGGGAACCATTTCAAAATCTCCCGTCCTAGATTTTAATAAAGTGAATCGTCATCTACATAATACGTAAGTTTCAGCTGGAGGGGAAACATAAATTTGGGACTATTGCAGAAAAAAAATCTTCTAGTGTTTTGAACTGTCCAGGTGTAGTGCGTATTTTGTGCTTTTCTCATTAAATTAGCAAGCTATTAAAATAGGCTGAAATTCTCAATCTCTTCATCAGGAAGATGATAAACAAAAATGAAGTGGGAAGCTATTATAGCTTCATGAAGAAGTCAAATTATAATATTAATCTGACCAGTAACTTGTGGTAGAAAATTCAAATAAAATCTCAACACTCTTCAAGTGTTCAGGAGTTACAAAAATTCCTCTTGGTGTTGGAATCAGAATTGCTCATGATTAATGACCTTCAGTAAATCTATGAAGTGACCCCAACTGTAGTCCTGTGCTCAGCAATCCTTACTATCCCTGAAGAAGCTGCTCCAAGAGACACCTTAAATAATTACATTGAAAGGGAAGCAGTTGGAAAGAATTACAGTCACTGAAGCAAAGTGAATATGGCAGGGATGATAGAGAGGATAAACGGTCCATGAGATCTATGGACATGCTTGTCTCCTTTATCACAAAGTTATCCAAGTTTAGCCAAGGGAAATCCTTTGTGAAAAAGACAAACCCAATGAAATTTGGGACTTTCTCTACCCAAAAGTCCGTCCCCCCCCCCCAAACAGTGAAGGAAATTCTACAGCCATGCACAAGCTTTCCTATAATTTTCTCTGATGTTTTTCTCACTACAGAGTCACCACCAGTAACTACCAGCTGTTCCTTGCATTGATGTTTGCTGTCTCCCAGGTTAATACGGATTTTCTTCTGCTCCCCAACATCACCCTTGGCTTCTACATCCATGGGCATTACCAGAGGGAGATATTTATTTACTTAAATAGCCTCTCCATGCTCTCCTCACGAGGCCGAGTGGTTCCAGGTTACAAATGTGACCTGAAGGACACTCTGCTGTCCGTCATTGGTGGTCTCAGTGCTAAGTCCTCAAGGCAGATGGCCACCATCTTCAGCATCTTTAAGGTCCCACAGGTAAGAGAACTCTCTTGTATACAGTATGGAACGGACTGAGATGAAAAGCACAGACAGAAGCCAAGAGGAAATTAAAACTATCTTTTTTGGGTGGGATGAATATAATGAGCTTGTGACTCTTAGATTACTCTTTATTAAAGGGTAGCCACCATTTATTCTTTGTATCAGGTTAATGATCTCTTCTGATGTACCACAACCATTCAAAATGAATAACTGGTGGTCATCAACCACACAATGGTCACTACTAAAGTCAGCATAAAACGTTTACTTTGTCTTTGAAAAAAGAATCTCCTTTTCTCCAGCTCGGTGTTGGTTTTGAGTTCTCTCCGGGAGAGAGAATAGTTTATCCTTCCTTCTTCCGGATTAATCCCAAGGAATCTCCTCAGTATGTGGGTTTGGTCCAACTGCTGCTATATTTCCAGTGGAACTGGGTTGGGCTTCTGGCCCCTGAAGATGAGAGAGGAGAACGTTTCATCTCAACTCTGATGCCAATACTCCAGGAGAAGGAGATCTGTCTGGCTTTCATTAAAAGATTGAAATTAGACGAAACTCAGATTACACCGAAAAAGGTTTTTCTTAATTTCCTTGCCTTCCAGAAAACAGAAGTGTTTATTCTGTTTGGAGACTACACTGTTATTAACAGTGTAGTAGGGACGGTACTTTTGTCTGAAAAAATCACAAAAGTATCATTTAGGAAAGTTTGTATTTTCACTTCCCATTGGAAATTTGGCGTGAAAGAATCTGAACACACATTTCAGTGTATAAAGCTTTTGCATGGGGCCTTGCATTTTAGGGACCACTCCGGGGATGTCTCTAAATTCAGCCACTTCCTCCTGTCTTTAGACCCCTTGGACCCCCAAGGAGATGTCTTTCTCCCTCTATGGTGGGAATATGCCTTTGGCTGCAAGATCCATAAATCAGGAAAGATCCTTCCAAAAGGGGAAAAACAATGTACAGGAAAGGAGAATGTGCAGAATCTACCCAATTACACATTTGAAAAAAGAATGACAGGAGAAAGTTACAATATCTACAATGCTGTTTATGCTCTGGCACATGCTTTACAAGCAATGCATGGATCCAGAGCTCGACCTACCATGATGAGTCTTGAAAAGAGGATCTCAAATATCCAGTCATGGCAGGTAATTTCTGTGGCTTTGGCTCAATCCGCTTAGTTCGGAAGCTCCCCATATGAATTTTTTCAGTTCCTGATTAAATGTCTGTGTACTCCCATACCAATTCATTTGAGATCCTGCACTTTTCTTTAGTTTACTATTTGTTGTGCTATTCAGCTTGATGTGTTAAAACAGCTTCTGATTAATAATGGATGGAAACTAACCAAGGAGAGAAGCAACCTAGAACTAAGGATAAATTTCTTAAGGAACGGTTTTCCTTTAGAAGTTTTTGATGCCCCATTGCTGGAGTCATTTAAGAAGAGACAGGATAGTCACTTGTTTAAAAATGTAGAGGGTCTGTTGCTTGAGGAGGGGGTTGGGCTAGAAGACTTCCAGTGTCCCTTCCAATACTGTGATTCTGTTTCTATGACAACCACAGCACAGAGCAAGATTTAAAGTGGTCCTAATGGGTTCCTGGTCTGAAATTCATCAGAATTTTCTTTGATCGAAGGCTAAAATGTTGGACCTCTCTGAATAGTGAAAGTGACCAACTAGGTCAGAATCTTTTTTCCACATGGCCCAGTTGATCAAACCTGGTTCCTGCATTCTGATGTCTTTGACAATGATCCAGTGAAAATCAGTGGAATTTTCCATGGTTCTGGTAGAAATCATTAATTCATTTCAAACATTCATTTATCAGGTAACAAGAATTTGGGCCAAAGTAGCTGTTGGAAAGTGCATGTAGCCAAGTAGCAGAAGAGGAAAATCCTAAAATTAAATTTAGATTGTGGAACTAAAATTCTTGTGTTTTGGTGAAATTGGAGTGGGAAACCATGCCCAGTGACAAAGGGAAAACATTTAGTTTCAGAGTTAAATACACCTGATTCCTCAGATCACCACCAAGAGATGGAACTAGCTTCTCAAAATAAAGCCATCTTCTCAAGATGGCCATTATATGATGATAGAAGCCATTATGTCTCATTTGTAGTTGTATGCCAAATACTCCAATTTCTGAAGGTCTTGTTTCTTTCAGACTCTTGCCTATTTGCGCAATGTTCAGTTCAACAGCAGTGCTGGAGATGAAGTCTCCTTCTCAGAAGATGGACTGGGATCTGCTCGTTATGAACTTCTCAACTGGGTTCTCTTCCCCAATCGATCTTTTATTCCCATAAAAGTTGGCCAAGTAAATCCTGAGGCTCCCCCAGGCCAGGATTTCACCCTTAACTCTGATGGAATTGTCTGGGCCACAAAGGTGAGCTGCAAGGAAATGTTGTAAGTTCAGGAAAAGATTCCTGAGATGCAGAACATCTTCCTAACTTGAAAATAATCAAGTCAGAAATTATGGCAGTCATTTGGCGAAAAATCTGCTTTGCATGTAACACGTTTGAGGACTGGTTTGTGTCATTAGACAAAGGGTTAGGCTTGGGAACAACATCTGCTTGAAACACAAATGCAAAAGTGATTTCAATGGACCATTTCCATTCAGTTGTTTCCACATGGTTCTTTCTTTTAAAAATGTTCTAATCCCATCACAATTCTTCCTCTGCAGGATGAGATTCCAGATCCAATCTCACACATCCATGCGTGTGTCCAGAATGCCTCAGGACTGTTCTTGATTTCTGATAGATGATTTCAGTAGGAATAGGAAGTAGAAATAAGGATGGGAAATAGGAGGGAGGAGAAGAGTGAATGCAGCAGTTTTCTTAGGTCATCACAAGAATTTCTCTTTTCTCTTTCAGAAGGTGCCCTTTGCCAGGTGTAGCAGGAAGAGGTGCCATGCAGGAGAGAGGAGAAGAGTTCCAGAGGGAGAGCAGGTTTGCTGCTACCAGTGTGATGCTTGCCCAGAAGGAACCTTTTCTAATCAGACAGGCAAGACTTCAAATGTTAATCATGCAGGATCATACATTCATTAAGTCATTTTTTGATATTGATGTCATTTTTATAAGATTAACATGAAATCATATTTTTCAGCAAAATCTTTCTGCCCTGGCCACAGAGGCCACCTTTCCCAATCGTCAGAAGTTGCATGCAGGATAGCTTCAGGGCAGAATTTAGGAATGTCCAAGTAGGATTTTCACTGCTACTCTATTCTAGCCCAATTGCAAAAACCACCTTCCAATCTTTCCTGAATAAATGGGGTGTGCAGTCCAAGCTTTAATTTTTATTATTCAGAATATGTATTTCACTTTTTATTTATTTAGTTTGTCAAAGATGTACGAGGTAACAGGTATCAGTATGTAGATGTTAAAAAGGAGGGGGGACAGGACCGAACCCTGCGGCACCCCATACATTAGGGGCCTAGGGGTCGATCTCTGCCCCCCGACCAACACCGACTGCGAGCTGTCCGAGAGGTAAGAGGAGAACCACCGTAAGACAGTGCCTCCCACCCCCACCTCCTGCAGTCGTCACAGAAGGATACCATGGTCGATGGTATCGAAAGCCGCAGAGAGGTCAAGGAGTACCAGGATGGCTCTCCAGAGATCATCGGTCAATGCGACCAAAGCGGTTTCCGTGCTGTAGCCAGGCCTGAAACCCGACTGGAAGGGATCTAGATAATTGGTTTCCTCCAAGGACCGCTGGAGCTGAAAGGCGACCACCTTCTCAACAACCTTCCCCACGAAGGGGAGGTTGGAGACTGGACGATAGTTGTTTAGGACGGCTGGATCCAAAGATGGCATCTTCAGGAGGCGTCTCACCATTGCCGCCTTTAACAACCAGCCAGGAGGGGCACAGGTCCAGTACACATGTGGAGGCACTTACAGCTCTCATGGCCTTGTCTACGTCCTCAGGGGTAACAGCTTGAAAATCAATCCAGTGATGTCCTACCAGATTATCCCTTGGTGCCTCAGCTGGTTCTGCAGAATTGGAGTCCAGGTCCGCCCGAAGCCGAGCAACTTTATCCGCGAGGAATTGGACGTAGTCCTCAGCTCTGCCTTGCAAAGGATCGCTCGTATCCCTCCTATTCAGGAGGGAACGAGTTATCCTGAACAAGGCGGCTGGGCGCGACTCAGCGGAAGCAATAGCAATAGCAATAGCAATAGCAGTAGACTTATCTACCGCTTCATAGGGCTTTCAGCCCTCTCTAAGCGGTTTACAGAGAGTCAGCATATTGCCCCCAACAATCTGGGTCCTCATTTTACCCACCTCGGAAGGATGGAAGGCTGAGTCAACCCTGAGCCGGTGAGATTTGAACCGCTGAACTGCTGATCTAGCAATCAGAGAGGCAATGTATGTTCTTTTTGTCGTCCTAATTGCCCGGATGTAAACTCTGATGCTGGATGTTAAAAGTGCTCGGTCTGACTCGGACTTGCTGGATCTCCATCGATGCTCTAGGCGTCTCTTTCGGCGCTTCATCTCCCGGAGTTCCTCAGTAAACCAAGGGGCCCTCCTGGATCCCCTGCCTCGGATCGGCCGTAAAGGCGCAATCCAGTTAAGAGCCTCTGTCGCTGCTGAATTCCAGGCAGCAACCAGAGTCTCCGCCGGACTGCGGGCGAGAGTATCAGGAATAATCCCAAGCTCCGTCTGAAAACCCGATGGGTCCATGAGTTGCCTGGGGTGGAACCACCTCATCGGTTCCTCCTCCCTACAGTGGGGGTTTGGTCTCCGAAAGTCAAGTCTCAGTAGGTAGTGGTCCGACCATGACAGGGGTAAGATCTCACTACCCCTCAGACCAAGGTCACAACTCCACTGCTCCGAGAGAAATACGAGGTCGAGCATGTGACCCACCGAGTGAGTTGGGCCCCGGATTACTTTGGTCAAGCCCATGGCTGTCATGGAAGCCATGAACTCCTGCGCTCCATCAGAGTGAGCGCTGAGAGAAGGCAAGTTGAAATCCCCCAGAACCATAAGCCTGGGGAACTCAACTGCCAACTTGGCTACCAACTCGAGGAGCGAGGGGAGGGCTGCCGCAATGCTGTTGGGAGGCAGGTACGTTAACAGCAGGCCCACTTGACCCTTGATGTCCAACTTCACCAGCAGGGACTCACACCCGGCAAGCTCCGGAGCAGGGATCGTACGAGGTACTAAAGACTCCTGGATAACAATGGACACACTCCCACCCCTTTTTCTGGGGCCGCGGCTGATGAAGCACCTGAAAACCCTCTGGGCACATCTCTACGAGGGGGACTCCTCCCTCCGGGCCCAGCCAGGTTTCAGTAATACATGCCAGGTCTGCCCTCTCGTCTAAAATTAAGTCCCGAATGAGGGGAGCCTTATGAACTACAGACCTGGCATTTAGCGACAGCAGCCTGAGACCAGGGTTCTGATTACTCGCGCCATCTGGGCTTGGAGTGGGACTCATAGGGCCAGAAGGGGGGATCTCTGTGACGTAGCAAGATTAAATTTTTTCCATGACTTTCCAGGTGATGCAACATAGTGAGATTGGTCTGCAATTTAACTAGGCTGGGGTCTCCTTCTTTGAGGATAGGAATGACCATGGCTAATGAACATAGATCGGGCCTGGAGCTGGTTCTGAAAGATACCTCATAGATAGTGCTTAGAGGTTCGACTATGGCAGTAGGAAGCTTTTTCAGGAAGTATACACTAATCCATCAGGGCCAACAGATAGAGATGGTTTTAGGTTGCTCAGTGCCTTTCCAATGTTATCTTCTGTAAAATCAATATGTAGCAGATTGTTGCAATTAGTTGTGGTACGACTGAGAAATGTGGGACATGAGCCATTGCTGTTGACCAAAATCTGAACTGAAGAACATGTTGAAGAGGTTGGCTTTAATGGCTTCATCATTACAGTCTTCCCCATTGAGTCCTTTTAGGGGTGGTATGGTTTTTGAGTCTTTAAGTTTGGTATTTACGAAATAATGGAAGGTTTGGGTGGATTTCATGTGTAACAGCTTTTCCTGCTGTTTCCAGTGGTGATTGGTACATTCTGCTTTTATTTGGCAGCATAAAGTTTTATATCAGCTTTTAAAGTTAACTACATAGCTAGTTTTGTTTTTTCACCAAAGGGTTTTTTTATTGTAGTTTCCTTATTGATATGTATATATGCTGGTCTTTTTGTATTCGGGTCTTTTCCTGTGTAAGATTGAGATTGTCTTGGCAACATTCCTTCAAAATTAATTTCATGTCCTGTATCTTTAAGGTGCTGGAAAAGGGAGGAAGTTTTTTCTTTTTTTCTTACTGCGTTCTTTTGTTCTGCTATGCGTGCATTTATTCTCCTATTATTCTCCTATGCTTAAGATGTTGGCTATTTTTTGGTCAGTGTTGAAGGCTATCTTGGTATTGTGTTTGTGGATAATTTTGCTGGTTTTATCTGTGGTGCCTTTGATGTAAGGGAGGAGGGCGATGCCGTTGTCCTGTTCTGTGTCTTGGTTCTTGGGGGGGAGTCTCCCTTTAGATTAGGTTGGTAATTGTTTTTCTTTGGAAAACCTAATCATAGATAGATAGATAGATAGATAGATAGATAGATAGATAGATAGATAGATAGATAGATAGATAGATAGATAGATATATGATGGATGGATGGATGGATGGATGGATGGATGGATGGATGGATGGATGGATAGATAGATAGATAGATAGATAGATAGATAGATAGATAGATAGATAGATAGATAGATAGATAGATAGATAGATAGATAGATATGCTTTGGTACATATACATAGTTTAATGACTCTTTTGACTTCTAGAAAAAAAGTGTTATAATGGTCTTCTGCAGTATTACAGCCAGTGAATAGAAGGTGCCAATCAAGAGATGATTGGTCAGCAGCTATGAGAACTTCATTTGCTTTTTTAAAGTTATAATTTGGTGTCCCATCATTATGACCTTCTTTGTAGAGGCATAAATTGAGACAAAAGTCAATCATGCTGTGGTCACTGTGGGAAAAGAATTCTCTTATTTGTAGACCATAAATTGAGTTTAAGCTGTTGTGGAAGATGGGATCAAGGCAGTTGTTGAGCCTAGTGTTTTTCATTACCAATTGATCCAGTCCCAGAGTGGTAATGGTATTGCACCATGTTGCATATATATGTTCAGTTGTACATTCATTTAGGGTCCAGTTAATAAGCAGTAAATTGAGGTCACCAATAAGGATAAGAGGGTGAGGGCAGGAGGCTGCTCACATTAATAATGAAGTTAGCTTGTTCGCATGAATGAGTTTGTCATCAGGGGCTCTATAACATAGTAAGAAACAAAATGTGGTGTTTAAGAAAAGTTCTCAGATGATGCCTTCAGGAAGAGCAAGCTCCTATGTAACTTGAATTTTTTTTAGCTCTAGGGACATTTTATAGAAGATGGCAACACCACTCCCTCTATGGATTTCACAGCTGGACTGGTAAACATGATAGTCACTTCACTTAATGGAGGCAGGGAAGGATGCATTCAACCATGTCTCGCAGACAAATATAAGATCAAATAAATCTGTATTTAGTAAGAGAAGGAATTCAGACATTTTGTTTGCGAGGCTTCTTGCATTGAGTAGCTTGCATTTAAGGTCTGTAGTGGTGGATCTGGAGGAAGTTAGGGTTAGCGTACATGTCTAGTTTTGGTTCTTTGGGGTGGTTATTGGATGTGGGCCATTGATCTTGCGTTTGATACAGTCAGCACAGTAGCCGATGTATAGGTCAGCCTCTCCTTGGTCCTGGCATCCCTTGATTTCTGAGTGGAGCTCACAGGCACGGGCACATTGCAGTATGTGGTCAGGTTGTGAATGAAGTTTCTTATGGTTAGTACTGCATTTTGCAAGTGATTTTATTGGGAAGACGAATTTGCATTTGCTGGACTCACTCTTGCAAACGACTCTGCAGAAGTGTGAGGCCACTGAGCCATTGCTATTCTTGAACTCGGGGCATTGCGGGAGATGTTGATGATTTCATCGGGGGAGATGGTTGATGTCAGAAAGTTGCTGGTAATATTCTGAATGTTTGTGATGTCATTGAATTCATTTTCTGTGTTATCTATTCCCCCCCCCCCCCCAAGAGATACTAATCCAGCTTCTATGGTATCAAGTAATGCTAGTGCTGTTTCTATGGTGTCGACTCTTTTATGTAGGACAATAAATTTGTCCAGTCTGGCTCTGCACGATGGGTAAATGAAAAGTGAAAATGCACACTGGGAGGTATTAAGTGAGGATGTTATATAATATGCTCCTTCTGTCAGCACTACCAACCTCTGAGGAAAGAGGGAAAGAGGACATTCATCTATCTATGTCTCTTTGATGGAGCAGGAGGGAGCAAAACCCACCCGAATGAACAGATTTGTTGTTCAAAGCAGAGAGGTTAAGGCAGGGATAATGTATTCACAAACAAAACAGCAATGTTTCTGGATAACAGATTTGTCTGTCTTCTGTGGGTTCCTTTATAAAAGGGTGAAAAAAACAGGCAGCAACCTCAAACTGAAAGCCATATTATTCGGGGAGGTGTACAGTAAATGGACAGCTGGAACTGAAGAAAACCTTCTCTCTGGCTAATCTATCCCCAGGATCATCATAAATGAAGGATGATTTCCTCTTTTTGACATGCCATAAATAGCACAGGGGATTATTTCATTACTCCCTTTGTAGGTTGGTCACCAGCAGAAAGGCAATACTCATAGCTGTCAGGTTCCAAAGAAGCAGGAAAAACTTCAAACTCAAATGTGGTTTGTTAATTATTTTACTTACTTTCTGGCACAAATTGAAAATCACGATAAACAATGAAATTCTTGTTAGGGCTACCTGCCTGTGCTCCCCACCACCTGTTAAAGGTTTTGCCACCCGATTTGACCCGGATGTGTTACAAACACCTCATATTACAAACAATGACTTTTCAGCATAAACAGGCTCTATAGGTGTCTCACTCTGGTGAAAGAAATAAGCACAGGGGGAGTCCTAGGGCTCACAGCTGCTTGTCGGCTTTAGGGTGACATGCCATACAAATGCCACCACTTCCTTGTTGGCCTGGGAGGAGTGTGTGTGTGTGTGTGTGTGTGTGTGTGTGTGTGTGTGTGTGTGTGTGTGATTGCCGCTGCTACACTCTCCTCCAAATGACAGCTCCTGGCTTGTTGGTGTTCCAAAGCTGAATGATCATTTAAAAGATGAGACATAATGTGCATGATAGTTGCTCAATAAATCCTTAGACAAAGACTTTTGATTTCAGATGCCGCTCACTGTGAACCCTGTCCAGAAGACCAATTTCCCAACAAGGACAAGGACCAATGCATTGCCAAGAAAATCCACTTCCTTTCCTATCAAGACACCCTGGGATACATTTTAGTTTTCCTCGCTCTTTTCCTCTCTGGGATCACTTCTGCAGTCCTGGTGATTTTCTATAAGCATCATAACACACCGATCGTCAAAGCCAACAACCGAGATCTCACCTACATCCTCCTGGTCTCCCTCTTGCTCTGCTTCCTTTGCTCCTTCCTCTTCATTGGTCAACCAGGGAAGATCACTTGTCTCTTTCAACAATCTGCTTTTGCCATTCTCTTTTCCCTTGCAGTTTCCTCTGTGTTGGCAAAGACTGTCATGGTGGTTCTGGCCTTCATGGCCACCAAGCCAGGGAACAAGACAAGGAAACTCTTGGGAAAACCACTGACCAACTCCATTGTCTTAGGCTGTCCCCTGATCCAAGCCCTTCTTTGTGCCACCTGGTTGGCAACTTCTCCCCCATTTCCCAATTTTGACTTCCACTCCTTGGTAGGAGAGACCATCTTAGAATGTAATGAAGGTTCAGATTCAATGTTTTATGCCGTCCTTGCCTATCTAGCTTTTTTGGCCCTTGTCAGTTTCACAGTGGCATTTCTAGCTAGGAAATTGCCTGACAGCTTTAATGAAGCCAAATTCATTACTTTTAGTATGCTAATATTTTGCAGTGTTTGGATCTCCTTCCTCCCCACCTACCTGAGCACCAAAGGGAAGTCCATGGTGGCAGTGGAGATCTTCTCCATTTTGGCCTCTGGAGCTGCTGTCTTGACTTGTATTTTTTTCCCAAAATGCTACATTATCCTACTGAGGCCTGATCTGAATTGTAGGGAAAATATGATAAGAAACAAAAATATTTAATTAATGTGAAATATTCATATTTATCTTGTTGACATGTTTACTGTCTGATGACATTTTAAAACATGAAAAAGGAGGAGGAACATGTTCATTAAATAATGCCTTATCAAGTGCTATAACGGTATAGGGTTTCCTGTCTAGGCAGGGATTTGGACTAGGAGACCTCCAAGGTCCCCTCCAACTCTGCTATTGTATTGTATTGTATTGGTTACAACGAGCCTCTCTTTTTTGAATTCCGCAGATATAGAATTTGAATGAATGAATGGATGTCCCTATTGTGTTAATTACTAAATTGGAAACAGGTCTTTTCCAATAGAATAGTGGAAGACATACCTCTGCAGTTAAAGAGCTAATGAGATGCATTCATATTTATACATTTCAAAAGGGAAGAAAAAGTTATATAAGAAAGGAAGGTGATTGGCTGTGAAAATTAAAATGGTCCAAATGACATCCTGATGTCTCCAGTGTAGATCCATGTCAGATGGATCAATGAGTTCAGGTGTCATTCACTTCTTGGCATACAACTTGATATCATCCATGTAGAGGGGGACCTTGTCAATCCATCCTGGTAAGACATGTAATAGCCAGGATTTGAACCCTGGTCTCCTGCATCCAAGCTCTTGCTCTAAATATTATGCTATCCAGCTGCTGTAAAATATATCAGACAACACAAACCTATCCCCAACAGCCTGCACCTGTCTCCAACAGTGATGGAGATAGGCAGAAAATATCCTTCACCCAAGAAGGCTCCTTGCATTCTTCAAGTGACCCTGAAGATACAGATAAACTGCCAAGTGGCCTCAACAACTCTCTAAAAGAATGCAAATGGCCATCAGTCTTCAAAAATATAAATCTTTCCATTGCCCACCATCCACTCAGAGCTGAAAAAGGTTCTTGGAGGAAAAGTGAAATGTCTTCATAGAAAAACGAGAAAGTCCAGTTGCCTCCTGAAAAAGCACCTTTGGGATAGCCATGACCTGGATGACTGAGAATCTCCATAGACACTTCCAATGCAGAGTTTAAATTAGGCTTATATTTCCAGTACCACAATCACTATTTGTAAGTGTTTAAGCAAAATGAGCTTTTTTATCACGGGTGTCAAACTTAATCACATCACATGTAATATCATTACTTTTTTGCCTTTGGGGAGCACGAGTGGACGTGGTCTGCATGTGACATATCTGGCCCGTGGGTCACCAGTTTGACAGGCATGTTCTATATCATTCTAACTATGCAAAAATAAATAAGACATTTCTTCTACAAACACCTGCATTATTGATCACTTTTCTACAATTCATCACCAAGCTTAGCCCCAAGTGAAAAAAAACCTGGCACAAGCAAGACTCCATCTTGGGGGCTCAGAATTTTCAGGTAGGCTAAATCCCACCTGAATCCTGACTCTCAATTCCATCTGCTCTTTGGATGAAGAAGAAGAGAAACAAATATGTTTTCACCTTCTTCATGAAGGAAACTAATTGCTAAGTGGGTAGGATGTTACTCTTCCTTTGTTTTACACTGTCCTGACCTACCTGGGATTTTTGGCCCTTGTCTGTTTCACTGTGGCCTTTCTGGCTAGGAAATTGCCTGGCAGCTTTAATGAAGCCAAGTTCATTACTTTTAGCATGCTGGTCTTTTGCAGTGTTTGGATCACCTTCCTCCCCACCTACCTGAGTACCAAAGGGAAGTTCATGGTGGCCATGGAGATCTTCTCCATCTTGGCCTCTGGAACTGGTCTCTTGGCTTGCATCTTTCCCCAAAAAATGTTACACTATTCTGCTGAGGCCTGATCTGAATTGTAGGGAAAATATGATTAGAAACAAAAATCTTTAATTCATACAGCCATGGGAAAAATTCATATTTATCTTGGTGACATGTTTCTGATGCCATTTTAAAAACATGAAAACACAGGAGGGGCATGTTAACTAAATAATTCCTTATCAAATGCTATAACTGGTTACAGTAAGCCTCTCTTTATTGATCAAATGATTTTTTTTTCAGGAGGCAAATGGACTTTGTTTTTTTTTCTTTTGAAGACATTTCACTTCTCACCCATGAAGCTTCTTCTGTTTTGACAAGCTAGTGGGGAATGGAAGGATTTATATTCCTTGCAGACATCTGGTCATTTGCATCATTTTAGAGGATTATTGAAGCACTTGGCAGTTTATTTGTGTCCTCAGGGTCACCTGAGTAATCCTTTTGATTCCTGTCATCTGCAATTTTTTTCTCTGGAAATCAATTCCTACTCCCACACAATTCAAAGGATGTTCATCCCTAATTGCAAAATCTGTAAGAGATTCTCATTCATCCAGGTCATGGTTACTGCATTTGGTAGATTTTAGACGAGTGGCAAAATAAAAAATAAAAAAGAAAGAAAGAAAGAAAGAAAGAAAGAAAGAAAGAAAGAAAGAAAGAAAGAAAGAAAGAAAGAGAATGACAGGCAAGAGGTGGCCTGAGATCTGTTATGTTATTATTTAAAAAATATGTATCCATGCACAATTTCCCCCCCTGTTCTAAAATGTATAGTGCATTTAGTCTGCAGGGCTCAAGATCTTCTTAAAATCGCTTCTTAAAAACGTCCCGTGATGATGAACCCACAACTTCTGGTTAATTGTTCTCACTGTTAGGAAGTTTTTCCTTAATTCCAGGTTGTTTCTCTCCTCAATTAGTTTCCATTGTTTCTTGTCCTGCCCTCTGGTGGTTTGGAAAATAAGTTAACCCCTTCTTCTTTGTTGCTGCCCCTCATATTCTGTGTCAATTTATTTTGCACAGATGTTCCTGGACATAACACCAAGCACTTGACTGTGCTGTTAAATGTATGCTCTTCATTCCTACATATACTGTGGTATTCCAAGGTATCTTTAGCTGCTCTGTATATCTGCTTCATGGCCTGCTGATAGTTCCACACCATCTTCCTTAACAGCTTTCCTTCTAATGACTACCATCCGGCCACACTTTTCTAAACTGAATGACATACTTATACCCCCCATGTAGATCCATTTCATGTGGATTAGTGAGTAGTGGTGTAATTTACTCTTGTCATACAACTTAGACATTTAGCTATGCACGTTGGATGAACACCGTTTGAATGGGGTAGGAGTATGAATGATTTTCCAGAAAAAAATGCAGACTGCAGGAATCATTTGTGCTTCAGCTTGAGATGCAGATAACACAGACTCATCCCCAAAAGCCTGCATCTGTCTTCAACAGTGAAGGGACACAGGGCAGAAAAATCCTGCAGCCAAGAAGGTTCCACACCCATTTGCACTACTCAGGTGACCCTGAGAACCAGAGAAACCTCCTATTGACCTCAAGGACTCTCCAAAATAATGCAAAGGAGTATAAAGGAGTATAAATCCTAACATTCCCTACCATGTAGACAGTGCTGATGAAACTGTCAAGCCTGAATTTGATCAGGTTGTGGGATTGTTTATACTCTGGGTTATGCAAACATGAATTCAGTTTGACACAGTGGGAAATGGAAAGGGGGTGAGCTGAGATGGATGCAGTCTTCAGCCAAAAGAACATAGATGGCTCCTGAGTCAGCTCGATTCCAATGGCTGGCTGACTGAAGGAGGAGGAATGAAGATGCCAGGCAACCAGCTCTCATCCCAGTTGGACAATGTGACATATTGTTTTGGAAAAATACGAAACCCTTATTCATAGTTGGGTAGGGAAATCCCAGGAACTTTAGTACATACTTTTCACCAGTTAGTGCCAAGATGGCGTATCTAAATATATTTGTTCTTTGAGGAAAGGAAATGCCTTGGAGTTCGATTTGTGAGAGACGCATTACTTGGAAACTGACAAAAGCTTCTTGGATGAGAAGCAAAACGTCTTCCAAAAAAGAAAACAAGAAAATCCAGTTGCCTCCTGAATAAGCACCTTTGGGACAACCATGACGTGGGTGACTGAGAATCTCCATAGAGTTTAAATTAGGCTTATATCTTTAGTCCCCCACTCACTATTTGTAAGGGGTATAAGAGAAATGAGTTTCCATACCATCCCTAACCATGTAAGAATAAATACAAAATTTCTTCTACAAACAACTGCATTATTGGTCACTTTTGCAAGGCTACAACTCATCACCATGCTTAGCCCTATCTGGAAAAAAAACCTGGCACAAGCCAGACTCCATCTTGGATGCAGGTGTTCGGGGCTTTCAGTTAGGCCAAATCCCATCTTGACCCTGACCCTCAATTCCATCTGTTCTTTGGATGAAGAACAAGAGACACAAACATGTTTTCCCCCTTCTGGTGCATGAAGGAAATTGTTAAATGGGTAGGATGTTACACTTCCTTGCAATTATCAGAAGTACAGTAATCCTTAATGTATCCCCCACAGATTTTTACCCACATAAGTCTTCCAAGATAAAACTTGCTTAAATGAAATAATGCTGAGATCTCCCAAGGGGATCTGGACATGTCACCTTAGGTTGTTTTGCAAACAAGTCATTTCTTTCTATCCATTAAACTGAACTGGGCTGTTTTGTCTTCAGTGACAACTCAAGGTAGGTAAGAGAAAGCACACTTGATATTAATTTGCCTTAAGGCCATCCATGTGGCACAGTCTGCTTCCTCTCTGCTAACAACTTGGTGGGATTTTGTGGAAGCTACTTGCAGTTCTGCTTCTCAACAAAATTTGATATGTAATCTAGGAAGGAAGGTGAGAATTATGAATGGGCTGCCTCTCCTGCTGCTTCTCCTTTGGCTCCTGCCTTCAACAACTCATAAGATAATGCAAACCGTATGTGTAGCAAAGAACCCTCTGCGAATTGTAAAGGACTACTACAAGTCTGGGGATCTCATTATTGGCGGGAATTTGTTCCTGGAAAAGTTTGCTCTCTTTGAAATGATAGAGTTTGACCGTGAGCCATCAAAGACAAGAATTACAATAAGGTTTGTTTCACTTGGAAGTGAATGGATTAGAATAAAATTCTGCTTTGTTTGGGATTTAGGAAACTCCTTTAATAAATTAATACTCTACTGATGTTTGCAGGTTCTGCTGCAGTTTAGAATCCTCTGGTGCTTTCCAGGATAAAGAAGCATTCTTCTAAAATAGGGTAGAATTTTCATGTTTCATCAGGAAGATGATAAACAGCACAATTAATGAGGAAAGGTTTTTTTCCCCCTAAAAATATTTTGCTTCTCATCCAAAAAGTTTCTTCAGTTCTGACTTCAATTCTGAATCTCCTTGGATGAGAAAAAAATTTAAAGAAAGAAGAATCAAAGTCCAGTTGTATTTTGAGAAGCATCTTTGGGAAAACCATGCCCTGGACGATTGAGAATTTCCATAGACACCCATTTTGGAATCATGAGTGGTATTTTGTAATGGCCTTTAGTGAATCTGCTTCATGGAGCATGGAGACCGGCAGCAGTTCCAGAGCCAAAACAGCTTTCAAAAGAAAACTCATAAGGCCAATGGGATTTATGATATTTCTCATGCGATGAGTCATGGCTGCTTAGGATTGCAAATGTGTTTTTCAGCCCCTTTTTTCAGTACCATCAACATAATCTTCCTAATCACATTTTCTCATCCAAAGGCTGACAGCAAATGGATTCACCACCCCAAAGTTCCAGGAGAAGAGAAACACACTCAAAGAAAGGCCAACACTACTATAACCTATCTCTCCCCACTTATGACTATGACCATGTTTCTTGTATCTTTAAAATATGTATAGTTTTATTTGTTTCCAAGTATAATTTGATTGCTTATGAGTATCACTAAGTGTTGTATCTTATAATTCTTGATGAACGTATTCTATTTTCTTTTATTTTTCTTTATGTACACTGAGAGCATATGCCCCAAAGACAAATTTCTTGTGGGTCCAATCACACTTGGTCAATAAATAATTCTCTTCTCTTCTCTTCTCTTTTATCCTATCCTATTCCATTCTATTCCCTTCTTTTCCCTTCCCTTCTACTCTATTCTATTCTCTTCTATTCTAAAAGCTTTCATTTAAAATTTTTGAATGTTTTCTCATTATCACATTGAATACTTCTCTACATGGATCATGGTTTCATGTGGATGGTCCCTCCACATAATCTTCTTAATCATATTTTTTTGTCCAGAGACTCAAAACAAATGCATTCACCACCTCAAAGTCCAGGCAAACACCCATACAAACCCAATCAAGGAAAGGCAAGTTCCACACCACACAAAAGTTTCCCTTTAATATTATGTACTTTTATAATATTATTATTTTATAATATTTAATGTTTTCTCATTATAGCATTGAATTCAAGAATTATCAGCTATTTCTGGCCTTGGTACATGCACTCACAAAAATCAACAAGGATTTGGTTCTGCTTCCCAACATCACCCTTGGCTTCCATATTTATGACAATAAGGAGACTGTTAGGAGGATTTCCTGGAACAGTCTCTCTCTTCTGTCTACGCGAGGCCAGATGGTTCCAGGTTACAAATGTGGCAAGCAGAACAATCTGCTCTCTGTTGTTGGAGGCCTCACCTCCCAGGACTCAAGGCAGATGGCCTCCATCTTCAGCATCTTCAAGGTTCCACAGGTAAGGCGGTTCCATAGGATACCAATTCGGAGCGGAGACGGAAGAGATGCAAACATAAAACCCAAAAATGAAACCAAATTAAGTTGGGACTAAGTGTTTGAGGTTTTTTTTGTGTGTGAATGAGGAATAAGGAATTTCTGAAATGCTTTCCTGGATGAATTCTTTCCAAACAGATTCTTTGTAAACATAACCATGCTTCAGTCTGGTTTATTGTGTGAATAAGGTTGATGGTATATTTCCTTGGCTTCTCATATGCCAGTGCCAGTCAGATTGTGTCAGTTATACTCTTTACAAGGTTTTGTCATAATGTTAAGCACAATTTGATGGAATGTGCAAAAGGACTCTAAAGACCACCACAGCTGAGGGTATAGCTGAGACATATAGCCACACAAGTCTTCCAAAGAAGCAGATCACAAGGAACTGTGGGGTCCAGAAATAGCTCAGTTAAAGGGAAGGGATCGATAAAAAGAAAAGTTGTATGTTTTAGTGCATTTGCAAAGTATACTTGTTAAATGAACAAATCTTGTTTACATATAGCAGAAAAAAAGCATTCAGCTGCATGGGCCCTGATGGCAGAGCGCAATACTGCAGGCTATTTCTGCTGCCTGCCGTTTGCCTGCAATTTCACCAGGCTCAAGGTTGACTCAGCCTTCCATCCTTCTGAGGTGGGTAAAATGAGGACCCAGATTCTTGGGGGCAATAGGCTGACTCTTTAAACCACATAGAGAGGGCTGTAAAGCACTGTGAAGTGGTAAATAAGTCTAAGTGCTATTGCTATGGTCTTCATACACCTGTTGAAATCTGAATTTGTCATTGTAACTGGAAGCCTCTCACTCCATTCAAAGTGATTCAATTGAACTGGCAGGGCAAAAAGCTACTGATACTGATCCTTAACATGAGTATGAAATATTGTCATTAAAAATTATGAATCTCCTTTTCTGCAGTTTGGTTTTCACTTCCTCAAGTTTACTCAAGGAGACAGAACTGTTTTCCCTTCTTTCTTCCGGATCAGCCCCAATGAATTTCCTCAGTATGTGGGTTTAGTCCGGCTGCTCCTGTATTTCCAGTGGAACTGGGTTGGGCTGGTGGCCCCTGAAAATGACAATGGAGAACTTTTCATCTCTACTTTGGTGCCAATGCTGAAGGAGAAGGAGATCTGCCTGGCTTTCACTCACCTGTTGGAATCGGTATCTGCTTATTTAGCAGCAGAAAAATGTATTTCTTTAATCCCAACCTGGGATAAAGCTGAGGTCATTATTGTATTTGGAGAATCCAAATGTATTAAAACTATATATCTATCTCTCGATTTTTTGGAAACCAAAAGAATTTTCACACTTAGAATTGTTTGGATCCTGACTTCCCATTGGGAAATAAGCGCATCTCATGAAATGTTGGCGTATCTAAAACCTTTCCATGGTACTTTGCATTTCAGGGATCAAAGCCCTGATATCCCAGAATTCAGGCATGCCCTTCTCTCTTTAGACCCTTTGAACCCTCAAGGAGATGTCTTTCTCCCTCTATGGTGGGAAAGGATTTTTGGTTGCGAGATCCACAGACCAGGAGTGATCCTTAAAAAGGGGGAAAAACACTGTACAGGAAAGGAGAATTTTAAGAATGTGCCATCTTACATGTTTGAAACAAGCATGACAGGTGAAAGTTACAACATCTACAATGCCATTAATGCTGTGGCACATGCACTACATACAATGCATGGATCAGGAGCACAACCAGCCATGGTGAGGCTTGGAAAAAGGATCACAAATGTTCGGTCATGGCAGGTAATTTTTCCAAATTTTATTCAGTCCACAGATCCTTAGAAATTTCCATGGACATTTCTTCCTTAATTTATTAAATAGGTCTGTATTGCCCTTCTAATTACATCTGAAAATAAACTAAATTATGAAATAGCAAACAATTAAAGGTTTGATTAAAAATGGAAGCATAAGTATCTCAGCAGCTCTAGAATTGCATTTGGAGTAGGACATTAAAATATTTATATGTCATAATTATTCTATTAAAGTGAATTTGAAGTAGTCAGAAAAAACACACAATAATAGAGTATTTTTGTAGCGGTGGGGTCAATCTATAATTCTCCAATGTGAGATTCCTATGATTTCATGCTGCTCCCCATCACTCATTAAGCTAACATGCCTAGTTTTAAAGATTTGTAATTATCTCCTAAAATGTTTGTCGGCAGAGAGTGATAGAATCCATGATGTCTCATTTTTAGTTACTCTACTTTCCAAGGGTCTCTTTTCTTTCAGTTTCTTGCCTATTTGAAGAATATCAAGTTCAATAACAGTCATGGAAATGAAGTCTCTTTCTTGGAAAATGGACCAATGTCTGCTTGTTACGATCTTCTCAACTGGATTTTCCTCCCCAATCAATCTTTTGTCTACATGAAAGTCGGGCAAATGAATCCCAGGGTTTCCCAAGGCCAGGATTTCACCATCAACTCTAATGCAATCATCTGGGCCAAAAAGGTGGGCTGGAAGGAAATGTCCTGAATTCAGAAAAAGGTTCATTTGTTCCAGGACATGCATAAAGCTTTCTTCCCAAGGTCACTCATGGTGGTTTACTTCTTCAGAAAAGGCCTCATATAGACAACAGTTCCCTCCCGAATAGCCTGGCTGGGATTGCTTCATCATGAGCAAAAATATGGTGAAGGTCAGCTGAGGGAGCAGATAATTGCAGGAATATGGACTGCAGGGTGATGATGGTGGCTGCAGTTTGGTCTTTGCACTGACTGTAATGTCCTTGACTTGTGACCGGTCTTAAGTCCTCAACTTACGACCAGCCACAAGTTCTCGACATATGACTGACAGCCCGGCAACCAAAGGCTCATGCCTATTGGATAAGACATGCCTGACTGTAAGTGGGCTTTTTACTCTGTTATTATTGGTTGTTCTGCTTGAAAGCTCCTGTATAAATAGCTGCCAAGCAGAGGAAGGTGCTGAAGTGTTCCTTTTTACCTCAGCCAGTCTGTTGACTTTTCTGTCGGTCCAGACTTCTACACTGGCGATGAGGATGGGATACAGAGGGACTCCCTGCTCGAACAGCTAGAAGAAAAAATATTCCTCTTTTTTTCTCCTCGACATACGACTGACAGCCTGGCAACCAAAGACATCCATTTACTGGAATAGTAAATGACACTAAGCTGGCAGGAATAACCAGCACCCCAGAAGACAAGCTCAGGATTCAAAAAGATCTTGAGAGACTTGAAGAATGAACCCTATCCAACAACATGAAATGTAATGTAGAGAAAAGCAAGGTTTTACGCATAGGAAGGAAAAAACAAAGGTGCAAGTACAGATGATGTGAAACCTGGCTCAAAAACAGTAACTGAGAGAAAGACCTTGCAGCCCTACTGGGCGATCACTTAACCCTGAGCCAACAGTGGGAGGCAGCAGACAAAAAGAAGCTAATACAATCCTTGCTTGTATAAGCAGAAGTATAGAATCAAAATCACATGAAATATTAATACCGCTTTATAAAGCCTTTGTAAGATCACAGCTGGAATACTGTGTCAGGGTTCCAAGAAACACCCCTAACAAAATAAGACCCCAAGGCTGGCAATTCCTCAAAGTTCAATTTTATTAGAGATGTCATATTGGCGAGAGTTCCACTTTTTCCCCACCCAAAAGCAAGTCAATGATCCACACCCTGCACCCACTAGTTCATCACACGGCCCAATCCTTCACTCTAACCAGAGACAATCCCCAGTCACTCCTATCCAGGTGCAGGGCAGCTATCCTTGATTCCCAAGGAGAGGAATGTTGTTGTGGTTAATCTTCCACTTCTCCTTGTAATCCCTCCTCCTGCTTTCCCAGGCTCTAAATGTGGCAGCCCTGAAGCTCCAAAGAAAAACATGACTCCCAGGGCTAATAGCTACATCCAGTTTTGGTCACCACATTACAAAAAAGATGTTTAGACTTTGGAAAAAGTGCAGAGAAAAGCTGAGCCCTGGAGACTAAAACATAAGAATGGTTGCAGGAATTGGATATGGCTAGTCTAGGGGAAAAAAGATTTAGAGGTGACATGTCAGCTGTATTCCAGTTTCAAGGTCCAGTATCAAGGTTGACTCAGCCTTCCATCCTTCTGAGGTGGGTAAAATGAGGACCCAGATTGTTGGGGGCAAAGGGCTGACTCTGTATACTACTTAGAGGGAGCTGTAAAGCGCTATGAAGTGGTATATACAGTAAGTCTAATTTCTATTGCTAAGTGCTATTTTTTTTTCTGCCTTTATTTGTATGCCGCCCTTTTCCCTAAGGGGACTCAGGGCGGCTCACAATTCAAAAGGGAGGGGGAAACAACAAACAATACAGCATATTAAAAGAAAAATGCAACAATCACACAATTCGAGTGGGGCTATAATCTTAACCCCAGGCCAGCCGGGACAGCCAGATCTTTACAGCAGCGCGGAAGGATTGGAGGGTGGTGAGGGTCCGAATCTCCACGGGGAGTTTTTTCCAAAGGGACGGAGCAGCCACCGAGAAGGCCCTCCTCCGGGTAGTTGCCAGTTTGCACTGGGTAGAAGATGGGATTCGGAGGAGGCCTAATCGATGTGATTGAATCGGTCTGGGGGCAGCCACAAAGAATGGGGTCAACATATTTTCCAAAGCACAAGAAGGCAAGACAAGAAACAATGGATGGAAATAATCAAAGAGGGAAGCAAACTAGAATAAAGGGGAAACCCTGAGAAAAATTAACTTAACTTCAGAAGATGTAGGTGCTTCATCACTGGAGATTTTTAAGGAAAGATAGGAGAGCCACCTATCTGAAATGGTATAGAGTTTCCTACTTGTTCGACTAGAAGACCTCCAAGGTCCCTTCCAGTCCTATTTGGGTTCTTGATGTAGTTGGCAATGATATAGTCTCAATTCCCCAGGAGCTCTTCCTAGTTGATGTGGATGGTAAAGCACTTTGGAAGATGGAGATCTCAATGTGTAAGTTAAATTATGCATTATCATTCAATAGACCATCTCAAACTTTTCTCTTTTAGAAGGTGCCCTTTGCCAGGTGTGGCAGAAAGAGGTGCCAGGCAGGTGAGAAGAGAACCGTTCCAGAGGGTGAGCAGGTTTGCTGCTACAAATGTTACCCTTGTCCAGAAGGCACCATTTCTAATCAGACAGGTAGAGCAACCTTCAAATGGAGATCTTCCAGGATCAAGGAAGCCATTCAATATATTAAAATATTAAGAGACTTTTTATGATTTGTGGTAGGTTTGACATGCTTTACAATACAGAAACAAGTTGTTGTGACTCCCATCTCCCCACCGGTCTAATTTCCCATGTCTGAGAAACTAGAATTGGCAAGATTGCTCTCCTCACCAAATTTACCACAAGGTGCATTCAAGACAAACATTTGCAGATTTCTTGCTGTCTTCTCCATTCCTCTTATCTCATCCCAATGGGAAAACCAACTATTGATCATTTTCCTCGTGACCTGGCAAAAGCACGCATGGCAAAAGCGTGATCGACAAAATCGCGCCTTTGACGTCATCACAGCGCGACGAAAAAGATCGAAAAATTCAAATAAAAATTAATAAAAATTAAATTAAAGCAAGCCGATTCACATAAAGGTAAGGGTTAGGGTTAGGGTTAGGGTTAGGGTTAGGTTAAGGGTTAGGGTTAGCTTTAGAGCGTTAGCGTTAGGGTTAGGTTAAGGGTTAGCGTTAGGTTTTTCGTTACTTTAACGGTTAGGTTTAGGGTTAGGTTTAGGGTTAGGTTTGGGGGGCTTAGGGTAAGGTTTTCGCTTTATTTTTACATTTTTCGAACTTTTTCGTCGCGCTGTGATGACGTCACAGCGCGCTTTTGTCGAGCGCGCTTTTGTCCTACGCGCTTTTGTGGTGGAACCCATTTTCCTAAATGAATGATACCGCCTGGTTTGGTATTCATACTTTGTATTACTCTTAGTGTGCTGCTTCTGTCAAGATTATCAGTCTCCATTGAAACTTATAGGCATGTCAGAGAAATCAACCAATCTATCATGGATTGAAGCTAGGCTCTCTCTACAACAAAACCCCTGATTGAATGATGGGAGATGCTGGTTTCAAACCCAGAAATTCACTCCCCCACATCCCATTACACATGAATGTTTCTATGTGTGAGTTGGTGTGCATTTGTGTGTCACCTTATTGTTTTATAAAACTCCAAATGATGATGAAACTAAGCAGTAAAAAGCAGGATTCCTGATTGAGAGAGCGGTCAATCTTCTTAGATTTCCAATACAAAGTAAAAAAAATGCAAGTGCCAACCCTTCTCCCCCTCTTGGAAAAATATGCAAAATTTGGTGCAGGTGATTACAGAGGCAGAGATCTCAATCTCTCAGCTACTGATCCTCCAGGCTCAGTTTGAACAAAAACCACCTTGATTTTTACATGACACAAAAAGTTTACCATCCCTTTCTTATTTAATTGACTGATGTGAAAATGAGTCACAACTGAGATATGAGGCAGGAGGTATAATTCTTACTATGATTGCTACTGAAATATTTAGACAAAGATTCTTCATTTCAGATGCAGCTCGCTGTGACCCCTGCCCAGAAGACCAATATCCCAACAAGTACAAGGATCACTGCATTGCCAAGAAGATCCACTTCCTTTCCTATGAAGATACTCTGGGATACACTTTAGCCTCTCTTACTATCTCTCTCTCTTTTATCACATTGTCAGTCCTAGCAATTTTCCATAAGCATCGTGACACACCGATCGTTAAGGCCAACAACCGAGATCTCACCTACATCCTCCTGGTCTCTCTCCTGCTCTGCTTCCTTTGCTCCTTCCTCTTCATTGGACGACCTGGGAACTTCACCTGTCTCTTACGACAAACTTCCTTTGCCATTCTCTTTTCCCTTGCAGTTTCTTCTGTGTTGGCAAAAACTGTCATGGTGGTTCTGGCCTTCATGGCCACCAAGCCAGGGAACAAGACAAGGAAACTCTTAGGGAAACCACTCACCAACTCCATTGTCATAGCCTGTCCCCTGATCCAAACCCTTCTTTGTGCCACCTGGTTGGCAACCTTTCCCCCATTTGTCAACATGGACTTCCACTCCTTGGTTGGAGAGACCATCTTGGAATGTAATGAAGGTTCAGATTCAATGTTTTATGCTGTCCTTGCATATCTAGCTTTTTTGGCCCTCATCAGTTTTACAGTTGCATTTCTAGCTAGGAAATTGCCTGACAGCTTTAATGAAGCCAAGTTCATTACTTTTAGCATGCTAATATTTTGCAGTGTTTGGATCACCTTCCTCCCTACCTACTTGAGTACCAAAGGGAAGTCCATGGTGACCGTGGAGATCTTATCAATTTTGGCCTCTGGAGCTGCTGTCTTGGCTTGTATTTTTTTCCCAAAATGTTACATTATCCTACTGAGGCCCGATCTGAATTGTAGGGAAAATATGATAAGAAACAAAAATCTTTAATTCATGCAGTAATGGGGAACATTCATACGTATCTTGGTGACATGTTTACTACCTGGTGACCTGTTGAATACATGATAACAGAGGAGGAATATTCTCAATAAATAATGTTTATCAAATGCGATAACTGGTTACAGTAAGCCTCTTTGTTGAGTTCAGCAGATAATGGATGGATGTTCCTACTCTGTTTAATTACTAAATTGGAAATGGATCTTTTCCAATAGAATAGTGGAAGACATACCTCTGCAGATAAGGAGACAATGAGGTGCATCCACATTTTATACATTTCAAAAATTAAGAGAAAATGATATAAGGAAGGAGAGAAAACTGACTACCATAAATAAAATGGTCTTTGGTTTTCCTAGGATTCAACCTGATACTGTTCCTTCACTTCCAAGAGTTTTCAGGCACTATCAGACACAAAACTTTGAGCACATTAAACATTACTGCTTGTACACGTGAATATCATTAGCATAGAGATGATATCTGAGTGGAAAACACATTCTTGGATGAGTAACTGCATGTTAGTAAGACACATACACAGAACCATAGGGCTGGAAGGGACCTTAGAGGTCTTCTAGTCCAACGCCCTGCCCATCCAAGAGATATTATACCATTCCAGAAAATTGTCCCTTCCCATCTCTTCTTGGAAACCTCCAGTGATTGGACACCCCCAACTTCTGGAGGAAAGCCATTTCAATGATTAGAATCATGAGTCTGGAAGGCACTTTGGAGATCATCTACTCCAACTCCCTGCCCAAGACAGGAATCCTTATACAATCCTGGATAAATTGTTGCCCAGCCTTTTTTTATATAGTTAACAGCCATTGAGAATCCACACGTCCAGGAGGAAAGATGTTCCATTCATTAATCATTCTTATTGATCTTACTATATTATGTTAATTTATTTGATTCTTTTTATTAGTTTTATTGTTTTAAATGAGGTTTTATATGCTGTAAGCCACCTTGACTCACCATGTGCGAATAGGTGGCAATATAAATTCAATAAATAAATAAACAATAAATACTGTCAGGAAATTCTTACTCATTTCCAGGTTGAATCTCCCTCTGATATGACCCTACACATTACTTCTTGTCCTTCCCTCAGCTACTATGGAGATTAAATTGATGCTTTCTTCCCTGTGACAGTCCTTCAAGTACTGGAGGACTGCTATCATATCACCACTAATCCTTCTCTTCATTATGCTAGGCATACCCAATTCCTTCAATTGTTCATCATATGGTTCAGACCCTTTATCTGAAAAAAAAATCCTTCTTGTGAATGGGGATCAGGTAGTCACTGTGAAAATAGAAAGATAGAAGGAATATGTACGAATTGGGCAACTTTGAAATGCCTGGTCCTCAATATTCTATGACAACATCACTGATATGCTTGTTTCTATTAAAATAATCATTCTTTCTTGAAGAAAGTGACATAACATGGGTCCAGATTATCCGAGGGACCATTTGACCCCACTGGGATTGGCCTGTCTCTCCTGTGCTGGCAAAAGAGGTATACTGTGGGTCCTGTCAGCTCAATTATTCCAGCTGGCATAGTCCAGGAGAAGGGCCTTCTCTGCTGTGGCTCCCACCCTCTGGAACATCTTGCCCCCATGTGAGGTTGGCCCCAACCCTCTTATCCTATCATAAGGGCCTAAAGCCCCGGCTCTGCCAGTTGGCCTGTGGCCCCAGTGGGATAACAGCACTGTGGAGGTGGTTGATTGAGTAACATCAGATCCCCCCTCCCATTCCACCCTTTCATCTCCAGATCTCCTTGATTTTTTTAAAATCTTTGGCTTTATATTTATTCAGATTTTAATGTATGTGTTTTTTTAATGTCTGTAAGCTGCCCAGAGTTAGCTTAGTTGAGGTGGCACAGTGATTACACTGCAGTATTTCAGGCTAATTTTTCTGACTGTCAGTTGTTTGATCCTGACCGGCTCAAGGTTGCCTTAGCTTTCCATCCTTTTGGGGTTGATAAAATGAGGACTTAGATTGCTGGGGGAAACATGCTGACTCTGTAAACTGCTTAGAAAAGGGTTGTAAAGCACTGTAAAGTGATATATAAGTCTAAGTGCTAATGCTATTGCAAATATATAGGATTGTTGTACTAAGATAATAGTCTGTGGCATTAAGCCTCTAAATCTCTATTTGTTTTAATTTATTGCACTTGACTGAGAAGTGATATTTGGCACTTAAGAGATGGACAATTTCCATGGCCATCCTTTGACCCATTTCCTAGAAGACTTTCAATCAGATGAGACCCTCTTGGGCTTCATCAAAGTGGAAAAGGTCTATCTGTTCTGTGTGACTCAGGAAGAGGATGTGTTGTAATTGAAGTGGACACCCAATAATTCAATTTCTGTAGGGTGCAGATGAGTTTTAAAACTCTGTAAGGAAAATAAATACCCAAAGGAAGGGGAGCACATAAACAGAATAGAAATATGGAATGTTGCATGAACAGTGTGTTTTAATGTCTCTCTGTGTTTCTGTACAATTCCAAAGTGTGGGTCCTTATATAATTTGTTATGACATTATATGAAACAATTAAAGGGAAGTAGTTTTTGGTATACCCTGTATATGAAAAAATAAAATAATTTTGATTTTCTCTTGCTGAAATGGGCAATATTTTTTGCTAACATCCAGTTAACTTTCCAAATAGTTCTACTCCTTTCCTACAAATTGATCATTGTACCCCATCTTTATTCCTTCCTTCCTTCCTTCCTTCCTTCCTTCCTTCCTTCCTTTCTTTCATCATTTATTCATTCATACATTCATTCATTTCAGCATCTTATTTAGAACATTCAGGGAACCTGCTTATCAATGTGGATAATGAACCCAATTAGAAAAAAAAATTGAAGACTCTTTGGATTAAATGAAATGAAACAAGGATCTGTCCTGTTGGGAACTATTATTCACATATTTAATACAAAAGTTTACTTTTATTGCTATTACTGGGGCCATACTGGGTACAACAAAAAAAATGAAGAATAAAAGGATCAGTGATTGTTACTGAGTAAGAAATATTTTGTGATTAGTCACATCATGTTATCTTCAATTATTTAATGGACAACATTTTCTTGCACAAGAGGCAGGGAGATTTCTTAAGATGTCAGGCTCACTTAAATTCTCAAGGAGAGTTATCCAAAAACTAGTTAGAGCCAGAAATATTTGTCTACTGCATTTTTCTTGTGAAGTGTGTTTTCTTCATTGTTGATTGTTGTAGGAAAGATATCATCACTCATCATAAACCACTTGACCTGGCAAAGAACTTGTAGTTTTATAGAAATGAATCTATTTTACAATTATATATGCAGCAAATTAGACAGCCAGGTAAACAGAAGCATCATGAGGTAAATCAGGGCACACAGAAGAAACAAGCGGGGGGAAAAGGGAAACTCCCCCTCCAGATCCACATCAACCAATCACAGCACAGATTGCCTCACGTAGGAGCTGGCACTCTGGTGTCAATCAACCATCACTGTGTTCTGGCTCACTGCAGAGCCCCTCACTGCTCCAGCTACTAAATTTAAACATCTTAACAGATGTATATGAGAAAATAAAATACACATATTATAGACCTCTTGATTTTCTCCAGATGAAATGGGGAACATCTAAATGATTTTATGGCTAACATTGAGTTCAGTTTCCCAAGTGATTCTACCCTTTTTCCCCCCTCCAATTTGATCTTCTTATCCTGCCTTCAGTATTTCATTCTTCCACTTCTGTGACATCTGTAATTCTTCTTTTCTCCTGGAGCAGCTTTATATGAATATATTAAGATGGATGTTTGTGAAGATTTCATTCCCTTTTAGAAGGAATTTCTGTTCAGCACTGTTGTAAAGTTGGGGGAGAGTGTGCTGAAGGATAGTTTTTACCTTTCTCACATCAAGCCTGGTACCTGGGATCCTTTAAAACTCCTCACCAACTCCCCCCCCCCCTTTGCATCTGACCCACCTACAGCCAACAACCAGAATCAGAAACTCTGGGAAAAATCATTTGGCTACAAAAATTGGTGATGTGAGATCATGTCATTTTCCCAACTTTCAAGGAGATTTTCAGAACAGGCAAATGTGCTTTGTTCTAGGTCCAATCCTCATGGTGGATGAAAAATGGCCAATCCTTCTTCATTATTAATGACCTCAAGAGACATAGATTTCTTCATCTCCAGTTGGCCTGGTCAGTTTACTGTGGAAAAAAGGTCCTGTCTATTCACTGGAGACTTGCATGACTACTGTGACTTTCAATGTCAGACTGACAGTTTTCCACCACTTTATACTGGAACTATAGAAAGACTGACATGTCTATCAGCCAGAAATCTCGCTCTTTTGTATGTGTACATTATCTTTTCATGTGTGCTGAGAATGTCAACAATGTAGCAGAGGAAGACAAAAGAACATGCACTGAACATCATGAGAGAAAATGGTCAACTTTCCTGATGCAAATTAATTTACAAAGCAATTGGTTACTAAGAGAAGGACATAGAATCATGCATCAAGTGTTCTGAATGGGAAAAGTTTCCTGATTTACAGGGGGAAAGGAAAGAAAGAACCAAATGGCACAATGGCACTGAGAGCTTTTTGATGAGATACCAACATTTTGTTACATTTTCCTCAACAGAGAAACCGCTGAGCCAAAATCAGCATCTTCAGGAAGCTGAGCACTGGGGAAAAACTGCACTTCAAAATTATGTCTTAGTTTGTATCCTGCCTTTATTATTTTGATAAAGATATCCTGCTATATCAGATGACCTGATAGCATAATAGGAGGTAGCTTTGATAATAATCCTGGGATACCACATAAAGCTCTGAGATTGACATTTTTGGCATGTGGGGAAGCTGCAGATGAGTTTTACAACACTATCAGGAAAATAAATTCTCATAGAAGGGGGAATGTAGCAAGAGAATAGAAACATGGAATGCTATATATACTGTGTGTGTGTGTTTGTATGTAGCACAAAAGTCAGTCACCATAGATAATTTATTATATAAACTACATTACATAATTTATAAGGGGTATTTGGCTTTTGGTATATGTCAGGTATATGTCAGGGAATTGCACAGCCGGTGTCCCAATGGAGTCAGAAATGCTGAAACAAACTTTTAACTTTATAGAAATGAATATATATTTAGGTAAAAGTTCCCTTCACACATATGTGCTAATCGTTCCCGACTCTAGGGGGCGGTGTTGGAAGAAAGAAACAAGGGTCAATGAAAGAAGCCAATAAAGCCCAAAAGTAGAAGTTAAGGAGGATTACCATGCATATATGCACTCAAGAGAGTTTAAATTTATTAGAGGTAATCACCCAATATATCAGATAAAAGAGTAAAATAAGAGAGTTAAAAATGGTGAAGCTCAAATGAAATTAAAAGTGGAATTAACAGAAGGAGAATTGTACCAATTTGAAACTGTGATAAGAAGGAACATGAAGTTCCAATGTATTGTGTAAATGTAGTTTATGTCTACATTTTGTTTTTGTGTATTTTGTATGTTTGAAAATTATATACATGTGTATGTATATATATCATACACATTTATATATAAAAAATGAACATATTTTACAACTATATATACAGAAAACTAGATATTTAGACTAAGGTGACCAGACGTCCTGCTTTTGGCGGGACACCCCCGCTTTTTAATGCATTTCCCCGCGTCCCGCACGCTTTTTTAAAAAGCACGCTTTTTTTGGCGCTCGCAGCTCCCGCCCATCAGCTGCTAGCTTGCTGGGCTGGCTCATCGTTCTGTTCTCTATCCTACCTACCTACAAATTTAAGCCAGCCCAGCCTGCCGCTCACTGATTGGATTGGCCTGGACTCCAGCCAATCAGTGAGCTGGCTGGGATGGGAAATTTTCAGCACGCCACGTGCTGAAAATTTTCCATCCCAACCAGCTCACTGATTGACTGGACTCCGCTTAGCTGAGCACGCCTGCGCGAGTCTCCATTTCCTTTCGTCTTTTGGGGTTGCAGCTGCGCTTACTCACTGGTGAGTAATCTAATCTATTCTATCTAATAATCAGAGAATTTTCCGCTCGCTGCGGCAGGAGGAGAGGGTGGGGGCAGCTGCAGCCACCCGCAGAGAAGTTCCTCTCGCTTCCGGGGCTCCGTGGAAGTTCTCTGCGGGCGGCTGCCGCTGCGCCCACCTCTCCTCCTGCCTCTTCGTGAATGGGATTGCCGCCTCCGAGAGCGTGGGCATAGCGGCAGCCGCCCGCAGAGAACGTCCTCTTGCTTCCGGGGCTCCCGCCGCCTGGCAGAAGCCCCTGAAGCGCGTGGAAGTTCTCTGCGGGCGGCTGCCGCTGCGCCCACCTCTCCTCCTGCCTCTTCGTGAATGGGATCGCCGCCTCCGAGAGCGTGGGGGCAGCGGCAGCCGCCCGCAGAGAAGTTCCTCTCACTTCCGGGGCTCCCGCCGCCCGGCAGAAGCCCCTGAAGCGCGTGGAAGTTCTCTGCGGGCGGCTGCCGCTGCCCCCACGCTCTCGTTCGTGCAGAGAATTATCCCATATCCAATAAAATTCTGATTCTTCTTTTCCCTGTATTTCTTTTGTTAATATATCCATTTCGGCACAGTCCATAATTTTTCTTATTATTTCTTCTTCATTTAGGTTTAGTTTATTTTTCCACTTCTGGGCAAAAGCTATCCTTGCTGCTGTAAGTATGCGTAATATTAGATATTGTATTTCTTTTTTGTATTTCGTCGGTATAATTCCTAATAGAAAGAGTTCAGGTTTCCAATCTAACTTAACCTTTGTTATTTCTTCCAACCAATTTTTGATCCTTTTTTTTGCCTCTTCACAAGTCCACCATAAATGATAATATGTGCCATGATGTATTGAATCACATTTCCAGCAATTTAGCGAGGTATTTGTTGAAATTTTGGCCAACCTTGACGGTGCCAGATGCCATCTATAATAAAGCATTTTGTACTGGTTTTCCTTGTATGGGATTGATAGTGTCATTCTTAAATTTATTCCCCAAAATTTTTCCCATTTGTCTAGTTCAATGTTATAGCCAAAGTTCTGTGCCCATTTTATCATTGGTTCTTTTACAGTTTCCAATTTCCTCTTCCATTTGATACTTCAAGAGGAATTTGTATATTTTCCCTATCATCTTTCTGTCCAGAGTTTGAATAATTTTATTCAATTCGTGTGGTTCTGTTTCAATACCATATATTTTAGTGTCTTTATTGTATTTAGTTTTAATTTGGAGGTAGGTTAGCCAATCACCTTTCATATTCTGATCTGCCAATTCTTCAATTGTTTTTAAATTTCCCTGTCTGTCAATTAGATCTCTGTATCTTAGAATTTTGTTCCAATCTGTAAAATTTGGGTGTGTCGTTCTTTCTGTTGGTGATAGCCAATTTGGGGTTTTCACATAGTGGATTTTTTTGATTTTGAGCCATTGTTGCAGTAAAGTTCTAATTAAATGATTTTGAAAGTATTTGTGCGTTTTATGTTTGTCATTCATTCCATAAGAAATTATGCCAGCCTGCCTGCAGGTCATGGCCTTCTAAGATCAGAATTCTTTTATTCTTTAACTCAATCCAATCCTTCATCATTGTCATTGTTACTGCAGTTGCGTATATATAGGCTCCCTGTGTGCTTCCATCCATCGCTACGAAGATTTGCTGACTCTGCCTGCCTGCTGGTAAGTGAGCCGGGTTTTTTCTTTTATTTTTTTAATGTATTTTAAAATAATATTTTATTTATTGTGCATATGATTTTTTAAAATAGTGGTATTCTGTGTTGATTCTTTTTTTAAATTGTCTTAGACTATTTAAAAAAAGATTCTATCCAAAATAAATTGAAACAAGCCATTTTTAAAATTTCTATGCACAATACTTTGAAATGGACTCAGGAGTCATGATTGACACTGAGTGAATTTGCACTTTTAATAATCAGGAAGATACAATGGCATTGAAAAAAGTGACTGATGACCATTTTTCACACTTAGCGACCGTTGCAGCATCCTCATGGTCACGTGATCAAAATTTTGTTTGGCAACAGATTCGTATTTATGCTGGTTTCAGTGTCCTGGGGTGACCTTTTGACAAAAAAAAATTTTTTTAATCAAGCCCCCCCCCCCCCCCCGGTCAAGGGCATCCGTCTTTTCCAATCTGAAAATCTGGTCACCTTAATTTAGGCAAATGGAAGCACCTGAGGCAAATCAGGGCCCACATAAGAAAAAGGCGGGAAAAAGGGAACCTCGCCCTCCACACCCAGAGCAACCAATCACAGTGCAGATTGCCTCATGCAGGACCCAGCCCTCTGGTGCCAATCAACCATCAGTGTGTGTTCTTGCTCACAGCAGAACCCCATTGCTCCAGCTACTAAATTTAACAGATTAACTGAGTTGGAAGGGACCTTATAGGTCATCCAGTCTGACCCCCTGCTCAAGCAGGAGACCCTACATCATTTCTGACAAATCATGTGACTGAGGGGCTGTGGCCATGCCCACTCAGTCAGAGGACCCCCCACCAAACGGCCCTCAGAACCGTTAGGGAAAAAATGTGAATGTCACCTTTGGTTGTATACTTTTCCTCAAATCCAACTTTCCTGCCTAAATTAAATCTTTTCTTACATTGTAGGTATGTGAGTCTTTTTATTCCAATTCTCCTTTTGAGTTGAGTTTAGGTTAAGTTTGGCTAAAATATATTGTCTGACTGTAGGTCCATTAGTTTGGTCTCAGCATTATTTCTTTTCTAAAGGAAGTTTCCTGAGATGACATCTTATTTTATAGGGCTACCCGGTTTTTCATCAAAATCAAACAACAAGGATCAAAGTATGGTTTTAAACCTGGCTACACAAACCTTCCTCTTTCTTGAGCATCTTGCAACTCTTCATATTCCATATTTTTTGGGCTTTGCCATGTAAACTTAGAAATAGCCTTTTGCCATTGTTTCAATGAAATATCGGTCATCAGTATTGGTAGTTTCTGGAATAAAAACAACATCTTTGGTAAAACCTTCATCGTAATTACAGAAATTCTACTCAAAAATGATAATCACAATTTATTTCCCCTTAGTAAATCTTTTTGCATTTCATTCCAAACAGACACAAAATTATTTTGGAGCAGGTTAGAGTTTGCATTTGTAAATGTCACCTCATGGTATTTAACCTTTTACTTCACCTTAAAATGTGATGCCTTCATCAAAATATGAAGGGCAACAAATATGATGAGGGGACTGGAGGCTAAAACACGTAAATAAGGTTTGCAGGAACTGGGAATGTCTAGTTTAATGAAAAAAAGGACCAGGGGAGACATGATAGCAGTCTTCCAATATCTCAGGGGCTGCCACAAAGAAGAGGGAGTCAAGCTATTCTCCAAGGCACCTGAGGGCAGGACAAGAAGCAATGGGTGGAAACTAATTAAGGAAAGAAGCAACTTAGAACTAAGGAGAAATTCCCGACAGAACAATTAATCAGTGGAACAACTTTCCTCCAGAAGTTGTGAAAGCCCCAACACTGGACGTTTTTAAGAAGATGCTGGATAAGCATTTGTCTGAAGTGATGTAAGGTTTCCTGCCCAGACAGAGGGTTGGACTAGAAGACCTCCAAGGTCCCTTCCAACTCTGGTATTCTATTCTATCCTATTCTTATTCTATTCTATTTTTATTCTAATTCTTTGCTATGCTATCCTATCCTATTCTAAACTAAGGACAAATCACTTAACTAGTGGGACAAATTGTTAAAGGCTTTTAAGAACAGCAATCAACAATCAACCAACGGAAGAGAAGTTGCTTTCAGAGGTTGTGGGAGGTTCATCACTGGAGGCTTTCAAGAAGAGACCGGACTTCTATCTTTCAGAAATAGTGTAAGGTCTCCTGCTTGGGCAAGGGATTGGAGTCGATGACCTACAAGGTCACTTCCAACTCTTAATATGCTAAGAGTCTGGAGCGCAATCCATCAGAAATAGTATAGGTCTCCTACAAGAGTACGGGGTTGGACTAGATGACCTCCAAGTTTCCTTCCTTTCTATTGCTCTTGCTCTGTAAAATTAGCATAACATGTTGAGAGATCTTCCAATCTACTACTTCTATGGGAAAAATTAATTTCTAATTCTACCCGCTAACAAGTATAAGTAAACCAGTTATTTGGAATAAATTTTGGAATGATTATTCAAATTTACTGCAATGCCACTGATTGTCCTGTGCCACTATGCCCCTTTAGCACTCAATACTATCCAAAAAGCTATGGCTCAGACCAAACTCCATCTTGTTTCCAGGGATTCCGTTTCATGTAGATCAAATACCCAGCTTCACCTTGACTCTCAAGTCTATCTGCACTAGGGATTAACAACAAAAGACACAAACATGTTTTTCCATTCTGGTGTGTAAATAAAATCTATTGCTATGTGGATAGGAGAAGTCCTTTCCTTTGCAATTATCATAAGAGTAATTCTTTATGTATCCCTCTGGATTTCCATCCTCAAATTATTCCAGGATAAAACCTACTTTGAAAACATGTTCCAAAATCTTCCACTAGGGGCAGGATCTGTCAAATTAGCTTGTCTTGTCTTGAAGAGAATCATTCTTGGGTTTGTTGAGACTCAGCTGTCCTCACTTTTCTCTTTGCTCATGCCTGCAATTCAACTTCTGCATGAATCTTGGTTTCTGATTAAGAGGGACAAGGATGACTAGGCTGCCTCTCCTGCTGCTGCTCTTCTGCCTCTTGCCTCCAATTACTGCTAAGAGGAAGCAATGTGTGTTGAGGAATTTGTTCAAGCCTAAAGGAGAAGAGCACTATTACAGGCCTGGTGATCTCATTATTGGTGGGAATTTACCTTTGGGAACTCGTATGTCTTCCACTGTCCCAAATTTTCACAAGAACCCATTAAGGCTTGGTTTTTATACTTTGTAAGTGTCTCCTGGTAGGGAAAGATGCATGAATTATTTGTTGTGTTCTGGATTCAGGGCCTCCATTCAGAAATCCTTGTTCTACTGTTCTAATTTCCTAGTCTAGTTCTTGTATTTGATCATAAAACAGGATGAATTCTCAATTATTTTAAAACTCTATATCAGGAAGATGAGAGACCATATAAGAAGAGCCGAGGTGGCGCAGTGGTTAGAGTGCAGTACTACAGGCCACTTCAGCTGACTGTTATCTGCAGTTCAGCAGTTCAAATCTCACCGGCTCAAGGTTGACTCAGCCTTCCATCCTTCTGAGGTGGGTGAAATGAGGACCCGGATTGTTGTTGGGGGCAATATGCTGACTCTGTAAACCGCTTAGAGAGGGCTGAAAGCCCTATGAAGCGGTATATAAGTCTAACTGCTACTGCTATATAAAAAATGAGGACGGAACAACAAATTTGAATCTGTGCTGGCCTAACTGTCTGGTACTGTACCTATTAGTCTGGTACTGTAATAATACCAGTTTTGTATTGTGGTGACCAGATCTGGTCATCACCTTACAAAATAGATTTTGAGACTCTAGAAAGCATGCAGAGAAGAGCCACAAAGATGATTAGGGGAAAGGAGGCTAAAGCATAGCAAGAATGGTTGCTGGAATTGGGTATGTCTAGTTTGATAGAAAGAAGGACCAGGGGAGACATGATAGCAGTCTTCCAATATCTCAGGGGTTGCCCCAAAGAAGAGGGAGTCAAGCTATTCTCCAAGGCACCCGAGGACATGACAAGAAGCAATGAGTGAAAACTAATCAAGGAGAGAAGCAACTTAGAACTAAGCAGAAATTTCCTGAGAGTTGGAATAGTTAACCAGTGGAACAACTTGCCTCCAGAAGTTGTAAATGCTCCAACACTGGGAATTTTAAACAAGATATTGGATAATACCAGTTTTGTATTGTAGTGACCAGATCTAGTCATCACCTTACAAAATAGATTTTGAGACTCTAGAAAGCATGCAGAGAAGAGCCAGAAAGATGATTAGGGGGCTGGAAGCTAAAACCTACAAAGAACAATTACAGGAATTGGATATGTCTAGTTTAATGAAAAGGACTAGAAGATACATGATAGCAGACTTCTAGCATCTCAGAGGCTGCCACAAGGAAGATGGAGTCAAGCTGTTCTCCAAAGCTCCTGAAGCAGCAATGGCAAGTTTTAAAGAAGGGATTAGAAAACCATTTCTCTGAAGTGGTGTAGGGTATCCTGCAGAGGTGGGTTCCTACCAGTTCGCACCTATTCGGTAGAACCGGTTCATCAAATCTACTGAAACGATTAGAAGAGGTTCCACCAGTGGACCCGGAAAGTAGGCCACACCTACAGAAGAGGTTCCAAAATTTTTTGAAACCCACCACTGGTATTCTACCTAAGCAGGGGGTTGAATTAGAAGACCTCCTCAATCCCTTCCAACACTGTAATTCTAGTCTAATGAAAAGTAGGACTAGGAAGGGGGACATGATGGTACTGTTCCAATATTTGAAGGGCTTCTACAAAGACTAGGGAGATCAAAATATTTTCCAAAGCATCAAAATAAGAAACAATGTTGGAAACTAAGGAGGAGAGAAGCAACTTAAAACTAAGGAGAAATTCGCTAATGGTGAGAGCAATTAATCAATAGAACAGCTTGCCTTTCTCCTTTGTTACTAAGCCATACAATTTTAATCAAAGAGTATCTTTTTTAAACACCCAATGAAATCTGGGATTTGTTATTCCTAACAGCATCAAAATATGGCTAGGCAAATTTAAATCACACTCATACACATTTTCCCCTGTAATGTTCCCAATGTCTTATTTACTATAGACCCATACTCAAGAAGTACCAGCAGTTCCTGGCCTTGGTGTTTGCAGTCACACAGATCAACAAAGATTTTGTTCTCCTCCCCAACACCACACTTGGCTTCCACATTTGTAACAATCAACAGTTTGAGAGGAGGATTTCTTTAATCAGCCTCTCCTTTCTCTCCACATGGGGCCAAATGATTCCAGGTTATAAGTGTGACAGGCAGGACACTCTGCTCTCTGTCATTGGAGGTGACAACCCCAAATCCTCAAGGCAGATGGCCTCCCTCTTCAGCATCTACAAGATCCCACAGGTAAGGGGGATCCACAGGATACTGTATGAAGTAGACAAAGAACAGAAGCGCACACAAAAATCAAGGATGAAAACAATGTTGTTAAAGGGGATATCCTACAGTTGAATTCATTTTTATATTTCATGATATATAACCCCAGCAGACAGATAATGAAATACTTCTGAAAGGCTGTAGTTGCCGAGAATAATTAATTTCTAACTTTCATAAAAGTTCAGCCACCATTTCACTGCAATTTATTACCTGTCAGGTTAACAATTTCTTGGCTTCTGATGTGTCACAGCCAGACAAAATACGTCACTAGCAGCTCTTTTATGAAGAGAAGAAGCTTAAGCTTACTTTAATCAATGTAAGTCTGCCTGAGTGGTAGGTTAAAAAAACATGCAATGTTATCTCCTAAAGTCAGCATAAAACTTTACTTTGTCTTTGAAAGAGGAATCTCTCTTTCTCCAGCTTGGTGTTGGCTTTGAGCTTCCTCAGGAATACAGACCAGTTTATCCTTCCTTCTTCCGAATTAATCCCAGTGACTTTTCAGAGTATGTGGGTTTAGTCCAGCTGCTCCTATACTTCCAGTGGAACTGGGTTGGGCTTGTAGCCCCTGAAGATGACAATGGAGAACGTTTCATGTCGACTCTGATGCCAATGCTGAAGGAGAAGGAGATCTGCCTGGCCTTCACTGAAAGCTTGAAATCTGATCAAACTGTTGTTTTAATAAAGACATTAATTTTGAAAATTTTGTTTAAAGCTGAAGTAATTATTCTATTTGGAGACTCCACTTCTATTGCAAATTTTTTATCAGTTCTAAATCTTTCTGTAAAATATGGGAAGATTTCACTTCAAATTATTTGGATCCTAACTTCTCACTGGAAATTTACTCTGGTTGGGGATCCTTCTGAAGGTTTAAAGAATTTGCATGGGGCTTTGCAGTTTAAGGACCAGACTGGCGATGTCTCTAAATTCAACCACTTCCTCCTGTCTTTATACCAGTTGATCAAAGAAGGGGCCAGCTTTCTCCTAGATTGGTGGGAAACACTCTTTGACTGCTATATCCCCAAACCAGGCAAGGTCCCTCCAAAAGGGGAACAACAATGTACAGGAAAGGAGAATTTACAGAATATTCCAGATTTTATTTTCGAAATGAGCATGACAGGTGAAAGTTACAATATCTACAATGCCATTTATGCTGTGGCACATGCGTTGCATGCAAATTATGGAGCAGGAGTCCGACCAGCCATGCTAAAGCTTGGAAAGAGGATCTCAAATGTCCAGCCATGGCAGGTAATCTCTGCGATATTTTATCCAGTCCACTGATCAATAGAGAGGAAGCTTCTCATATGCATTTGTGGATACCACATCAAAGGGTATCAAATCATAGCATCTCAGAACAGGTTAAAACAGCAATGACTTTAAAAAAAAACAGTAATATGAATTAAATATAATACTTTGTTGAAGGGGGGGGGGGCAAAAATGTAACCCAAACCATTTGAGCATAATATCCATACAGAGAAGATCTTCATATATGGTTCTGAGAGATCTCCAACAATTCCCTGAGATTCATCGGGTGAACAGGGAGGAAGTGACATCTCAGAACAAAATGATAATATTGGGAGATTTGTGCAACATGCAAGATGCTTCAGAAGGACAGTTGAAGTCCTAATTGGTATATCTGAAGAACCTCCTCAGTTTCCCTCAGTAGATGGCCTGAATCCAATCTCTAAAAATATATTCAGCTTCAAAAGGGCAGTTGAAGTACCAATGGGTATATCGTCAAAACCTCCTCAGTGTCCCTCAGTATTTAGCCTGAATCCAACCTGTAAAAGATACTCAGCTCAGTTCATTTTAACCTCCTATTATGTTTCTATTAGTTACTATATTTAGTTTGCTATTTCTTGTGGTGTTCAGCTTCTTCACCAAACAGAATAACAGAATTGGAAGGACCTTGGAGGTCTTCTAGTTCAATCCCCTACTCTAGCAGGAAGCCCTTATAGCATTTCAGATAAAATGCTGTCCAATTTCTTTTTGCAAACTTCCAGTGTTGGAGCAGTTACAACTTCTGAAGTCAAGTTGTTCAACTGATTAATTATTATTCTGATATATAGTCAAGGTTGCTTTGGAGGGTAGCAGTATTGTCGTTAATGTTAAATAGTTTTACGTCGTTGGCAAAGAGGATGCAGCTGCTTATAATATCGCAAAAGTCATTTATGTAAAGCTGAAAGAGTGTGGGTCCTAATACGCTGCCTTGGGGGACACCACTGATAATTGGTGCAGGGTTTGATATAGCACTTCCAATTTTGACTACTTGTTGCCTGTTTGACAGGAACACAGCTATTCATTTTTGCAGAGATCCAGAAATGCCGTAAGAGCTTAGTTTTAGCAGTAGATTGTCATGTACCACTGAATCAAAGGCTTTGCAGAAGTCTATGTAGATTGCATCTATTGCTTTACCCTGGTCGAGTTGTGTGGTCCAAATGTTTCTGCAGTGTAGGAGTTGCAGATTACAGGACAATTTTTTTTCTGAAACCAAATTGCTTGTTAGAGAGTAGGTTGTTTATCTCTAAGTGGAGGGTGATGGATTGGTTTATGATTGATTCCATGACTTTACAGGTGATGCAACAGTGAGATTGGTCAGTAATTTTCAGCTAGGCTGGGGTCTTCTTTTTTGAAGATTGGAATGACTGTTGTTAATGACCATAGGCAAGGAGCTGGTTCTGAAAGATACCTCCTAGGTAGTACTTAGAGGTTCAGCTATGGCAGTGGAAAGCTTTTTCAGGAAGTAGGCACATAATCCATCAGGGCCAATAGATAGAGATGGCTTTAGGTTGCATAGTGCCCTTTCAACAATATCTTCTATAAATAAAGATGTCAATTTTGTCAATTTTGTTAGGATTACACTAATATGTCAAAGTATTCATACTTTTCTTCAGAAACTGTCAGTTTATGGATCTGATCTGTCTTGCCCCAAAAGGCCATTTTTCTGCCCCTCAATAATTTAGAACAGAATAGAATAACAGAGTTGGGAGGGACCTAGGAGGTCTTCCAATCCTCTGCTTAGGCAGGAAACCCTACATCACTTCAGACAAATGGCTGTTCAATCTCTTCTTAAAAACTTCCAGTGTTTGAGCATTCACAACTTCTGGAGGACAATTGTTCCACTGGTTAATTGTTCTAGCTGTCAGGAAATTCCTCCTTAGCTCTAGGCTGCTTCTCTCCCTGGTTAGTTTTCATCCATGGCTTCTTGCCCTGCCTTCCAAATGTCATGTGCGGAAAACCATACAATAAAAATTTGAAACGTGGTTTTAAAATTTTTGTAAGTACAGGTAGTCCTCGAGTTACAACAATTCAGTTAGTGACCATCAAAGTTACAACAGCATTTTTCACACTCACAACCATTCAGCATCCAAATGGACATGTCATCTAAGTCAGATGCTTGGCAACTGACTCATATTTTTGATCACGTGATTCCATCTTGTGACTATCTGACAAACTAAATCAGTGGGGAATCCAGATTGACTTAACAACCATGTTACTAAGTTAACAACAGCAGTGATTCACTTAACAACTGTGGGAAGAAAGGGCAAAATTCACTTAACCAATATCTCACTTAGCAACACAATGTTTGGGTTCTCTTGTGATCCTAAATTGAGGGCTACCTGTAATTCTGCCATTTGGTTAAAACTGCAATTGTGGAAGTCAAAATACAAATGCCCAGTAATAAAGAGAACCCTTTGCATTGTTATGTCAAAGAATCCAAATATTTGTGTTACTCCTCATTGCTCATATCTCAACCAAGGGACCAACTCTATTTTCTCAGATTTATACCTGTTTCCTAAGATGATGGCCACCACAAAATGATAGATGCCATGATGTCTCATTTCTGCCTTTCAGCTAATTGCTCCAATTTCTGAAGATCTTTTTTGTTTCAGATACTTGCCAATTTGAGGAATGTCCACTTCAACAACAGTGCTGGAGACGAAGTCTCCTTCTCACAAAATGGACTGAGAACTGCTCGTTATGATATTGTCAACTGGGTTGTCCACCCCAATAAAATTTTAGTACCTGTGAAAGTTGGGCACACGGATCCCAGGGCTGCCCCAGGCCAGGATTTCACCATTAACTCTGATGCGATCATCTGGGCCTCAAAGGTGAGCAGGAAGGAAATGTTGTAAATTCAGTAAAAGAATCACTCTCTCCTGGGGATGCTGAACATACTTCTAAGATGAAAAGAGGTCTAAAGATGCAGAAAAGCACTTTGGTATTTGGTGAATTATTTGCATTTGAGGTTAACAAATTTGAGGTCTAATTTGTGAAAGGTCCAACAATGGGTGGGACTAGGAAGAACTTCTATTTAAAACCAGGATGCTATTAGATCAGGCTGTGATTTCCATGGACTGTTCCTGTTCAATTGGATTGTCATCCTTCTTTCTTTAAAAAAAAACATAGTTCAATGTAGCCACTTTGAAGTTCAAGATCCAAACGTTAGCATCCCTTAATGTATTACTGGTGCCACTGATTCCCCCAGGAGTGTTTCCTTTTCCTTCTTTTTCTATTAGAACTTGGTGAACACTTTTTTATGTAGACATTCTCAACAGGAAAATGGGAAAGTGGAAATGAATAAATAATTTTTGTTCGTTGCACAAGGCACTTCAAATATTTCTCTTTTTCTTTCAGAAGGTGCCCTTTGCCAGGTGTGGCAAGAAGAGGTGCCAGGCAGGAGAGAGGAGAAGAGTTCCAGAGGGTGAGCCAGTTTGCTGCTACCAATGTGCCCCTTGCCCTGAAGGAACCATCTCAAATCAGACAGGTAGAGCACTTTTCAAATGCAGATTTTCCAGGATCTAAGAGGTCATTGAGCAGATAAAGGTATTAATTTTATCATTTTTGTTGGGAATACACTACACCAGATTATTCATACTTTTCAGCAGAAACTGTCTGTTTATGGATCCTGCCCTGACAAGCCATTTTTCTGCTCCTCAATAATTTGATGCAGGATAATTTTAGGGCACAGGGTCCCTACTAGCCTTACCTATGTCACATTCCATCAGGAAAATCTTCTGCCAATTCTCTGAAAGAGTGGCTTATGGGAGTCAAGGTTTAGCACACATTCTTTAAGGGTCCTTCTTCTGTTAGCATTTTCTATCTCCCTAACCCTAACCCTGTCAAGCATGAGGAAATTAGAAAATTGAGGGATTTAAAATAAATATAAAGGATTATTTTAATCTTAAATTCCATTCAAGAATCTGAACTACTAGCAGTCAAAGTGAATTGGCGGTGGATAAGAGTCAATGGAATTCAAGGTGGGCTGGACTTACATCTCCTGTGGGTGTGAAGAGACTCAAGGCTGATGATGCACTTCATCCCTACCTCAGCCCAGCCCCCTCTTACTATCTTACTATCACACATGGTGGACATGCAAGGCGGCCAAAAATACTGGACCAAAATTAAAAAGTGGCTTGAGGAAATAACAGGGAACTGCATTGATTGGAAACCAGAACTATTTTTATTAGGTCTACCACAACAAAGTACAATAGAGAAATATACCTAATCCTACATATTACAACAATACAATACAACACAACAAAACACAACACAATACAATAGAATAGCAGAGTTGGAAGCGACCTTGGAGGTCTTCCAGTCCAACCCCCTGCCTAGGCAGGAAACCCTACACCATTTCAGACAAATGGCTATCCAACATCTTCTTAAAGACTTCCAGTGTTGGGGCATTCACAACTTCTGGAGGCAAGCAAACAGTGGCCAGAATATCATATGCACAGAAATGGAAAAACAATATAGTACTGAAGGAAGACAAGGTGATAAGGAAGATCTTAGAATGTGCAGAGATGGACGATTTAACACAGGAAATCCAAGGAAAGGAGGAGACAGAATATTATTTACTTTTGGAAAAATGGTACAAATGGCTAGAGTCCCAGGGGTCTGCAAAGTTGGCTCTTTTAAGACTGGTGGACTTCAATTCCCAGAATTCCTCAGCCAGCATGGTTGAGGAATTCTGGGTGAGATCGTACGCCGGCACGGGATTAAATATCATCAATATGCGGACGATACTCAATTGTATCTGTCCGCCCCGTGCCAACTCAGTGAAGCAGTTAAAGTGATGTGCCAGTGCCTGGAGGCTGCCAGGGTCTGGATGGGAGCGAACAAGCTTGCACTCAATCCAGACAAGATCGAGTGGCTATTGATGTTGCCTCCCAAGAATAGTCCAGATATTCCATCTCTTAGCCTTGGGGGTGAAATTATACGCCCCTCAGAGAGGGCCCGCAATTTGGGTGTCCTCCTGGACCCACAGCTGATGTTAGAACACCATCTGTTGGCTGTGACCAGGGGGGCTTTTGTCCAGGTTCGCCTGATGCACTTGTTGCACCCTATCTGGACCGGGAGGCACTTCGAATGGTCACTCATGCCCTTGTCACCTCACGATTGGATTACTGTAACACGCTCTACATGGGGCTGCCCCTGAAGAGTGTTCGAAGACTGCAGTTGGTCCAGAATGCAGCCGCCCGAGCGATATGGGGCGTATCTAGATACATCCATGTTACACCTATCCTCCGTGGCTCCCCATTGGTCTCCAGACGTGCTTCAAGGTGCTAGTCATTACTTTTAAAGCCCTACATGGTTTAGGACCTGGCTACCTGAGAGACCGCCTCCTGCCACTTACCTCCCAATGACCAACAAGATCGCACAGGTTGGGCCTCCTCCGGGTGCCGTCAACCGGACAATGCCGGCTGGCGGCCCCCCAGGGGAGGGCCTTCTCTGTTGCTGCGCTGGCCCTGTGGAACGATCTACCCATAGAGATCCGGACCCTTACCACTCTCCCGGCCTTCCATAAAGCCGTTAAGACCTGGCTGTGCCGGCAGGCCTGGGGATGTTGATTGATATCCAGCCCCGCTTAGATGGAATGGATGATGTGGAATTTTATATTTGTGTTTTATTTTAAATTTTAAATGTTTCTTTTGTCTTGCTGGGAGCCGCCCAGAGTCCCAAGGGAGTGGGCAGCATACAAATTTTATTAAACTCAAACTCAAACCAGTCTTAAAAGAGCCAACTTTGCAGACCCCTGGGCTAGACAATAGAAACAAGAAATAAGAAACTGGGAAATGTAAAATTAAGGGATAACAAAATAATAAGGATATAGAAAGTAGGGGGTAGGAAAGATAAGCTATATCAACGTAAGAAAAGTATATACAATGCAATGTAGGTAATATGATAGTCTGACATAAATGGCTAAATGTGAATAATTAAGGAATCATACACAAAAGAAGTAAGAAACAAGGTACAAATGTAAAGTTTGGAATGTGTAGGAGAGGAAACAATAACTGTAAAGATTCGCTGATATGTATCTGCTTTAAGATGTATCGTTTAGTTCCTGTGTTCTTTTTAGTTACATGTTTGTCTTTGTTGATGTGTTTAAGTTTTTAAAATAAAAAATAAAAAAAAGACATGATGCATTTCATCCCTACCTCAGCCCAGCCCTCTCGTCAGAGCCAGAGGAAAGCCAATAAACAATGTGCACACATAAAATACAGGATTCCTGGCTGATAGATCCATCTATCGTATTGGGGTTCCATTTTAAAGTGGAAAAGGGAAGTGTATAATCTCTCTCACACAGAAGGACACCACAGTCACAAGTTAGCAGTGATTGCAAATGGACTTTTCTTTCTCACAAAAACTGACCAGGCCAGTTGGAACTGAACAGATTCTATTCTCTGGCTTACCTTTCCCTAGAATCATCCTGAATGATGGATGATTTCCCTTTTTGATGCACCATCAACTGCACTGTATCACTACCAACATCATTTGTGGGTTGGCCAGACCAAAAGGGGACCTTGTCATGTCAATCCGTGAAGAGGCGTAATGATCATGGCCGTTGATGCTAAAATCCTTACACAAAAAATCTTAATTTCAGATGCAGCCCACTGTGACCCTTGCCCAGAAGATCAGTATCCCAACAAGGACAAGGACCAATGCATTGCCAAAAAGATCCACTTCCTCAGCTATCAAGAGACCCTTGGATACACTTTGACTTCTCTAGCTCTTTTCCTTTCTCTGATCACATCTGCAGTACTGGTGATTTTCCGTAAATATCATGACACACCAATAGTCAAGGCCAACAACCGAAATCTCACCTACATCCTTCTGGTCTCCCTTCTGCTCTGCTTCCTCTGCTCCTTTTTCTTCATTGGTCATCCTGGGAAGCTCACTTGTCTCTTCCGACAAACTGCCTTTGTCATTCTCTTTTCTCTTGCAGTTTCCTCTGTGTTGGCAAAAACAGTCATGGTGGTCTTGGCCTTCATGGCCACCAAACCAGGAAACAGAACAAGGAAAATGCTAGGCAAAACGCTGACCAACTCCATTGTCATAAACTGTCCCCTAATTCAAGTGATCATTTGTGCCATCTGGCTGATAACCTCTCCTCCATTTCCCAAATTTGACTTCCACTCCTTGGTGGGAGAGGCCATCTTGGAATGTAATGAAGGCTCAGATTTGATGGTTTATACTGCCCTTGCCTACCTGGGTTTCTTGGCCCTTGTCAGTTTCACGGTGGCTTTTCTGGCTAGGAAATTGCCTGACAGCTTTAACGAAGCCAAGTTCATTACTTTCAGCATGCTGGTCTTTTGCAGTGTTTGGATCTCATTCCTCCCCACATACCTGAGCACCAAAGGGAAGTCCATGGTAGCTGTGGAGATCTTCTCCATCTTGGCCTCTGGGGCTGGTCTCTTGGCTTGCATCTTTTTCCCCAAATGCTTCATTATCCTACTGAGGCCCCATCTGAATTGCCGAGAGAATATAATGCGACACAAGAAACTCTGATTTATATCTCTGATTTGTGTGGGGACAGAGAACTTTATTTTGTCTTTGGAATATTGTTATATTTAATGTTATTTCTGATAATATATCTGTTAATTGAAATGGCAGCCGAAAGCAAATAGCGAAACAGAGGCTGACACTGGGTAAGCCTGGCAACAGAGGCTTGTCTTAATTAAGTTTAATCGGACTCAGTTCAATCAGAAGGCAGACAATGTCAACCTATGTATGGATGCTATCTCCCCTCTATTAGAAGAGGCATATCAGGTAAGTACCAACACCATTTCTCCAGAGCTCTTGTAGGAATGGTAAGAAGTGATGGCTGGAAACTTATCAAAGAGAGACCCAACTTAGAATGGGGGTTATTTTTTATTTTTTTGAGAGAGAATAATTACTAATTTAAAATAGCATATTTTCTCATTTTAATGTAATATAATAAGATAAATGAAAATAAAATAAATAGAATGGAATAGAATAGAGTGGAATAGAATCACCGAGTTGGGGGGACCTTGGAGATCTTCTAGTCCAACCCCCTGTTAGGCAGTAAACCTTACATCACTTCAGATAAATGGTTATCCAAACATCTTTTTAAAAACTTCCAGTGTTGGAGCATTTACAACTTCTGGAAGCAACTTGTTTCACTGATTAATTGTTCTAACTATCAGGAAATTTCTCCTTAGTTCTAACTTGCTTCTCTCCTTGATTAGTTTCCACCCATTGCTTCTTGTCCTGCCCTCAGGTGCTTTGGAGAATAGCTTGACTCCCTTTTCTTTGGGGCAGCCCTTGAGATATTGGAAGACTGCTGTCATGTCATTCCTAGTCCTTCTTTTCATTAAACTAGAGATACCCAGTTCCTACAACCATTCTTCATTCTTCATATGTTTTAGCCTCCAGTCCCCTAATCTTCTTGGTTAAATGAAATGACTGCTGTTGCCCCAACTGAAATTACATATTCACTGGAGCTCCAGAGTTTTCTGCAACGCTCCACAAACAGCAAGAGGGAAGCAGAACGAATGACGTTCTCACATGGCCACATGGTGCAGTTACAGAAGTGGCCCCCATTTTCCATGTGGCAACAGCTGAATGAGGCCATCTGTTGAGCCCGAATTTGACATATATATAGCCATTTTATTTAGCTCTCTATTATACTCATTTATTTCTTTTCTTTCTCTTTACTATGAAAGGGAGGTTTTCAGGCTCTCCACATTCTTAAAGTGGGGGGGGGACAAATAGATAGTGAGGATTGTTTTGGCTAGGTGATCTTCCTAACTATGGGAACAGAGGCGAGAATGGAAGGTGGAGTTTGAAGACACTGGTCAACGTGGATGGATTATTTATTGGAGAGTGTGACTTTTGAGGGATGTTTCTAACTCACAATATTATGTGGTGTAATTCAGGTTTGTCTCAGATCTGGAATTACAACAGACTTTGCCAATTTGATGTCCACCTAAATAAAAGAAATTTGTTTTCGAAAATGGACTTTGCACATTTCTTCTTGGAATGGTTTCATCACTTGGAAACCTGACACCATTGGTGGCTGCTACCAAAATCATGCCAGAAGTGCTTGCTAAGTGAATCTGTCCCAACACCTATGGAACAACATCAGTTTTTTATGCTTTATAGACCTGCAAACATTGTTAATGTGTAGCTTAGGACAATTGGCTACAGCCACTTCATCCCAGCCCCCTCACCCCAGCTGACCCATGGCATTCACCCCTCCCTAGCTGCCATGGTTCATACACCCCTCTTTCCAAAGTGGATAAGCCAGGCCATGGCAGAAGTGATCATGCTTGCCTTTCGACTCCCTTTGAGCTGCTCCACTTTGACTGAAGTGCGAAGGGGGAGCATCAGAGGTTCCTGCCAGTTCTAACCTCTTCTATAGAAGAGGTTCCACAAATCTACAGTGCCGTTTAGAACCGGATCCCCCCGCCCGTCCACACATCTTCAAGATGAAGAGCAAGAGGAGGAATTCTGGGAGTTGAAATCCACAAGTCTTAAAGCTGTCAAGTTTGAATACCCCTGGGTTTTTTTCTAAAGGGTTAGGGGTGCGAGGGACTTGTGACTTGACAGCTTTAAGACTTGCATGCTTCAAATGCCAGAGTTCCTGAGGCAACATGACCGGAGGAGGAATTCTGGGAGTTGAAGTCCAAAAGTCTTAAAGCTGTCAAGTTTGAATACCCCTGGGTGTATTCTGTGCCAACATTTTGGTTGCTAAGCAAGAGCATTGTTAAGGGAGTTTCACAACATTTTACAAGTTGGCTACGCCCACTCAGTCATATGACTGCCAAGCCACTCCCACTTGGTCACAAGGCTGGCAAGCCACTCCCACTCGGTCACATAGCCGGCAAGCAACTCCCACAAAGCAGGCCACACCTACAGAAAAGGTTTGAAACCCACCACTGGTGAGCATGTAGGCCAGACAGCTTCTGTTCCAATCATGCAGCTGCCAATCCAGCACTTCAGTTTGGTGATCAATTCTATGGCCTGGGGTTGTCCAGTTTGCAAAACTTGCTCACAAGCTGTAACCTGCTGTCAATGCACTGCAGAACTGCGCTCTCTGTACAACCATCTGTGGGAATAAAACTCTCAATCTCTCCTGGAGTGACAGAGCCTCTAATTTAGGAAGCATCATCTATGGGTCTCCAATTGGGACCAAAGGTTCTATAATACCTTTGCTAGCCTTGCTGGTAGACAGAATGGCAGGCCTGTCCCAGCTTAGACATTTAGGAAAGAAAAATCTTTGACTCTATTTGTAGAGTTGGATGTACTTTTACTAAAAGTCAAGTGGTTACAGCATAAGCAAAGCCAGATCTGAAGATTCCTACATAAGCCATGTAATTTTCCATAATCCCAGCATCAGGCCTACAGCCATATTCCTTTTGGATCTTTGGCCTGCCACACTTTTATTCTACTATGCCATTTCTATTGTGGGAAAATGAGAGGGGGGTGGTATGGAGTTAAATGCTATGTGGCCAAAATCCAATTCCTTTCTAGAATCCAAGGTCATCCTTTGTCTTTGCACCTCTGCACCTGACTCGAACTGGATGAGTGGAACTGCCAGCATGGCAGTGAGAGATTGGACCATGGGATGGACTTGTGGGTGTGGGGGCAAGATCATGAACTTTCAACTGGGTGGGGAAAACTAGGAAGCTTTCAGATTTGGGTTTTTCCAGATGTGCCAACATGTCTCTCTTAATCAATTGGACCTTTGAGCAATATTTTGCCTTGGACTCTGATTTAACTTTGGATGACACCCAGGTCCTCCCCCATAGGTCATCTTGTTTCTGTCCAAGGAGGTTAAGATGTGCTGTTCTGGTTTCTAAAGTTTGGAGCCTGTGTGGTGGCCCTTTGCAATCGATTGCCATGCCTGTGTCCTTGGATCGTTCAGTCATTGTCTCTGATTGGCTCTTCTCTTTCCTGTCATTCCCCCTTCCTTATCTCCCCGCTCTCATCCTTTATGGCAGATCTTACATAGAGCCTCTTACTGTCTGCAATTAACATGGTCCATGCCCCTCTTCTCTGAGAGTGATTCTCATATGGGAGGGGATGAAAAAATGGGGAATGGGCTCCAATTCCAGGAGTCAGTAGAGGAGGAGGCAATTGTTGCAGTGAGAAGGACCATCTGGGAATGGCTTTAGCCTGGGAACAGTTGAGACAAGCAGGGCTAATTGTCCTGTGTTGCAAATCTGCTGGGGCAATTTGTACTGTAGTGAATCGGCAAGAGTGAGGCAGTGATGGGAGGGTGGCTGGGGAGTGGTTGTTAGGGAGAATCGGGGGGGGGGGATGGTAGGGAGGGGATACCAGGATGGGACTTATGGGGATGGGTGGCCATGGTGGGTTAGCTGAAATGGGGAGACTGGTTGAGGTGGCTGGGGAAAGGCGAGTGCAGCCAATTGTCCCATTCCCAACAATGTGATGGGTTGAAAAGTAACTATTTCATCATTGTAGCTGAAGAAGGTCTATCTGTAATGTTTATGTAGTTATTACATTTGCTTCAGCCTTCAGGCTTCAAATGTAAGGCTAAAAAACAATAATCAAGTCTCTCAGCAGTATTGTTTATTAAGAGTTTGCCCAGGATAAATTTTCTCCAGAGAATAGTGGGAAGAACTCTTGAAGATCAAAGGATGCAGCCATATTCGTACATTTGAGAAAGGAGCAGAAAATGATATATGCATAAGGAATAGATGATATAATCATACATATCCACAATTAACAAACTACCAATTATGTTGCCACTCTCCTATTGTTGCTATCTTCAACAGAGAAATATTCTCTTAGTAAAAGAAGTATTTCAGTTACATTTCCATAGAAATTTTGATAAAGCTTTATTGAAAACTCTTCCTATGATTCTCTTTCTCACACGAGAGGCCATATGATGGAAATGGAGATGTTATCACCAAGATACCAATTGCCCTATCCAGGATTAAATGACATGTCACAGGACTCTGATTGATAGCTCCCTTCTGACTTTGATGACTGTCATTCCTTGTCATACCTTGAATGACATTGCTGGGAACGTGTCCTCATTAAAGAAATGTGGTTGTGGTGTTGGGCATGGATAGAAGGATTCCTGTGGAGACCTTCTGTGCACACAGATCTCATAGAACAGTGTAGTTTACCATGGAGATCCAGGAAGTGAAATGTCACAAGAGATGATTAACATACTGCATACAGTGTCATTCTTTGCTCATTCTTCTCAGGGAAATTCTACCCAACCTTGATGAGGCAATACTGCAGATCTGGATGTGAGGGGGATTTAAACTCTGCTACTTCAAAAACAATTAAATAACTTTAGGGAAGTTCTATAAAGCCTCAAACATATAAGGAAACAGCCATATATGTTTAAAAACATTGACATTGAGCCCAATCCTTTAAAATACTACCTTAAATATTAAATAAATAAACTAAGGAACAAAATAACAAAATTTCCTCCATGTAATAATAAACATGGATCTTTTTTACAGTTTAACATTTTTATTAAAATGTTTTATTAGTTTATAAGATAAAATACAAAATACAAAACTAAATAGGAAGACATTGAGGAGGGGGAAGGAGGAGAGAAAACTCAGGAGAAATTGGGGAAAAGAAAATAAGAAACATTGACTTCCGACTCCCTCTGTTGAAGTATAAATAAAGCATTAACATCAAACCACAACTTTTTGTTTTACCATAATATTATAAACTAGCCATTTCTATAAAAACATTTTAATCTAATTGGTTAAACCCAAAATCAAAGTTTCATATTTTCCAACCTCAAGCACAAAGTTCAGATGTGGTCTCCATGTGGAAACAAAGGTACTTATATTCTTTCCTTTAACCAAAATAATCAATTTTGCCACTTCTGCCAACTCCATCAGCTTCTGTAGCCATTCATCCATAGTGGGAATCTAAGTGTCCTTCAATTTTTGTGTGTATAATAGTCTTGCTGCTGTCAACATATATAAGATCAAATTTTTTCTCCAAGTCTTTTTCCCTTAAACCCAAAGGAGAAGTTTCTAGTTTCACTTTTATTTTCATATTAAGTCTATTCTGTATTATGATATGAATCTTACTCCAAAATTTCTTTGCTTTATCACATGTCCACCACAAATGGTAAAAAGTTTCTTCTTTCTTTTACGCTTCCAACATTCAGTTGAAATACCTTTATACATTCTGAATAACTTATCTGATGTTAAATGCCAGCGATACATCATTTATACAATTTTTCTTTTACAGTTTGGTGTACATTTTAAACCTTTCATCCACATATTTTTCCATTGTTCAAGCGTCACATAATGTCAAAAATTCCTTGCACACTGAATCATAAAATTTTCATTTATCATACCATAAATAACCATGCCATCAAAACCTTAATTCGTGACCTTCTAATTCAAGTAGCCTCTTATTCTGAAGGTTCACCCACTCTTTTAACCAGGCATCAAACATGCATCAAAATACAATTTCAAGTTTGGTAAACCCAACCCCCATTTTTCCTTAACATCTTGCAATAGTTTGAATCTAATTTTGGGTTTTTTCCCTTTACCATATAAACTTAGAAGTATTGGAAATAATAAACATATCTTCAATAACAAGTTTTTGGTCCATACAGGGCATTGGACCTCATTAAGACACTTTGAAAACATGGAAAACAAAGAACTGACCACAGGAATATTATAAGCAGTTGGAGAACTTGATAAGAAATTCTTTTATGGACAAATTCATCCTTCACATCAGCATTTATTAGAAATCTTATTACATTCTAAACATGCCACAAATACAAATATAAATGAGGAAACTCCTTGCATTAGTTAGAAATTTTTGTTTCTTACTATATTTTCTCTACAATTCAGATCAGGCCTCAACAGAATAATGTAGCATTTGGGGAAAAAGATACAAGCCAAGAGAGCAGCTCCAGAGGCCAGAATGGAGAAGATCTCCACAGCCACCATGGACTTCCCTTTGGTGCTCAGATAGGTAGGGAGGAAGGAGATCCAAACACTGCAAAAGACCAGCATGCTAAAAGTAATGAACTTGGCTTCGTTGAAACTATCGGGCAATTTCCTAGCCAGAAAGGCCACTGTGAAACTGACAAGGGCCAAAAGTCCTAGGTAAGAGAGCACACCGTAGAACATTACAGCTGAGCCTTGCTTACATTCCAAGATGGTCTCTCCAAACAAGGAGTTGAAGTCCAAGTTAAGATACGGGGGTGAGGTTCCCAGCCAGGTGGCACAAAGAAGGGCTTGGACCAGAGGACAGGCTATGACAATGGAGTTGGTCAGTGGCTTTCCTAAGAGTTTCCTTGTCCTGTTCCCTGGCTTGGTGGCCATGAAGGCCAGAACCACCATGACAGTCTTTGCCAACACAGAGGAAACTGCAAGGGAAAAGAGAATGGCAAAGGCAGATTGTTGGAAGAGACAAGTGATCTTCCCCGGTTCACCAATGAAGAGGAAGGAGCAGAGGAAACAGAGCAGGAGGGAGACCAGGAGGATGTAGGTGAGATCTCGGTTGTTGGCCTTGACAATCGGTGTGTCATGATGTTTATAGAAAATCACCAGGACTGCAGATGTGATCACAGAGAGGAAAAGAGTGAGAAAAACTAAAATGTATCCCAGGATCTCTTGATAGGCAAGGAAGTGGAGTTTCTTGGCAATGCATTGGTCCTTCTCCTTGTTGGGGTATTGGTCTTCTGGGCAGGGTTCACATTGAGCTGCATCTGAAATCAAAAATCTTTGTCTAAAGATTTCTTGAGCAACTATTATGCACAATATCCCTCATGCATAAATGATATGAGGGTTTCCTTTCTGCTATTGACCTACCCACAAAGGGTAAATAATCTCATGTGCTATTTATTTCCCCCCATTTTATCATGGAACCCACGGAAGACAGAAAGATCTGTTACCCAGGAATGATGCAGGGTTTTGTGTTTGTACATCATCTATTAACCTGATAGCCTTAACCTCTCTGCTTTGTATCTCAAATCAGTTCATTCAGACTTTTTCCCTCCCTCTTGCTCTCTTCTTTCTCTGAAAGGTCTATTTCCTCAGAGGTTGATGGAGATTCCAGAAGAAGCACAATTTAAATGAGTAAATAAAAGTTGGGACAAAATGCCCCACTTCCTCAAGAAGAGACTGAAAGTTAGTTTCTCAAGTGTAAAAGGAGAAGCAGAAATGGACATTGTGCCCTCAAGCTATCCTTGCTGAGGATCAAGAAAGGTGGCCTCTGTGGCCAGGGCAGTTTGGGACTTTAAACTGAAAGGTTCTTTTGAAAAGTACTAGTGCATGTCAATTTTATAAAAAAATGACACAATATGAAAACTATATTGATTTAATGAATGTCTTCCTTGAGACCTGAAGATATAGATTTCAAGTATGGTCTACCTGTCTGATTAGAAATGGTCCCTTCTGGACAAGCATCACACTGGTAGCAGCAAACCTGCTCTTCCTCTGGAACTCTTCTCCTCTCTCCTGCATGGCACCTCTTCATGCCACACCTGGCAATGGGGATTGTCTGAAAGACAAGTATTTGAAATTACTTAAGGAATGAACCTGCTGCATTCATTCTTTTCTCCATTCCTATTTCTATGTTCAGATTCTCTTGTAAAGAGATACATTGCTACCATCTATCAGCAATATAGAACAACTATATTTCCTGAGTGATTCAGGCCACTGGCATTCCTGAGACATCAGTAGATGCTGGAGATTGGAACTGGGGTTTCATCTTGCAGAGGAAGGCTTGTGGATGCACCACAGCATTTCTAAAAGAAAGAACCGAGTGATGATGGTCCATGGAAATCAATGTTGATTGCTATACTTGCATCCTGCATTTCAAGCAGAAATCATTCCCAAGCCTAAGCTGTGTGTGTGTGTGTGTGTGTGTGTGTGTGTGTGTGTGTTTGTGTGTGTGTGTGTGTGTATGTATGTATGTATGTATGTATGTATGTATGTATGTATGTATATGTATACATTTCAGGGGTGGGTTCCCGCCAGTTCTAACCTCTTCTATAGAAGAGATTCCACAAATCTACAGTGATGTTTAGAACCGGTTCCAACTTCCTCTCCCCGCCTGTCCGCATATCAGTAAGATGAAGACCAAGAGGAAGAATTATGGGAGTTAAAGTCCACAAGTCTTAAAGCTGTGAAGTTTGTACACCCCTGGTTTGTTTTCTAAAGGGGTAGGGGTGCAATTGTCTTGTAACTTGACAGCTTTAAGACTTGCGTGCTTCAAATGCCAGAGTTTCTGAGCCAACATTTTGGTTGCTAAGCAAGAGTATTGTTAAGTGAGTTTCACCACATTTTAAAAGTTAGCCACGTCCACCCAGTCACATGACTGCCAAGCCACTCCCACTCAGTCACATGGCTGGCAAACCACTCCCACCCAGTCACAAGGCTGGCAAGCCACTCCCACAAAGCAGGCCACACACACAGAAGAGGTTCTAAAAAATTTTGAAACCCACCACTGATACATATGTATGTATACATACATAATACATACATACATACGTACATGCATGCATTCATACATACATATATAGAGAGAAATGGATGGATGGATGGATAGATGTGTGTATACACACACACACATATAGACAGACAGACACACACTTGACTTGAGTTGTAAACTTTATCTTCGGATGGTTAAAAGTCAAGCATTTTGGAAGAGCTATTGCTTTATTCTTAGCACAATGATCTAAATATAATAAATGATTTCAGCAGTTAACATTGAAGCTTTTGTTCTAGCTTATCCTATCTTTCTCAGCTGTTTTTGTGTCTAATGGCCTGTGAACGACCATGTACTCATCTCTTTGCTTTTCAGCAAGTTCCCCTTTTTAAAAGCAGTTGTTTGCTTCTCTGGCATCCATAAATACGATCTAAAGGCAGTGATGGTGCTATCTGAAGGCTCTAATATTGGTGTTCTAATTTCAAATCCAGCATAAAAGTCCCAAACAGTTGCCAATCTGGCATTAATATGAAGAGGCAGATTTTTTTGTGTGCTAATAAGGCTGTTTGCTGCAAGGAGATAACTCAATAATTATAAATGCCTATAGAATGTTCAAATTATTAGACTTATTTTTTAAAGACTGCTTTATTATTGTTCTACGCAACTCAACAAAACGAAGAAGCTTTTAAAATAAATGTTTGATCTAAAGAGGTCCAGTTCTATTGTATCATCTTTTAAATAGCAGAGAATAATGCATACTTCCAGAAAGCCACATCAATTTTAACAGCATCTGTACAAGTATAGTCTGAAATGTAACAGTGTCATGTTGTCTAATTAGACCCTGATTTAGTCATGTTTGGAGTAGATCTATTTAAATAATTGGGAGGAGTTAGTTTGGCTACATTTAAGAGGATTTTCTGGCATTAATATTCTGCCATAATGTACATTTCTCCAATTCTTTGCTATTTCTAATGGGTCAGGCACACATGCACATAAATACACCACAAACTGTGTATATTGTCTGTACTGTTTGCTATTTGTTGCTGGGAGGCAGATTTTTTTTCCTTTTGCTTTCCTCCCCAAAAGGTAGGTATATTTTATACTTTGGAGCGTCTTATACTCCAAAAAATACGGTACTTCATCTGTCTCTTTGGAATCTGGCCAGTTAAAACCAAACATTCCAGTTTTATCGTATCAAATTAAGATACTCAGATGGATAAAGGCAGAGGTGGGTTTCAGCTGGTTCTGATTTTAAATCTACATGTTGCTTCACTGTTATTTCTAACCATGACATGACTAACTCTTGAATAGCTACTTGACTTGAGTACAAGCTGAACCCAAGTTAATTCATATATTCCTGTTTTTTAAACTGAGGAATAAATTTCAGAAAAAGAATTCAGCATTGCTCTGTGAACGTGCCTATGAATTTCATTCTTCATCTAACTTCATAGATGATTGTGTACTATACAGTATCTTTCTTTTTGTACTAGATATGCATAAGGCTGTAAAAAGTGCATTTTTAAGATGCAAAGTTTAAAACTGTTAGACGACTAAACGTGGCTTCCCCTGACTTCTCTCTCTCTCTCTCTCTCTCTCTCTCTCTCTCTCTCCCTCTCTCCCTCTCTCCCTCTCTCCCTCCCTCCCTCCCTCCCTCTCTCTCTCTCTGCTATAGAGAGAGCCTCCCATTAGGGACTGTTGGTCTAGGTAAGATCTGGGCCAGAGGTCAGTAACCCATAGCTCTGGAACCGCATGTGGCTCTTTCATCCCTCTGATGTGGCTCCCTGCCGGCTCCACAATTGATAGGATATTCAGTTAGGACAGGTACAGGAAAAAGGATGATGTGCTAGGAGGACACTCTATGGTGGGGGAAACGGATTTCCAGTCAGAAGAGAAAAAAGGATGCCATGCTTGGAGGAGACTCTATGGTGGAGGAACTGGACTTCCGGTCAGAAGAGAAAAAAGGATGCCATGCTTGGAGGAGACTCTATGGTGGGGGAACCGGACTTCCGGTTGGCTCCAAAATTGAAATGGGGAGAGGGGCCTCTCGTTGGGACCGTTGTGGCTCTTTGAGTGTTTAAGGTTGATGACCTCTGACCTGCGCTAATGTAAAGTAGTCTTGGTTAGGAAAGATTTTTGCGCCAATACTGGCACAAAATAAGAAACCCCCTTGGTTTGTTAATTGTATATCCATTTTAAGAGTTTATCTTTCAATTAATTAATTGTAGTTATTAAAATATCAGTCATTCTTTTATATACAGTATAAGATCTTTTATATAGACTGTCACTTTCAAATCCACTTTCAGCTCAGTCTCAGTCTTGTCTGGTGAAACTTGTTCCTCTTCTGTAACATTTTTCGAACATTAACTAACTATAGTGTCAGACACTCTTCAAAGTAACTGAATATTACTGATCTCCACCCCTCCTCACCCGCTTTCTTCACTTGCCAGTCTTCACCGGCTGCTCCCTTAATTTTTGGTAAATTGCTCTGTCCAGGGACTGTGTGACTTCCCCCGTCCCACCCCTGCTCTGACAGGGAGAGCAATCCACCTATGGAACAGAAGTTGCCTTCCGATGTTGTGGGAGCTTCTTCACTGGAGGCTTTCAAGAAGAGACTGGACTGCCATCAGTCAGAAATGGTGTAGGGTCTCCTGCTTGGATGGAGCAGGGGTTGGACTAGATGACCTACAAGGTCCTTTTGTTTATCTGTCAAAATAAGGAAAGGGAGGAAACCGGAGCTTATACAGGCTGACCTGGTGTCAGGACAGCTGGGCCTCTCCCATCCCTAGGGCCCACCCATTTGGACAGAGTCCACTTGACAGGTGGAAATTGGTCCAGGGAAGAAAAACTGCCTGCAATATTTTAAAATAACTGAAATTCTGATATTTCTTCTCTTCCCAAATAAAGTTTAACTGTTCTTTTGGGGTGTTTCAGAACATACAGCTAAACACAACCCTACTTCATCGCCCTACACATAAGGGTTATTTGAAGTGTCAGAAAAAAGTGACTTATGACTGGTCCTAGCACTTATGACCAGTCCTCACATTTATGACCATCACAGCATTTTTACCAACCGTGTACTCATTTCAAAATTGCGGTGCTTCACTTCACCAAGGTGACAAGATAGGTCGTAAAACAGGGGCAACACTCTCTGTGAAGAAACGTCTCACTTAAGCAACAGGAATTTTGGGCTGAGTTGTAGTCGTGAGTCAAAGACTAGCTGAGTTTTATTTCCGTACATATAGGGACTATTCAGAGGGCTGAAAAAAAGTAAATTATGACTGATCCTTGTACTTATGACTGGTCCTTGCATTTACAACCGGTCCGGACACTTATGGCCATCACAGCATTCTTAACAACCGTGTTACTCATTTCACGTGCCACGCCCACCCAGTCACATGACCACATAGACATGCCCCAAGCCACGCCCACAGAACCAGTTGTTAAAAGAATTGAATTCCACCAGTGCCTCAAAGGTGTTAAAGAAAAGCAGATTTCTCACCAAATGACTGCAATAATTTCTGACTCAACTGGTTATTTTTCAACTTAGAAAGTTTTTGTGAATATCAGGAAGAGACTCAATATTTCTCTGAACTTACAACATTTCCATTTAGCTCACCTTTGAGGCCCAGACGATTCCATCAGAGTTAATGGTAAAATCCTGGCCTTGGGGAGCCTCAGGATTGACTTGCCCAACCTTCATGGGGACAAAAGATAGATTGGGGAAGAGAACCCAGTTGAGAAGATCATAGCGAGCAGATCCCAGTCCATCTTCTGAGAAGGATACTTCATCTCCAGCACTGTTGTTGAACTGCATTTTGCTCAAATAGGGAAGAATCTGAAAGAAAGGAGACCTTCAGATATTGGAGCTAGGGCTCCAGAACAGGGTCTGCACTGGTTTAACCACCCACACAACCTATTAGGACTGCCGTCCCGAGTCCAGGGAGTTGATGAGGCCCCCTCTTCTATCTTCAAATGAGATAGGTACAACATCAGTTACATATACTCGCCGAGACGTCTTCACAAAGCCCCATCCTGGCCAGGATACAGTTCAGACCTCCTTCCCTTCTCTTAAAGGATCTTGGACTAGCCCACAGCACCATTGGCCCCAACGAGGTACCACAGCTGTCTCCCGGAGGCTCAATCCCCCGTGGTGCCTGGAGAATGTTCGGAGGTGGTCCCCTGCAGGGTCCAAGGGCTCAGGCTGCCCTCAGGGAAACATTGCCTCGCTCAGTTTCCCGGCACAGTCGCCAAAAATTTGGTTATAGCTGCACATGAGACTTCATGGCTTCTATCATCACATAAAGGGCATCTTGAGAAGATGGGTTTATATTTGAGAAGCTAGTTCCCTCTCTTGGTGGTGATTCAAGGAATTGTGTAACACCAAATAATTAACTCTGAAACTAAACATTTCCCTTTTATCATTGAGCATGGTTTCCTACTCCAATTTCACCAAAACACATGAATTTTAGTTCCACGGTCTAAATTTACCATATTTTGAGGGGTATAAGACGCACCTTTTTTCCTCAAAAAAAGGCTGAAAAGCTGGGTTATTATACACTGCATACAGCATTTTTTTGCTTTCCAAAGTCCCGCCCCCTTCACCCAAATGGCCGTGCATACCCTTATGGAGGCTTTTGGAGAACTCCTGGGGGCTGGGGACAGCAGAAATGAGCAAAAAACAGCCCGTGTTTCCCCCCCCCCTCCCCAGGATCACTCTACAAGCCTCCATAACGCTATGGATGCATTTTTTGACAAAAAATAGGCCCATTTTCATGAAAAACAGGGCACTTTTTGTTCATTCCCCCCCCCAGGAGCACTCTACAAGGCCCCCCCAAGGCTATTCATGCCTTTTTTGGGGGAGGGAATGGGCCCATTTTCACAGAGTGCAAAAACTTTTTTTCCCCTTTCAGAAAGCTCTTTAACTGATTGATGAGAATTAGATTGTCAGCAATTTCCTTCTCCGGCACATGGATAAATACACCTGGAAACATCTACCTACCTACTCTCTCTCTCTCCTTACCTACCTACTGTATTTCTCTCTCTCTCTCTATTTCTCTCTCTCCATCCCTTCTACCTACCTACCTATCTACCTTCCTACCTACAGACACTCTCTCTCTCCCTACCTACTGTATTTCTCTCTCTTTCTCTCACTCTGTATCCCTCTATCTACCTACCTACTTTTTAAAAAAATTGCCTCTTCAAAACCTTGGTGCATCTTATACTCTGAAAAATATGGTAATTTTAGACTTTTCCTCTTGTGATACTTGATTACATGCACTTTCGATTAGTTACTTTGGCCCAAGTTCTTCTTAACTGATAAATGAATATTTGAAATGTATAAATAATTTCTATCAGAACCACAGAAAATTCCATTGGTTTTCTCTAGCTCATTATCAAAGGCAGCAGAAGGCAGGAACCAGCTTTGATCAACTGGCCCATGTGGAAGGAAGCATCTGACCTGGTTGGTCACTTCACTATTCAGAGATGTCCAACATTTTAGCATTTGATACAGAACATTCTGATGAATTTCACACTAGGAACCCATTAGGACATTTTGCTCTGTGCTATGGGTGTCATAGAAACAGAATCACAGTATTGGAAGAGACATTGGAGGTCTTCTCATCCAACCCCTCCCCCCACTCAAGCAACAGACCCTTTGAGACAGATTGATATCCTGACTGATCTTAACTGACTCCAGCAATGGGGCAGCCAAGACTTCTAAAAGTGAACTGTTTCTTAAGAAATTTCCCCCTTAGTTCTAGGTTGCTTCTCTCCTTGGTTAGTTTCCATCAATTATTCATCAGAAGCTGTTTTCACACAGCAAGTCGAGTAGCAAAAGAAATGGTAAACTAAAAAAAAGGGCAGAATCTCAGATGAATTGGTATGGGAGTACAAAGAAATTTAATCAGTAACAAGAAATTCATATGGGGAGCTTCCGAACCAAGTAAAAAGTCACAGAAATTACCTGCCATGACTGGATATTTGAGATCCACTTTCTAAGTCTCATCACGGCTGGTTGGGCTCTGGATCCATGCATTGCATGCAAAGCATGTGCCAGAGAATAAACAGCATTGTAGATATTGTAACTTTCTCCTGTCATTCTTTTTTCAAATGTGTAATTGGGCAGGTTCTGCACGTTCTCCTTTCCTGTACATCGTTGTTCCCAATATGGAAAGATCTTTCCTGATTTATGGATCTTGCAGCCAAAAACTCTTTCCCACCATGGAGGGAGAAAGACATCTCCTTGGGGGTTCAGGGGGTCTAAAGACAGGAGGAAATGACTGAATTCTGAGACATCCCCAGAGTGGTCCCTAAAATGCAGGACCCCATGGTAAGGCTTTACAACTTCCAATATTCTTCCAAATTGTTCAAAGCCAAATTTCCAATGGGAAGTAAAGATACAAACTTTACTAAATGATAATTTTCTGTCTACCACCCCTATTACACCCATAGTAACATTTGAGTCTCCAAACAGAATAAACACTTCTATTTTAGACCAGGTGAGGAAATTGAGAACTAACTTCCTCAGCATGATTTTCAAATGATTGAATTCCAGCATTAGAGTGAAGGCCAGGCAGATCTCCTTCTCCTGGAGCATTGGTGTCAGAGTTGAGATGAAACGTTCTCCCCTGTCATCTTCAGGGGCAAAAAGCCCAACCCAGTTCCACTGGAAATGCAGGAGCAGCTGAACTAAACCCACATACTGAGGAGATTCCTTGGGATTGATCCGGAAGAAGGAAGGATAAACTCTTCTCTCTCCTTGAGAGAACTCAAAGCCAACACCGAGCTGGAGAAAAGGAGATACTTTTTTCAAAGAAAAAGTAAAAGTTTTATGCTAACTTTAGTAGTGACCATGGTGTGGTTGATGGCCCTGCAGTCAGGCTGACACTGTTTTACTGGCAAACTTAATTTTCTTCCCTTCTTAAACATTTTTATTGGTTGTGGTATTTCAGAGAAGACAAGACAAGAAACCAACAACTTGATACAGAGATAAAAGGCAATAAAACATTGGTTACCCTTTAATAAAGAATAAACTAAGAGTCACAAGCTTATTATATGCCCCCCCCCCAAAAAAACCCCTACCTTTAGTTTCATCTTTAGCTTCTCTGTGTGCTTTTGGTCTCTGTCTACTTCATAGTGTATCGGATAGAGCTCTCTTACCTGTGGGACCTTAAAAATGTTGAAGATGGGGGCCATCAGCCTTGAGGACTTGGCACTGAGACCACCAATGACGGACAGCAGAGTGTCCTTCAGGTGACATTTGTAACCTGGAACCACTTGGCCTCGTGAGGAGAGCATGGAGAGGCTGTCTAAGGAAATATCAATCTCCCTCTGGAAATGGCCATAGATGTGGAAGCCAAGGGTGATGTTGGGGAGCAGAAGAACATCTTTATTGATCTGGGAGACAGCAAACATCAATGCAAGGAATTGCTGGTAGTAACCGTTGATGAATCTGTAGTGAGAAAAACATTGGAGAACATTACAGGAAAGCTTGTGAATGGCTATAGAATTTGCTTCATTGTTTTGGTGGGGGAGACTTTTGGGCAGCAGAAACTCCCAAATTTCATTGAGTTTGTGTTGTTTTTCAAAGGATTTCCCTTGGCTAAAGTTGGATGCCTTTGTGAGAGAAGCCTTTCCATAGATATCATGGCCTCTTTTATACTCTCTATCATCCCTGCCATATTCAATTTGCTGCAGTGGCTGAAATCCTTTCCAACTTCTCCCCTTTCATTGTAATTATTTAAGGTCTCTCTTGGAGCAGCTTCTTCAGGTGTGGTAAGGATTGCTGAGCATACTGGGTGGGGGTATTCCATTATACCAGTTTTCATTGTAGAGATTGAGAATTCCAGCCTATTTTAAGAGCTTGCTAATTTATTTAGAAAAGCACAAAATGTGCACGACACCAGGAAAGTTTAAAGCACTAGAAGAAGGATTTCTGATAGGAATCTAAGAACTTAAAACAAATAAACAATTTATCTGCATGTTTCTCCTTCAGCTGAAACTTACAAAGTCCCAAAAAGATGACCTATTCTATTAAATTCCAAGACAGGAGACTTTAAAAAGGTTCCTAAGGGCAAATTCCCACCAATAATGAGATCACCAAGGCTATAGTAGCTTTTATCCACCGTGATATAATCCGTGAGCACACATATGGTTTGCAGCCTCTTTGCTGTAGTTGGAGCCAGGAGCCAGAAGAGCATCAGCATCAAAAGCAGCATGACTCCTGCCTGGTCAGTCTTATCACCTTCCCTCCTAGAACAGAAATCAAGGTTTATGCAGAAACTGATTTGAAGGTTGCTCCTAAAATCTCACTGGAACTTTAGCAGATCAGACACCACCTGTGCCACCTGGATGGCACCAAGACAAATTTACATCAACCATGCTCCCTCTTACCTGTGTTTGGCTGTGACCATAGAGGAAACAAAGGGATATGAATCTCTTCAAACCCAGGAGTGAGGTCTTTGCAAGACAGGCTATAGAGAGATGTTCTCCCCCCCCCCCCGTCTGCAAATCTCAGAGATATTTATTATGGCTTGGAAGTTTTTGTATCTAGAAATCCACATGGGATACACTAAGAATTACTGTACTTCTGATAATTGCAAGAAAAAGCAATTGTTCTTCCCATGTAGCAATAGCTTCTCATTCACCAGAAAGGGGGAAAAAATATTTGTGTTTCTTGTAATGCAGAGAGCAGATGGAGTCATGCTGCAGTTGTAAATTTGACCCCCATGAAAGTGACCTCCTACATACAAGTTGGAGTTTGGCCTGGGCCATAGTTGGTCAGTTAGTATGAGAGCTAATGGGGTTTGATGACACATGGGAATCAGTTATACTCTTGTAATCGTGAGCAATGCTTGGATGGAAAAAGTAGCTTATTTGTAACCACATGGCGGGATGAAATTAGACACTGGAGCAAACAGAGAATATGTGCATCCTGTTATGTGTTTCTCTCCTTCATCTGAAGGTGGTTCCATTCAACGTTGGTTGGTTGGAGGGACAGATTGAACCAAATCCACCAACTTCAGGGTACATCTGGAAGAACGTGTCCTTCAAGCCCCCTCCCTCCCTCCCAAAACCACTGTGAATGAAATGCAGGACCAAAAACCAATAACCAAATCTCATGGCAGTTTTTATTGTTATGGATGTAATCTGGACAACTCCTGTCCTGAGAATAGTAGGAATAACTCCAAAAGGGAAAAGGATGCTTTCATATTTATCCATTTCAGAAAAGAGGGGGTAAAATCATATATGCATAAGTAATAGATGATATGAGTGTACCTATTCATAATGAATAAAATATCTAGTTAATTCCCATCTTTCTAATGTTACTATCTGAGACAAACAAGTTTTCTCTTAATAAAAGAATGAATCAGTTACATTGCCGAAGACATTTGGTTAAAGCTTATGGAAAACCAGAGTTTGCTATTCTATGGGCCGATTTGCACACATCCCCCCCTATGTTTCTATTTCTCAGATGAGAGTCCATCTGATGGAAATGGAGATGCTATCATCAACACAGCAATTGTGCACTTCCCAGGAGTGGTGGTTCTGCTCAAAGTCAGTTGTGCCTTCGTCGCTTCTCACTTGGACTACTGCAATGTTCTTGCATTGGGGCTACCCTTGAAGACTCCTTGAAAGCTGCAGCTGGTCCAAAATGAAGCGGTGCTTACAATATTGGACATTTGTAGGGTCACCCAGAGACAAACCTCTGTTGCATGAGCTGCAGTGGCTCCCAGGTTCTTCCAAGACACCATTCAAGGTGCTGGTTATCATCTTTTAAAAAGTACATGTCCCAGGGACTGGGTGATTGACAGGTGCCACCTGACTTTAGTTAGGAAGCTGGGATTACAGTTATGCCCTGGATGATCTTGCTAAAAACAGATACTCCTTAAAGAAATTAGATTGTGATCCTGGGCATGGTTTGAATTATTCCTCTGGAGACGCTCTATCCATGCAGATCTCGTAGAGCACTATGGTTTACCAAGAAAGCCAAAGAGTTGAAATGTCACAAAGATGATAAAATACTGCATACAGTTATGATGTACTTTGCTCATCCAACTCAGGAAAATTCTGTCTGACATCAACAAGGAAGTTTAGCAGATCTGGATGTGAGGGAGATTTAAACTTAGCCATTTGAAAAATAATTGATTGGCAATTCTATAAAGCCTCAGATATCTAAGGAAACAACCATATTTGCTTAAAAACACTAATACTGAACCCATCCCTTAAAATATTAACTTAATAAATAAACTAATTTAAAAGGAATAAAATGAGAAAATGTCCTCCTTGTAATAATAAACACATCTTTATGAACAAGCTTTCCATCAAATCTGGGCATTGAACATCACTGAGGACACTTTGAAAACATCATAAACCAAGACTGGATGATAGTTGCTGACCACAGCTAAAGTGTAACCAGTTGCAGGACTTGAGAAGGAATTTTTTAATGGACAAGTTCCTCCTTCTTATCAACTTTTTAAAAAAATTATCACATTCTAAATTTTCTCACTATGTGGCTTTAGTTCAACTGTTCCTGTATTTAGATCTTCCAATTCTGGTTTTCAAGAAGGTTATTAAAAACTGTCTTAGGCAGTTAGCCTGGTCTTCTGATGGGGGTGTCCTATGTGGGAGGTGGCTGGTGGATTGATAAAGAAGATGGTGCCATCGTATCAATTTTGCTCCCTGTCTCAATATTTAATGTTTTTATATTTATGATTCTAATTGTAGCCACCTAGTTACTTGGCAGAGTTAGATAGTGGCGTATAAATTTAATAAATAAATAAATATAATTTTCACTCTGTCATCTATGTATTTATGGAGTCCTTGGTGTCTTATGAGTTTGGTTGTTTGCTTGCAGACATTTCAAATGCTAGTGAGTGTGGGGATTGCTCCCAGTTTGTATCCAGTAGCTTTCTTGTCAATGTTGATGGGAGTATGGTTCCCCCCCCCCTTGGTACTTCCTTGATTAGGATATTATTTATTGTTTGTTTGTCTGGTGCTAATCCATGGTTATCTGGGTGTTGGCTGCTGGAGAGGAGGTGCTTTGCTCTTAGCTTTTTAAAATTATCATTGCCCTTGCCAAGTATCAACCCTGCAGACTCAAAATCACTGTTGTTGACAACTATCTGACCAATACAACAGCTTCAAACACTTGAGAAGCATCAACTTGACTGATGGCTATTGGGAGAAAGAAATTGGTTCCAAAATGAGCAAGGCTAGCCAGGTCTTGGGAGAGCTGTATACTAGAGTGTTCGATCATTACAATATTAGTATCACCACAAGATTCAGGGTTTCACAAGTTTATGCTACCACAATTAAAAGGCATGGACTTTGGGGAGAGATTTATTAATATGATTAAGGTGATATTTTACAAGCAAAGTGCAAAGGTGATGGTAAATGGAGATATGACTGAGAAGGTTAGCATGAAGAAAGGCACAAGACCAGGATGCCCCTTGTATTGACACTGGCAGTATTAAATAGAAACATCAGACAAGATACAGAGATAAAAGGTATGGAAATAAAAAAGGAAAGGTATAAACTACAGGCGTTTGCAGATAACTTAGCTTTTATTTTGGAAGATCCACAAGAAACATGGCCGAAATTAATAAAAAAGAAGAAGAATATGGAGAAGTGGCAGGACAGAAAATAAAGAGAAAACTTTCCAGGTCTCCTAAGGCCTCCCTCACCCTGAGTCACTCTCTTCTCTGCTTCCTGTCCCCAATGGAACCCCCCATACCTTTTGATCTTGCTTTGTCTGCTGGGCCTTTCCCCCCACAAAAGTACCTACAGGACTGTTACCCCTGCCCAAGTTTCAACAAGGGCTGGGCCTCTTCCTCACACCCATCACCCTTTGTGCATTTATCTTTTGAAGACCTCCAGGGCTTCTGAGCTTTATGCACAGCTATGCAGTTTGCATTAGGAAAGCAGGACTTCTGGCGAAGATGGCTGACTGATGACTAGATCAGGGAGGTTCCCTGAGGGGTTTTTCTCTGGATTATGGTGTTTTCAATTTACTAACGAAAGCAACAGGCATTCCTTTATTTTATTATGACTCTCCTGGGTTAGGGAGAGTGCTAGAATCACCCCACATGACCTCCATACAGCAATGGTCTGCAGGAAGCCTCAGGAGCTGTGCTTTGAAGCAGTCAGAGAGCTGCTCACTTCATTGGTGAAAAAGCAGTCATTTTGGAATTTGTTTTTCAAATGGACACTAAGTGACACCTTTATTTTCTTAATCTCTTTCTGGGATCATTATCTTTATTAGCTAAAAGAAGCTCTTTTTAGTCATAGCCTATTAGTCCTTTTTGAGATTTTTTTATTGTTAAACAACAAGGAAGAGGTTTTCTGGAGGCCAGATAAAATAAGGAAGTATGAAATAAAAAAGGCTGAGTGATTGTTGTTGACCACAGCTATATTACAGTACTTGATGGAAACATTTTAATGGAAAAATTCATCCTTCATGTCATCATATTTCAGAAATTTTATCACCTTCTAAATATGCCTCAAAAACATAAATGAGTGCAGAAGTGTTCTCCATGTGGAAACAAAGGTACTTATACTCTTTCCTTTAACCAAAATGATCAATTTAGCCACTTCTGCCAACTCCACCAGCTTCTGCAGCCATTCATCCACAGTGGGAATCCAAGTCTCCTTCCATTTTTATATGTATAATAGTCTTGCTGCTGTCAACATATATAAGATCATTTTTTTCCCATGCCTTTTTCCATTAAACCCAAAATAAAAGTTTCTGGTTTCATATTTATTTTCATTTTATGAACATTCTGTATTATATTGTGAATCCTACTCCAAAATTTCTTTCCTCTATCACATGTCAATTCACAGGACTCAAACACTGGTCAGCTCTTCTTTCTTCTCCTACCATCGGGAAAGAGATATAGAAGCACAGAAAGCTGAAGAACAGTTTTTATCCATGGGCTGTCAGACTTTTGAATGAAAAATAACTCTACAACAACATAGTATGATTGACTAGCAGTGTCAGCGTGACGTGCAATAAGTTGATATGGCGCAATAGGACTGGGTGTTTGTTAGCAGGATTATATTAACTTTAACTTTAACTTTATCATACCATAAATAACTGTGCCATCCAAACCTGAATTCATGGCCCTCTAACTCATAGCCTCTTATTCTGGAGGTTCACCTACTATTTTAACCAGACCAGATATGCCTCAAAATACAATTTCAGGTCTGGGAAACCAAAAACCCCTTTTTCCTCAGCATTTGCAGTAGTTTGTATCTAACTCTTGGTTTTTTCTCCTTACCATACAAACTTAGAACTTAGAAATGTCTGAAATAATAACAACAGATTTTCCTTCCATACAGAGCATTGGACCTCGCTAAGGATACCTTGAAAACATGATAAACAAAAGACGGAGCACAGGAATGTTGCAAGCAGTTGCAGAACCTGATAAGGAATTCTTTTATGGACAAGTTCCTACTTCATGTCATTTATTATAAATCTTATCCTAAACATGCCACAAAGAAAAATATAAATAAGGTCAATCTTTGCATTGGTTAGAAATTTTTGTTTCTTACTATATTTTCTCTACAATTCAGGTCTGGCCTCAGTAGAATAATGTAGCATTTGGGGAAAAAGATACAGGCCAAGAGAGCAGCTCCAGAGGCCAAAATGGAGAAGATCTCCACAGCCACCATGGACTTCCCTTTGGTGCTCAGGTAGGTGGGGAGGAAGGAAATCCAAACACTGCAAAAGACCAGCATGCTAAAAGTAATAAACTTGGCTTCATTAAAACTATCGGGCAATTTCCTAGCCAGAAAGGCCACTGTGAAACTCACAAGGGCCAAAAGTCCTAGGTAAGAGAGGACACCATAAAACATTACAGCTGAGCCTTGCTTACATTCCAAGATGATCTCTCCAAACAAGGCGTAGAAGTCCAAGTTGAGAAATGGGGGAGAGGTTCCCAACCATGTGGCACAAAGGACTGCTTGGATCAGGGGACAGGCTATGACAATGGAGTTGGTCAGTGGTTTTCCCAAGAGTTTCCTTCTCTTGTTCCCTGGCCTGGTGGCCATGAAGGCCAGAACCACCATGACAGTCTTTGCCAACACAGAGGAAACTGCAAGGGAAAAGAGAATGGCAAAGGCAGATTGTTGGAAGAGACAGGTGATCTTCCCTGGTTGTCCAATGAAGAGGAAGGAACAGAGGAAACAGAGCAGAAGGGAGACCAGGAGGATGTAGGTGAGATCTCGATTGTTGGCCTTGACAATTGGTGTGTCATGGTGTTTATAGAAAATCACCAGGACTGCAGAAGTGATCACTGAGAGACAAAGAGCAAGAAAAACTAAGGTGTATCCCAGGGTGTCTTGATAGGAAAGGAAGTGGATCTTCTTGGCAATGCATTGGTCCTTGTCCTTGTTGGGATATTGATCTTCTGGGCAGGATTCACAGTGAGCTGCATCTGAAATCAAAAGTTTTTATCTAATGATTTCTTGAGCAACTACCATGCACATTATCCCTCCTGCAGAGATGATGCACATGTTGCCTTTCTGTTGTTGACCTATCTGCAAAGGGAATAATGAAATAATCCATGTGCAATTTATGGGACATCAAAAAGAGCAAATCATCCTTCATTTATGATGATCCTGGGGAAAGATTAGCCAGAAACAAGGATTTGTTCAGTTCCAGCTATCCATTCACTGTGCACTTCCATGAGTAATGTGGCTTTTAGTTTGAGATTACTGCCTGTTTTTTCTCCCATTTCATAATGAAACCTACAGAAGGCAGACAGATCTGTTATCCAAGAATGGTGCTGTTTTGTTTGTTTGTACATCATCCCAAAACATTCAACATCACAGAAATCCAAGCCTATACCCCAACCTCTGGTACTGAAGAGGATAAAAATGATTGGTTCTATGAAGCCCTATAGCACCTATAGAATCAACACCAAAAACTATGTCTTTATCATCATGGGGGTTTGGAATGCTAAAGTAGGAGGCCAAAAGATAACTAGAATAACAAGCAAGTTCGGCCTTTTAGTACAAAATGAAGCAGGGGACAGGCTGATAGAAGTTTGTCAAGAGAAAACGATGGTCATAGAAAAAATTCTTTTTCAACAACCCAAGAGATGACTCTACACATGGACATCACCAGACATCACCAGACATCACCCTTAAATCAGATTGACGGTCAGTAAAAACAAGACCAGGAAATGACTGTGGCTCAGATCATGACCGTCTCATCACAAAATTTAGGCTTAAATTGAAGAAAGTAGGGAAAACCACTAGGCCACTCAGATATGGACTAAATCATATCCCTGGTGAATATACAGTACAGGTGACAAGTAGGTTTAAGGAATTAGATCTGATAGAAAGAGTGCCTGAAGATCTATGGACGGAGGTTCATAACATTGTACAAGGGGTAGCAACTAAAACCATCCCAAAGAAAAAGAAATGCAAGAAAGCAAAATGGCTGACCAAGGAAGCTTTGAAAATAGCTGAGGAAAGGAAGCAAAAGGCAAGGTAGAAAGAGAAAGATATGCCCAATTGAATGCAGAATTCCAGAGAATATCTAGAAGAGATAAGAATGCCTTTTTAAAATGAAACATGCAAACAAATATAATAAAACAATAGAATAGGGAGGACAGAGATCTCTTCAAGAAAATTGGAGATATGAAGGGATGTTTCATGCAAAGTTGGGCATGATAAAGGAACAAAATGGTAGGGATCTAACAGAGGCAGCAGAGATTAAGAACAGATGGCAAAAGTATACAAAAGAACTATATAAGAATGAGCTTAAGGTCCCTGGTAACCAAGATGGGATGATCACTGACCTCGAGTGTGAATGTGATGTCAAATGGGCCTTAGGAAATTTGAGCAGCAACAAAGCTAGTGGAGGTGACAGTATCCCAGCTGAGCTATTCAAAATCTTAAAAGATGATGCAGTAAAAGTGCTGCACTCAATTTGCCAGCAAACCTGGAAAACTCAACAGTGGCTACAGGATTGGAAAAGGTAAGTTTATATTCCAATTCCAAAGAAAGACAATGCCAAATAATGTCCAAACTACCCCTCCATTGCACTCATTTCACATGCTAGTAAAGTTATGCTCAAAATCCTAAAAGCTGGACTCCAGCAGAAAAGGATCCAGAACTACCAGGATTTTGAAGAGGCAGAGGAACTAGACATCAAATTGCCAACATACGCTGGATCATGGAGAAAGCTAGGAAGTTCCAGGAAAAAACCCCTCTACTTCTGCTTCATTGACTATGCTAAAGCTTTTGATTATGTGGATCACAACAAATTGTGGCAAGTTCTTAAAGAGATGGGAGTACCAGACCATCTTACTTGTTTCTTGAGACATCACTATGAGGGTCAAGAAGCAACAGTGATAACTGGACACAAGAACCACTGATTGGTTCAAAATTGGGAAAAAGGTCCGGCAAGGCTGTATACTGTCACCCTGCCTATTTAACATATATAGAGAGCACATCATGAAAAAGGAGGAGCTAGATGAATCAAAAGTTGGAATTAAGATTGTCGGGAGAAATATCAACAACCTCAGATATGCAGATGATACCACTCTAATGTCAGAAAGTGATGAGGAACTGAAGTGCCTCTTAATGCGGGTGAAGAAGGAGAGTGCAAAAGTTGGCTTGTAGTGACATATTTTATTTTCCTGGGCTCCAAGATCACCACAGATGGTGACTGCAGCCAAGAAATTAAAAGACACTTGTTCCTGGGGAGGAAAGCTATGGAAAATCTATATAGCAATCTAAAAAGCAGAGACACCACCCTGCCAACAAAAGTGCGTATAGTCAGGACTATGGTTTTCCCAGTTGCAATGTATGGCTGTGAAAGTTGGTCCATAAGAAAGGCTGAGAGCCAAAGAATTGAGGCTTTTGATCTATGGTGCTGGAGAAGACTCCTACGAGTCCCTTTGACTGCAAGATGATCAAACCAGTCAGTCATAGGGGAGATCGACCCTGACTACCCTTTAGAAGACCAGATCCTGAAGATGAAACTCAAATACTTTTGCCACCTAACGAGAAGGAAGGACTCACTGGAGAAGAGCCTAATGCTGGGAAAGATTGAGAACAAAAGAAGAAGGGAACGACAGAGAATGAGGTGGCTGAATGGAGTCATCGAAGCAGTAGGCATGAGCTTAAATGGATTCCAGAGGATGGGAGGACAGGAAGGCCTGGAGGAAGATTGTCCATGGGGTCATGATGGATTGGACATAACTTTGCAACTAACAACGACAACACATCATCCCTTAACCTGATAGCCTTAATCTCAAATCTGTTCATTCAGACTCCCTCCTGCTCTATCAAAGAGACATAAATAGATAGTTCTCCTCTTTCTCTGGCAGATCTATTTCCTCAAAGGTTGATAGAGCTGCTAGAAGAAGCACACTCTAAATGATTAAATAAAAGCTTGGACCAGATGTCCCACTTCCTCAGGAAAAAATTGGAAGTTGGTTTCCCAATTGGATGTGAAAGTAGGGGGAGAAATGGAAGTTGGGGACTCATAAATTGTGCCCTCAAACTATCCTTGCTGAATTCAGGAAAGGTGGCTTCTTTTACCAGGGCAGTTTACATCTTTAAACTGAAAGTTCCCCCAGAAAGTATGAGTGCATGTCAATTTTATCAAGAATAAAAATATATATATTGATTTAATGAATGTCTTCCTTGATTATGGAAGATTTAGATTTGAAGTGTGATCTACCTGTGTGATTAGAAAATGTCCCTTCTGGACAAGCCAAACACTGGTAACAGCAAACCTGCTTGCCCTCTGGAACATTTCTCCTCTCTCCGGCATGGCACCTCTTCTTGGCACACCTGGCAAAGGGCACTTTCTAAAAGGGAAAAGACAAATACCCGAGGTCTATTCAATGATCATGTATCATTAAATCTCTACATTGACATCTCCATCTTCAAAAGATCTTCAGAAGAACCGATTCACCATAGTGCTGAACCTGGCAAAGTCTAAAATAGAAATACTTGAGATGACCTAAGCAATGAAGCTGCTGCATTCATTCTTTTCCCCATTCCTATTTCCATCCCTTATTCCTACTTCATTGTTCAGAATCTCTTCTAAAGAAAGTTTGCCACCATCTATCAGGAATCAGAAACAGCTCCTGAGCCATTCAGGCAAGTGGCATTTCTGTCAAACCAATGGATGTGGGAGTTTGGAACTGGGATCACAACCTGAAGAGGAAGGATTGTGACTGAACTACAGTGTTGCTAAAAGAAAGAACTATGAGGATACTGAACAAAAATGGTCCACTGTTGCTTGATGTAATTGCATCCTGTGTTTCAAGGAAACAATGTTCCCAAGCCTGACCCTTGGTGGAACGACACAAATCAGACCTCAAATGTGTTACATGCAAAGCAGATTTTTCACCAAATGATTTATGACTCAATTGATTATTTTTCAAGTTAGGAAGATGTTGTTCATCTCAGGAAGAGAACGAATCTTTCCCTGAATTTACAACAGTTCCATGCAGTTCACCTTTGTGGCCCAGACGATTCCATCAGAGTTAATGGTGAAATCCTGGCCTGACGGACCCTCAGGATTTACTTGCCCGACTTTCATGGGGACTAAAGATAAATTGGGGTGGAGAACCCAGTTGAGAAGATCATAACGAGCATATCCAGGTCCATCTTCTGAGAAGGAGACTTCCTCTCCAACACTGTTGTTGAACTGCACGTTGCTGAAAGAGGCAAGAATCTGAAAGAAAGGAATTGGAGTATTTTGGTTAGAATTACAAATGAGACATCATTGCTTCTATATTCTTGTGATACTTGACTACACAAACTGTCAAATAGTTCCTTTGGCTACCTGAAAAACCGCCTCCTGCCACTTACCTCCCAACGACCTACAAGATCGCACAGGTTGGACCTCCTCCGGGTGCCGTCAACCGGACAATGCCGGCTGGCGGCTCCCCGGGGGAGGGCATTCTCTGTTGCTGCGCCGGCCCTGTGGAACGATCTACCCATAGAGATCCAGACCCTTACCACTCTCCCGGCCTTCCGTAAAGCCGTTAAGACCTGGCTGTGCCAGCAGGCCTGGGGCTGTTGATTGATATCCATCCCCGCTTAGATGGAATGGGTGGTGTGAATTTTAATACTGTATTTTTTTTATTTCTATTTTTAAATTGAAATGTTTCTTGTCTGTTGTGAGCCACCCAGAGTCTCCCGGGAGTGGGCAGCATACAAATTCTAATAAACTTGAAACTTGAAACGGTCTTGTTATCCAATAAATGAATGTTTGAAATGAATACATTATTTCTATCAAAACCATAGAAAATTCCACTGGTTTTCTCTAGCTCATTCTCAAAGGCAACAGAATACAGGAACCAGGTTTGATCTACTGGGCAATGTGCATCTGACATGGTTGGTCCCTTTACTATTCAGAGAGGTCCTTTGATGGAGGAAATTCTGATGAGTTTCAGACCAGGAACCCATTAGGACCACTTTGAATCTTGATCTATGCTGTGGTTGTAATAGAAACAGAATCACAGTATTGAAAGGAACATTGGAGGTCTTCTAGTCCAACCCCCTGCTAAAGCAACAGAGGTTCTACTGTTTTAGAAAAGTGGCTATCCTGTCTCTTATCTACTTAGTTCTAGGTTGCTTCTCTCCTTGTTTAATTTCCATCCATTATTAATCAGAAGCTGTTTTCACATAACAAGCTGAGTAGCACAAAAAATGGTAAACTAAAAAAAGAGGGGCAGGGACTCAGATGAATTGGTATGGCCATTTGCAGTCATTTAATCAGTAACTGAAGAGATTCATATGGGGAGTTTCTGATCTAAGCATCTGGACTGAGTCAAAAGCCCCAGACATTACCTGCCATGACTGGACAGTTGAGATCCTCTTTCCAAGCCTCATCATGGTTGGTCGGACTCTGGATCCATTCACAGCATGTAAAGCGTGTGCCAGAGCATAAACGGCATTGTAGATATTGTAACTTAGCCCTGTCATCCTCCTTTCAAAAGTGTAATTTGCAAGATTCTGAAGATTCTCCTTTCCTGTACATTGTTTTTCCCCCTTTTTAGGGATCTTTCCTGATTTATAGATCTTGCAGACAAAGACAAATTCCCACCATGGAGGGAGAAAGACGTCTCCTTGGGGGTTCAAGGGGTCTAAAGACAGGAGGAAGTGGCTGAATTCTGAGACATCCCAGGTATGGTCCTTAAAATGCAAGGCCCCATGCAAAGGCTTTACATATTGTAATATGTATTCAGATTCTTCCAAGCCAAGTTTCCAATGGGAAGTGAAGATACAAACTTTCCTCAATGATACTTTTTTGTATTTTTCAATAAAATGTAGTGTCAGTATTACATTGCCAGTAACAGCTGCATCTGCAAACAGGATAATCACTTTTGTTTTAGACCAGGTTTGCAAATTGAGAATTAACTGGTCCAGAGTGCTTTCACGATTATCTAATTTCATCATTTTAGTGAAGGCCAGGCAGATCTCCTTCTCCTGGAGCATTGGTGTCAGAGTTGAGATGAAATGTTCTCCCCTGTCATCTTCAGGGGCGAGAAGCCCGACCCAGTTCCACTGGAAATGCAGGAGCAGCTGGACTAAACCCACATATTGAGGAGATTCCTTGGGATTAATCCGGAAGAAGGAAGGATAAACTCTTCTCTCTCCCGGAGAGAACTCAAAGCCAACACCGAGCTGGAGAAAAAGAGATTCTTTTTTCAAAGACAAAGTAAAGGTTTTATGCTGACTTTAGTAGTGACCATTGTGGGGTTGATGGCCCTCACAGTCAGACTGACTCACTTTGACTGGCAAACTTTCTCTTCTTCCCTTCTTAGCCATTTTTATTGGTTGTCAGAAGACAAGAGAAGAAACCAACAACCTGATACAGAAAATAAATGGCATTAAAATGATGCTACCCTTTAATAAAGAATAAACTAAAATTGACACGGTCATTATATCCCCCCCTCCCCAAAAAACTACCTTCAGTTTCATCTTCTGGCTTCTGTGTGTCTTTTGACCTTTATCTGTTTCATACTGTACCCAAGAGAGCTCTCTTACCTGTGGGACCTTAAAAATGCTAAAGATGGAGATCATCTGCTTTGAGGACTTGGCACTGAGACCACCAATGACGGACAGCAGAGTGTTCTTCAGGTCACATTTGTAACCTGGAATCACTTGGCCTTGTGAGGTGAGCATGGAGAGGCTGTTCCAGGAAATATACATTTCCCTCTGGAAATGGCTATAGATGTGGAAGCCAAGGGTGATGTTGGGGAGCAGAAGAAAATCCTTATTGACCTGGGAGACAGCAAACATCAATGCAAGGAACTGCTGGTAGTAACTGGTGATGTATCTGTAGTGCGAGAAGCATTGGAGAACATTACAGGAAAGTTTGTGCATGTCTGTAGAATTTGCTTCATTGTTTGGGGGAACTTTTGGGGGCAGAAACTCCCACATTTTATTGGGTTTAGGTTTTTTCAAAGGATTTCCCTTGAAATCTTGGATGACTTTGTGAGAAAGGAGATGAGCCGTTCCATAGATATCACAGGCTGTTTTATACTATCACCCCTGCCATATTCACTTTGCTGCAGTGGCTGCAATCCTTCCCAACTGCCCCCCTTTCACCATAATAATTTAAGGTCTCTCTTGGAGCAGATTCTTCAGGTGGGGTAAGGATTGCTGAGCACAGGACTACAATGGGAATCACCTCATAGATTTACTGATGGCTGTGAATCATCGGCAATGCTGATTCCAAAACTAAGAGTAATTTTTCTAACTCTGGAACACTTGAAGAGTGTTGAGCTTTTATTGAATTTTCTACCACTACCAGTTTCTGGTCAGATTAATATTATAATTTGACTTCTTCACTAGGCCAGCCCAGCTTCCCTCATCATTTTTATTGTTTATCATTTTCCTGATGGAGAAATTGAGAATTCCAGCCTATTTTAAGAGCTTGCTAATTTATGGAGAAAAGCACAAAATGTCCACTACACCAAGATAGTTCAAAGCACTAGGAGAAGTATTTCTGAAAAAACTCCCTGAATTTAAAGCAAAGAGAACAATTATCTGCATGTTTCCCTTCCATGTGAAACTTACGTATTAAGTGAAAGAAGCTTAACTGTACTAAAGTTAAAGACAGGAGACGTTTCAATGACTCCCAAAGGCAAATTCCCACCAATAATGAGATCACCAGGCCAATAATATCTTCCCTCTAAGTCGACATAACTTCTGCACACACACATGGTTTGCAGCCTCTTCGCTGTAGTTGGAGCCAGTAGCCAGAAGAACATCAGCATCAGAAGCAGCATGACTCCTGCCTGGTCATTCTTATCACCTTCCCTCCTAGAACAGAAATCAAGGTTTATGCAGAAACTGATTTGAAGGTTGCTCCTGAAATCTCACTGGAACCTTAGCAGATCAGACACCACCTGTGCCAGCTGGGTGGCAGCAGGACAAATTTATATCAACCATGCTTCCTCTTACCTGTGTTTGGGCCATGACCATAGAGGAAACAAAGGCATGTGCGGTTCTTCCAACCCCGGAGTCAGCTCTTTGCAAGACAGACTAACGTAGCACGTTCTGCCCCTCAGTTGGTGAACTCAGAGACCTTTTTAAAGCAAGGTTTATCCTGGAAGGTCTTTGTGTCTAGAAATTCTCAGGGGATACATGAAAAAAGACTGTACTTGTGATAATTGCAGGGAAAAGCCATGGTCCTCTATCCTTAGCAACAGCCTCTCTCCATACAGCAGAATGGAAAACATGTTTGTGTCTCTTCTTGTAATGCACAGAGCAGATTGAGTCCTGGAGAAACTGTCTAGTTGACCTACATGAAAGTGACTCCTGCACACAAGATGGATTTTGATTTATGCCCCAGTTTGGTCAGATAATAGGAGTGCTAATTGGGTATAGTGGCACAAGGCAGAAATGTAATTTGAGGAAGAATCTCAGGATATTAACTGCAATTTTTTGGCAAGAGTTGCAAATTTCCATTGCTGTAGCCTAAGGATAGGAATTGTAATCCAGGTGTCTCTTTTGGCCTTTTGGTATGCTCCTCTCCAAATTGCCAGATTTGAAATTCTTTTATTGAAGTTTCATTCAGGGGACCAGTTGGGATCATTACTGCTACACAAGCTTTCCTACTGCACAGCAACCTCCATGTCTGAGCCTCTGGGGGACATTTCACAGTTGACTGAGGGGTTCCCCAGACTTCTGGTCTCGAGAGAGGTCCATTTGCCATCCCCAGGGCTGGCCTTAGAGGCATTTCAACATGCCCCCCATCAATCTTGTCTCAACTCAAAAGAGACCACTTCCAACGTGATCTGAGGAGGGGCTATTGTTGTCCTCTTTGTCCTGGCCAGATCATGTCTTGATGACTTTAAGATTCTTTTATGCTGCCCCTCTCTGCAGGGAGGCTGGATCTATTTGACCAGTCCGCTCTTAGTGACTGATGGGGTTCCAAAGGGAAATGGGGATTATACCCCAGGTTCTGCTGCATGGTCCTTCTGAGACCTTGGCCACTACCTGGAATAGGAAAACTATGAGGCCTTGGATGGGATCACTGCATGCAACCTCACTGCATGCAACCTCTTGGTCCATGGTTCCCAACATGCTCCATGATTCAATTGAGGGAGCTGAAAAGGGTCAAGGGACATCCAGAGCTCTGCTGAAGGAACACAAAGGAAGAATCTGACTGAACATGAGCTAGAGCAGGGGAGTCCGAATCAATTTCATTGAGGGCGATATCAGGATTGTTGTTGTCCTCAGGGGAACAAAGAGGGTGTGAGTGTGTTGCTGTGTGGTTGTGGCTATCTGGGCAGGTACGGCCAGAGTGGGCATGGCCAGAGTGAGCGTAGCATGTTCGATGACCCTCATGTCAGGGGTTGGGACCAGGGTGGGCGCCAGTCCTGATCCACTGGAAAAGCCTCACCAACCCTCTCAGGCCACTATGGCAGTTCCTGGATGGCAGCAAGGGCTGCCTGGGGCCCTGGGCAGAAGGCACCCAACACTTGAGTTCCCAGGGTGCCAGGACTCTACTGCCCAGCCCCACTTCTGTTTCCCCTTGATCCTGGGTGCTGCTGCTGCTGGTGCCACTGCTGCAAGGGAGGCAGGAAGCAAAACGGGGGTGGCCTAGCTGTGGGTCCTTGATATACATGGGTGCAGGGGGGCGTGTGGGTCAGCTGTGGGGCTGGGATCAGGCAGGGAAGAGTGGGGAGGGGAGTCCCAGCTGCTTCTTGCAATGGAATCTTCCGAGGGGTGGAATCTAATTTTTTTTCTACCAGTTCTGTGGGTGTGGCTTGGCGGGGGATCATGTGACTGGGTGGGCATGACCATGTAATCATGGGACTGGAGGGGTCAAAAGACAGAAACTCACTTTAGCAATGTCCTACTAAAGCAGGCAGTTGGACTAGATGACCTCCAGGTCCCTTCCAGCCCTGGATGCTGTGCTTCCTCCCTCTCTTTTTTACCCCCCTCCTTCCTTCCTTCTTTCTTTCTTTCTTTCTCTTTCTTTCTTTCTTTCTTTCTTCTTATTTATTCCTTCCCTCCCTTTTTTCTCCCATCACTTTCATTTCTTTCTTTCTTTCTTTCTTTTTCTTCCTTCCTTCCTTCTTTCATTCCTTTTTTTCTTTCTCCCTTTCCTTTCTTTTTTTCTCTCATACCTCTTCTTATTTTCTTTCTTTCTTTCTTTCTTTCTTTCTTTCTTTCTTTCTTTCTTTCTTTCTTTCTTTCTTTCTTTCTTTCTCCCCTCCCTTTGTTTCTAATGAAGTATATGAATCAATATGAATCAATATTGGCTGTTTCCCTTTATTATGAATTGCTTACGTTACTATATAATTGTTACTGATTAAACCAATATTTGCTGTTTCCTTCTGATATGATATACTTGTAGAAATCATTTATTAAGAATTCAGATTTTTTACTGGCTTCTTCTTATATTATTGTATACTGTATGTCAATATTGTATATTGTATGTCAGAAATTAGTTGTTTTCTAGCCTAGCAAATTGTAATACTGGATGGCATTGCTGTAAATGTTATCTCACTTCTGTGTTTCACTTTTATTCTTGGCTTTAAAGCTAGGTATATTCTTGAAAACATAGGAAAAAATTGTTACATGAGAATATCAGGCCCCATAGATAAAGGAACCAAATTAGGGAGTTTTCCTGGCTCAGAAATCCTTAAAGCATTCTGCCAAAAAACAACTTGGCAAAGGGGGGCTGCCACCCACTACACAAGGCTATAGGAATCCTCCATAGATAAGGGAGACAGAGACAGGAGCTTGAACAAAAAGACACTTAAAAGATCATGTTGTTAAAGAATCTTTGTCTCTGATTGGATAAATTTTCTTTCTATCTGCCTAAAATGTATATAATACTCTGAGCCCCTCTTGCAGGGGACGGCTATTCCTTCCATGCACTTCTTTGTATGTTTTGGGTATAGTTTGGTCACCCAGATTTTGCTATGGCCATAAATTAAAGTTGATATTTTTTGTAAGCTTTGCTGGTAGCCACGTCTCCTAGGCAAGTTTTGGGGAGGTCCTAGGAAGCCGGCCACGCCACACAAGCTACCACCCGCAAGCAACGATGGAATGGGTGGGGCAAGTGAGCGAGGGGGGTGGCGCAGGCGCTCCGTGATGAACTTCTTCTAACCGGAACGAACATCCAGTTAGGAGAACTGCATGCCTCATCTAGTCTGACTTTTTAGGCTTTTAAGCCTCTGCTTAACTCTGCTCGTGCTGCGTGATCATAAAACGCCTAAAAGTCAGACTAGGTGAGGCACACAGTTCTCCTGCCTCATGGCAGAGGGAACTTCTTTAGAGTCTTTTTTAAACAGTTAAGCAGGGTCATCCGCAGTGAGGTAGCAACTAGCTCAGCCTCACTTCAGCTCTCGCGTGAGAGGCTGAGCTCGCTGCATCCTCACCGCAAGCTCTCGCCTGACTAGTTGAATGGTAAATGTGAAAAATTAGCAATTTTAATACCAAATAATGTAAAACTGGTGAAGTTAAATGGAAAATAACTTTATGGAACAGATCAGTAGATAAATACAAGCATTTAATTTATTTTTTCCTTTTACATTCTTTTTTCTTTTCACGATGAGAGCGGTGAGGCTGTGCCTCACTTGCCTCCCCTGACTGCATGTCACTGTTCTGGGATCAGATTTGTTGTAGAAACAGTGGAGATATGCATGGCTTATTATCACATGTGGCAAATCTTCTGGGGCAATTGTCCCATGGTGAATTGCTCAGGGAGGGTGGTGGAGCAAATGGGAAGGGTCACCAGGAAGGGGCAGCTGGGGAAAGAAGGATGCCGAGGGTTGACTGAGGTGGGTGGCAGGGTAAGGTGGCAATGATGAGGGGGCTGCAGGAACCTTTGGTAGACACTATATCAGTAGTGGGTTGCAGGCGGTATGCCCTGGTATGGGTACCAATCTGGTACGATGCTCCAGAGGGCCCACCTGCCCGCCTGAGTTCCTTACTGTCTTTTGAAGCTGTTGGCACTTCTGCACATGTGCATGGCACGTACAGTGTCTGTGTGATGCCCTGCTGAGCAGCTGGAGCATTGCAGTGGTTTGCAGAAGCATCGTTTCAAGCTACAATGCATGTGTATGCCACGCATGTGTACATGTGCACTACACGTGTGCATGTGAGTGATGCCGGGGCCATTCCAACCGTACAGAACCCACCACGGCACTATATTTACAATGTTTGTAGGTCTAAAAGCATACAAAAACTGATCTCATTCCATAGGTGTTGGGACAGATTCACTTAGCAAGCACTTCCGGCATAATTTTGGTAGGAACCATCAGTGGCCTCACTCAGTTGTGGTCATATGGAATCTGGTGGCCGCTTCTGTAATTGCACCACGTGGCCGTGTGACAAAGTGATTCGTTCTGCTTCCCTCTTTAAGTTTGTGCAGCGTTGCCAAAAATGCCGGAGCTCCAGTGAACGTGGAATTTCAGGTGTGTGTGGGTGTCAACAACAGTAATTTTGTTTATTTATTTTTATTTATTTTGTTATCTTACATTAAAAGGAGGAAATGTGTTATTTAAAATTAATATATTGATTTAATTTTAAAAAATCAAAAATGATATAATAAATATGAAAATTAAACACAGAAGGAACTTAAAATCCTCGTGTGACATTATACAGGCCGTCCTCAACTTACAGCAGTTCATTTAGTGACTAGGAAGCCAGATTCAATGAACAACCAACTACAGCAAGAAATGTAAAATGGGGCCAAACTCACTTAACATATGTCTCACTTAACAACATAAATTTCCTGCCCAAATGTGGTCGTAAGTCGAGGACTAACTGTATAGCATTGAGGTGCAGAAAGTAGAGGTCTAGGCATCAAGAGTTGGGATCATGGAAGACCAAAGCTCTTTGCCTTTAGGGGGATGTGAACAGCAAGAGAAGAGAACAAGGGGAGAAGGTGGCAATTGGGGGCATCTCTGAGAAGGACTACCTGGAGCAAAGCAAGTGGCTATGGGTGTCCTCAGCTGACTTGAGACTGGAGGAGGCATCTGAATTTGATTCTGCCGTATGGAGTCATGACACCTCCTGCCCAGGGAAAAGGGGAAAGACCGCATGAGTCAAGATGGGAGGGGACAGATCTCATCTCGGGTGGCAGAATATTCCATGATAGAAAAGATTCTCCTGCTAGACCCTGCCAGCTGAAGCTCTGACCACAAGGGCCTGCAGTATGGCCCTTCTGCCGAATTGAGAGGAATGGGCCAAAAGCATTGGGTGAGATGGTTCCTCAGATACAATCATAGGGGTGGAAGGAACCTTGGAGATGTCATACTCCAACCACTTTCCCAAGGCAGGAGTCCTTATACTGTCAGGCCTGCAGTCATATTCCTTTTAGGATCTTTGGCTTGCCAGTTCACCGACAAAAGGGCGAACGACAAAACCACGCCCGACTAAACCGCGGTGACAAAACCACGTGTTCTAAAGCGCTCCGACGAATGAGCGCTGAATCGCTCCGACAACAGCGCGTGGACAGAAGCGTGCTGTAAAACTAAACCTAACCCTAACCCTAACCCTAACCCTAACCCTAAACGTAACGCTAACCCTAAACCTAAACCTAAACCTAACCCTAACCCTAAACCTAACCCTTACCTTAAGTTAAATCGGCTTTCTTTCGACATGCTGTTGTAAAGCGCCCTTCTGTCTCCGTGCTGTTGTTGCCGAGCTGTTGGCGCGTTGATGACATCACGGTTTTAGCGACGCGGTTTAGTCGGGCATGGTTTTGTCGTTCGCTCTTTTGTCGGGTCACGTGGCTTGCCACACTCTCTCTTATTTTACTGTGCTTTTTCATTAGTGGGGAATTGGGAGGGGGAATAATAAGGAGTAGAATGTATTGTTGTCAAAACAAAAACATTCCTTCTAGAAGCCCAAGGTCATCCTTTGTCTCTGTACCTCTGAGCCTGACCGGAACTGGATGGGTGGAACTGCCAGCGTCGCAGTGGAAGATTGGACCATGTGATGGACTTGTGGGTGTGACGGCAAGATCATGAACTTTCAACTGGGTCGAAAATCCAGGAAGCTTTCAGATTCTTGTTTTCCACAGATGTGCTAACATGTCTCTCTTAATAAATTGGAAGTTTGAGGAAAGTTCTGCCTTGGACTCTGATTTAATTTTGGATGATATTTGGAATGCTGACATTAACCTGAATCTCCTTTAAAAATAAATCACCAGCAACCCCGGCATGACCTGCTCAGTGTAAAATATCAGCGAAGATGAAAATCGAGCCTTTGAGAATGGAAGCAGAGGACGAGTCACTTCTCTGCAAACCTTCCACTTTTACAAAGGAATCTGTGGAGGAGGAAGGCAAGAGATTTATAGCGTCTGGGAAGATGTGGTCGCAACTGGGGGGGGGGGGTTGGAAAAGCTATTTCAACAAACTGCTTGAGGGGACCAAAGCAATCACCCAGCAGCCGACAAGATGATTGGTGCCTCCCAGCCCAACTTGTGCAGCTAAACGTGAGTGGATGATCCCCCTCCTCCTCCAGCCAAGGCTCGGCAAAACCCAAGAGTGGAGATTTTGACTCCTTCCATACAGCAATAAACGAGCTGAGCCAGCAGGAAGGGATTTGGCCAGCATCTCTCACTACTCAGCCCCCGATATTTGGGCTGCAGCCTGTGAATCAAGCACCACCAAATCAGGCTTTCTTCCCAGGTCATGGATGGGAGAGATGTCTGTAGCTGCCTGCTTGGCCACCAATATAGGAAAATCAACCCAGCCAGCAGAAAGGGGCTTGGGCCATATCTTCTCCTAGCCAGCCATCGATGTTTGGGCTGCAACCAGTGAATCAAGCAGCCCCACAATGGGCTTTCTTCCCAGATCATGGATGGGAGAGATGCCAGTGGGCACCTGCCTTCCCTCAGCAGATGTGCCAAAATGTTTCTCTTAATAAATTGGAATTTTGAGGAAAGCTCTGCCTTGAACTCTGATTTAATTTTGGATGATATTTGGAATGCTGACATATTTATTAGGAACAACATCTTGGCAATACCCGCGTGGAGTCAGATCTAATTTCAGTTTAATGATGGCTGAACTTTATACCTGTGTCTCCCCTCTCCTCAGTCTGTGTCATAAATAACATTCACCAACAAAGTGCTGCAGCAGGTTGTAAAATTTTGCACCTCAAAATCCTGCTGTAATAATCCGAGATCCGACTCTAGCTGAAGGTATCCATGGAATTCTCTCCCATCTTTCCTCCAATGTCAACTTAATAACAGACATGGAAATGCTTTACAAGTTGACAGCCTATTTTCCCCACATTCAGATTCTCATAGACTCTAGACATCAGGACAGGGCATGCATAGCATCGTTTAGTTTACCAGAAGCAGATGTCCTTAGCATACTAAGGATACCTCACCATATGGCGATGGATGAGCTTACCCTGGGGTCTCATGCATATGTCGAACAAGAGAGGGGACAGCACAGACCCCTATGGCACCTCACATCAAGAAGGATCTCTCCTCCCCAAACACTACTGACCAGGATGGAAGCACTGCCACAATCCCACTTACATCAGGACTCTCAACCAATGATGTTTCTGTAAGATATCCTGATCTAAAATACATCCAGGTGTAAAACCTGAGTAATAAGCACAGGTGGTATTCAGCAGGTTCTGACCAGTTCTGGAGAACCAGTTGCAGAAAGTTTGAGTAGTTTGAGAACCGGCAAATACCACCTCTGACTGCCCCTGCCCCCATCTATTCTCTGCCTCCCAAGCCCCAGTTGATTGGGAGGGAATGGGGATTTTACAGTACCCTTACCCTGCCATGCTCATCAAGCCATGCCCACTAAGCCATGCCCACCAAGCCATGCCATGCCCACCTTGCCATGCCCACAGAACTGGTAGTAAAAAAGTTTGAATCCCATCACTGGTAATAAGGATTCAAATACTCTGATTTAACCAGAAACCTCTGAAGCTGTTGCACAGCCATCCTCTCCATCATCTACCCCAAAAATTGAATTTCTCTCATAATTTTAAAAATAGGTAAGATGCTCTCTCAAGACCTTAGGCTAATTTGAACTCTGCAGGAGTATTGTCTAGCAGTTGTCTAGTTGGAACCAGCAAAGTTGGTCTTCTGGGTTGTGTTGGGAAGCAATATATGTTTGCGATGGTGGTGAATATCTGTAGCTCAAGTGTACGCTGGGAGTGGAGATTTGTTCTCCAAGCTTGTGACTTGGTTTATGAATGTTTCTTTACCAGGCTAGGTAACATCATCACATCTTCAGTGGAATGATACATCTGGGAACCAACCCACAAACTTGGAGAATGAATCTCCATCCTCAAGGCTAGATGTATCCAGTATTGTCAGCTGGTGTGGGAAGGAACCCATCATCCTTGGTAAACCTCTGGGATAATAAGAATGGGTGCAATGTGTTTGTTATGTGTCTCTCTCCTTTCTCGGAAGATGGCTCCAGGCAATGTTGGTTGGTTGGGAGAGATTGAGCACAAACTGCTGATTCTTTAGGTGGCTCAGTGAGAACTTCTCAGTTCTAGCTCAGAGGTCAACTGTAGGTTGATGATGTTCAGTTCTACAAGCATTGACTGACAAAGCAATGCAGTCAATTTTTTGTCCAGGTGCTTGAAGGCTGTTGGAAGGGGAGGAAAAATCTCAGTTTGAATCCTAGCAAAACTAAGTAACTGTAGATGATTGGTCCATTCAGGACTTTCCCTCTTTGGTCCTGCACGATGCTACACTGCCTTGTGGTGTGATATGGGGAGGGTGTCCCACTTGACTCTCAGCTCCCACTCAAGGATCAGATCCTTTTCTGCTGCTGCCCCTGTTCTCTGGAGGTTTCGTTTTGTTGATTTATTTAAAATATTTATGTAGCCTCCCACCTTCCAGGACACTGTCAGCTTTGCCTGAGAAACTAGATCTGCTTCTTGTGTCCCACAAGCTATTAAAAATAGAATTATTCTGGAATGTATTTGGTGTTTAATGCCTTGCCCTCAATCTATATTAGTCTCTATTTATTTCTTTGTTAGTAAAACATAAATTCAACAGAAAAATAGTTTGTCATGAAAGCAACTGTCTGTGAAGGCTCCTGGATTGGGGCTGAAAGGCAAAAATGAAAATGGAAGCAATACGCTCCATTCCATAATTGAGTAGACCAGGTTGCCCTGACAAAAAACACTTGACCTTTCCCGAGGTATAGCCGACAAAGGGAGAAGAGCCCACAGCTTAGAGGTTAATACATCTACCTAATATGCAAGTAGCTGGGGTTCGAATCCCAGAAGGGTATGGCTAGCTGATGAGAGCTAAATAGCTTGAAATAGATCTGTACTAGTTTTCCTTTATATCTTTGTTGGTAAAACATAAATTCAACACAAAAATGGTTTGTCCCAAAATCGACTGCCTGTGAAGGATCCTGGATTGGGGCTGAAAGGCAAAAATGAAAATGGAAGCAGTACACTCCATCCCATAATTGGGTAGACCAGGTTGCCCTGGCAAAAAAAAAAATCCTTGCTCTCAATTTCATTGGTTTTATAGGAAATACAGCTAAACTCAGCATAGCTCTTCATGCCTTTCCCTTCCTTCAGGCCACCATAGTTTCCCCCAAATCTGTACAGCACAAAATAATTGCCCTTCCTTCTTTCAAGTTCTTTTGGAAGGCTCCCCCAAGTTCCCCCCATCCATGATCTTTTTTTTCCAGATGGCAAATGGGAATAGAGGTTCTGCAAAACTCTGGCAAGGGCTTCTTCTAAATAGTTTGCTCCAGAGGTGGCATTCAGCCAGTTCTGACCGCTTCTGACAAACAAGTAGTGAAAAATTTGAGTAGTTTGGAGAACTAGCAAATACCACCTCTGGCTTACCCTGCCCCCATCTATTCTGTGCTTCCCAAGTCCCAGGCGATCTGAGTCCCAGCTGATTGGCTGGGTCTTCCTATGTTGCCTTGCACCAGAGAATGGAGCTGGAAAGCAGGTTAGTGGAGTGGGGAGGGAATGGGGATTTTATGGTATCCTTCCCCTGGAATTGGGTGGAAATTGAGATTTTACAGTATCCTTGCCCTGGAGTGGTGTTGGAATGGATATTTTACAGTATCCTTCCCCTGGAATGGGGAGGGAATGGAGATTTTACAGTATCCTTCTCCTGCCGCACCCACCAAGCCATGCCCACCAAGCCATACCCACAGAACTGCTAGTAAAAAAATTGAATCCCACCATTGGTTCTCTCAATTCCTCTGCCAAATACAACTGTGTTGGTATTTGATATATTAATTTGCAAATATATTCAACAAGTATGCATTTCAAATCTAGGAAACATTTATTTTGACTTCTGAGAAAACATTTATTCTCATCCATGCTTCTTTCCTTTTTTGCATTCATCTCTTTGTCCTTCCTTCTTCATCAATAAACCATAAAAGTAGTAACAATTAGCAGGGACAGAAAATTTTTGTTAATATCTACTTTTAATATCTACTATTGTTATTATCTTATATTTTCATAAAGTGTTTTTCAATTAATAGAGAGAAAAACAATGTGGATTATTTGAATTCTATAATTTATTTTAAAAGAACTAGTAATCAGTTGAATGAAAAAAATAATAAGAAATTCAGCAAACTTTCAGTGATCTATGGAAACAAACGTGCTTAAAAATAATGATAGTAAATCCACCCCAACATATTTTCTTTAACACTTTTGATTCAAATAAATCCATCATTTTGGAAAGGAATATTTACATATTTAACATCCAGATTTATTTCCAAGATGATCAACTCAAGGGGATCGACTCAGAAGAGAAAATAAAAAAATAAAATAAAAAGTAAGTGGCTGTTTCAGATTAACAGATTCTTTGTAATGGTTTGCATCATCTGATTATTTCATGGAAAAGCCCTTTCCTCATTTCATATTTTAAAGAAAGCTGATAAAATAAAAAAGTCCAAAAATCAAATAAAAGTTCTAAAAAACTACATTAGTCAGAGATTCTTGGGTCTCATTATGTTTTCTCTACAATTTAGATCGGGTCTCAGTAGAATAATATAACATTTGGGGAAAAAGATGCAAGCCAAGAGACCAGCCCCAGATGCCAAGATGGAGAAGATCTCCACGGCCACCATGGACTTCCCTTTGGTGCTCAGATAAGTGGGGATGAAGGTGATCCAAACACTGCAGAAGACCAGCATGCTGAAAGTAATGAACTTGGCTTCGTTAAAGCTGTCAGGCAATTTCCTAGCCAGAAAGGCAACAGTGAAACTCACAAGGGCCAGAAAAGCCAGGTAAGCCAGGACAGTGTAAAACATTAAAGCTGAGCCTTCATTACATTCCAAGATGGCCTCTCCAGTCAAGGAGTGGAAATCAAAATTGGGGAATGGGGGAGTGGTTATCAGCCAGGTGGCACAAAGAATTGCCTGGATCAGGGGACAGCCTAATACAATGAAGTTGGTCAGTGGTTTTCCTAAGAATTTCCTTGCCCTGTTTCCTGGCTTGGTGGCCATGAAGGCCAGAACCACCATGACAGTTTTTGCCAAGACAGAGGAAACCGCAAGGGAAAACAGAATGGCAAAGGCTGTTTGTCGGAAGAGACAGGTGAGCATCCGAGGTTGCCCAATGAAAAGGAAGGAGCAGAGGAAGCAGAGCAGGAGAGAGACTAGGAGGATGTAGGTGAGATCTCGGTTGTTGGCCTTGACAATTGGCGTGTCATGATGTTTATGGAAAACCACCAGGACTGCAGATGTGGTCACAGAGAGAAAAAGAGCAAGAGAAACTAAGATGTATCCCAGAGTCTCTTGATAGGAGAGGAAATGGAGCATCTTGGCAATGCAGTGGTCCTTGTCCTTGTTGGGATATTGGTCTTCTGGACAGGGGTCACAGTGAACTGCATCTGAAATCAAGCGTCATTTTGAATTTCATGATGGATCAAAAAGGGTTAATCATCCTTTACTGATGACCCTGATGACAGGTTAGCTAGAGGCAATGATGTTTTCACCTTTTGGCTCAAATTCTCTGCTTTTTGTTTTGCAATTGCACTTTCAGGATTTTGTTGCAAAGGAGAATAAACAGATATAGCTGGATATAACTTCTCATTCCCCAACAGGTCTATCATTTTCCTGGGACTGAACAATCATACTCTAGATAATAAATATTAGAGCTTCAACCTCACACTCATTCATGAAAAGATTTGTAGTGGGATTTCCCAATGGGTTGTAAGAGTTGAGTAGAAAATCAAGGAGGTAAAACATGAAGAGCACCAAGGACTCCTCAACACATGAATTGTGTCCCAAACTACCTTGCATTAAATTGCTGAGCAGTGGGACAGGTTGTCTCCTCAGGACAATCTCAGGACAATCCTGACACAGGTGACCTGGGGTGGGAGGTGGGCAGGACAGTTTAGATCCCATGAACTCAGAATTTCTGCTGAAAAACATGAATATGTTGAAGAATTTCAATTTATGAAAAATAACAACAAAATTGATATTTGCTTCTACTGAGTGGTTTCCTGGATCTTAGAAGATCTACATTAAAAGTTTGTTCTACCTGTCTGATTAGAAATGGTCCCCTCTGGACAAGGGTCGCATCGATAGCAGCAGACCTGCTCTCCCTCTGGAACACTCCTCTTCTCTCCTGCATGGCACCTCTTCATGCCACACCGGCCAAAAGGCACTTTCTGAAAGAGAATAAGGAGATGCTTGAGATAGTATAAGCAACAAACATGCTTCACTGATTCATTTGTACATTTCTATTTCCATTATCAAAATGTCTTCAAAAGAAATGGTTAACTGGGCTCTAGCAGAAACCTGGAAAAGGCACAGAGAGATTAAGGCCAATTCCATTCCAGACCACCAATGGATGCTGGAGATTGTAAGTGGGGCTTGACATGCAATAGAAGGGTCATGAATTGAGCTATAGCTTTTCTGAAGCAAACACTGATGGAGATCCAACTGAATGGGAATGGTCCATGGAAACCACTATTGGCTGCTCCATCTGCATCCTGGGTATCAAGCAGAATTTCTTCCTAATCTCAACCCTTTTGGATCTGTCACAAATCAGACCTCAAATATGTTACATGCAAAGTAGTTTTGTCATCAAATCATTGCCAAAGTTTTGATTCAGTAACCTGTTCTCCAGTAAGGGAGATGTTTTGAATCCCTGGAAGAGAATGACTCTTTTGGACTTCCTGGGCGGGACCTTGCTGATGGTAGCAGCTTAATAGAGCTGCTCCCGAGTTCCTGGTCGCGTTATCTGTCTAGACATCTGACAGGTACCTTATCCCTTCAGGCAAGAAGGGAAGGAGAGAGATCCAGCTGGCAAAGTGCCTTTTTGATCTTTGCAGCTTTTTTGTCTGCGAAGAGAGGGGGGCCAGCCGAGGCACAATCATCTCTGCACCAGAATCTACAGCTGCTTTTTGCAGCCCAAAGTAAGATCCTCCCACTTAGAACAATATTTGAACTATTTGATTTTAATACAAGCAGAGCCCGTATCTGAGAACTTCATTTGCTTATTTAATCCTAGCTTCATTTTTTTACAAGATCTTCCTTTGTTAATTTGGTTTTTTTTTTTAAAAAAAAAAAAGCTTTTAAAATGTTCTCCGTAACAATGCTCACCTCCTTCATCTTCTTGCAAAGGACAGCTATAAAACTTCAAAGGAAGGGAGTGATTCATTGCTCTGCCTTATAGCCGGCCAGCAGATTTGTATTAATTAGTTTCATTTCTACAAGATTCCACAAGACCTTTTTTTAAATCAACTTTGCTAATATATATTTCTAATATAGAGAAGTTTAAAATGGCGTTGAATATGCTGAGCTGTTTCGTTACAATGCTTTTTTTCTGAAACTTTCTGAAAAGTCCTACGGAGCTAATAAAGGGGTGATTTAATGCCTCTTTTTGTAGCTGCATAGCGGGCCAGTAGAGTTTGATTAATTGCTCGAAGATAAGACTTGGAATGGCCTCAAAATTAAATCCTGCTTTGAAACCACCTCCTAGAAGTACATCCCCAATACCTGGCACAAAGTCGCAGCCTCCACCCTCTATGCCCCATACTGGAGATTTGCTAATGAAAGAACTTTTTTTGGAAACTTTTAGAGATTTTAAAGAGGAGATAAAAGAGGAGATAAAAGAACTTAAGGCGGACTTGTATGATAAAATTGATACTAGGATTGCTAAAATGAAAGATGATATGCTGGGACTTGTAACTGTACTGACAGAAAATGTTTCTGGAATTGAAGATAGTCTAGAGCAGTGGTCCCCAACCTTTTTATAGCCGCGGACCAGTCAGACGAGCCTCCCTCGGCCTTCCGGACCGGTGGGTGGGAAGGCGGCCATCCTGGGCGCGCGTTCCGCAGGGCGGGAGGGGGGGCTTCCTTCATGCCAAGGCCGACAGCCCGTGAGGCCACCCCGCCTCCTCCTCCTCGGCCGCCGGGGGAAGGGAGGGGGAACCGACCCCGCGATCCGCTCGCTCGGGCAGCCCTTTTTCCTCGCTGCAGTTCGGCAGGGGAAAAAGATGGTGCCGTGTCCTACTTCGGGCGGGCGGGCGGCTGGCGCGGCGGAGGCCAGCTGCTTCCGAGGGGGTGGGCCTCCGCGCCGCGCTCCATGAAGGGAAGAGGGGGAGAAGGCGGGCTGCGGCCGAAGGGCCCCCGAGAGCCCCGCCGGCCTGATGCAAAAAGTGCTTCGGCGGAGCGGCGGGGGGGAGGGGCGGGAGGCAGGTGACACTCCAGGAGGGGGGGCAGAGCTGCGCCGCAAGTCTTACGTAAAGCTCCCCCTCCCCGCCTCGGCGGAGGAAAACATCTCCCACATGGGTGGGGCTGCGTGCGAAGTGCCTCTCGGAATGGCGAAGCTCCCCAAGTTCCCCCGAAACGGCCGCGCTGCGCCCCTCCCCCCCACAACCTTAGTTTCTCCTTGGGAGGAAAATGCAGTGGTGCCGCCCCCTCCTGCCCCCCCTCGTCATTCCACGGGGCAGGCGGGCCGGGCGAGTCCGCGGACAAAGTTTCGCCTCCCAGGCAGCCTCCGCCAGCAGCATCCCAAGTTCGGGCCGAGGCTGCCGCCGCCGCCCCCTCCCTCCCGGGGCGAGCAGAGCAAGAGGGCGGGGGGGAGATTGGGCCTCCCCTCGCCCCCCCAGCCCCGCACATCTGGGGTGGCGGGGGGGGCAGAGAAAGGGCGCGTTCATGAGGACTACAAAGTTGCAAATATGGCCCCCGGCCGCTGCAGCGATCATGGCCCCCGGCCGCTGCGCGGCCCGGTGCCAGGTACTCCACGGACCGGCACCGGTCCGCGGACCGGGGGTTGGGGACCACTGGTCTAGAGGATATTAACGAAGCTAATACCAATTTGACATCCAAAACTGAGGTGGTGCAACAAAAAGTTGAAAACACTGAAAAACAAATTATTATGATACAGTAGAGGCAGATGGAGCTGGCATTAAGAGTAAGGGGGTTGCGTGAGGATAAACAGGAGAACTTGAAACAGATTCTTTCAGAAGCTTTTGATTGTCTGGTGGGAAGACCGGGGTCCAACTTTGACTGGCAGATCGATAAAGCTTATCGCGTTAATTCTTGGGTGGCAAAACAGAAGCAACTTCCCCGAGATGTAGTTATATATTTCACTACAAGAGAGTTCAGAAACATGATATTACAAGAGTCCTATAACACTAGGCTCCAAATTGGGGGCCAGGATTTGACTGTTTTGAAAGAAATACCATCTCAAATGCTAAGAGCCAGGAGAGACTATGCTTTTTTAATGGAAGAACTCAGAAACCGTCAGATACACTACAGATGGGATGCACCATTTGGTATTATGGTGGGGGAACCCCTGCAGGGCAGAGCTGAAGAATATGCCCAATTCTTGGCGGACAAAATTGCTCGGTTTCGGTCGGACTTGGACTCCACACCTGCAGTTCCAGCCGAGGCACAGGGGGACCAAGTAGAACAGCTCTGGGTTGAGTTTCAGGACGTTACCCCCGGGGATGTGGACAAGGCCATGAGAGCTGTAAGTTCCTCCACCTGTGTTCTGGATCCGTGTCCCTCATGGCTGGTTGCTAACTGCAGTGAGGTGACACGAGGCTGGATCCAGGCGGTCGTAACCGCCTCCCTTCGGGAGGGGAACTTCCCCGCCGCACTGAAAGCGGCGGTGGTGAGACCCCTCCTGAAGAAACCATCCTTGGATCCAGCTGTTCTTAACAGCTATCGCCCGGTCTCCAACCTTCCCTTCCTGGGGAAGGTTGTTGAGAAGGTGGTGGCCTTCCAGCTCCAACGGTCCTTGGAGGAAGCAAACTATCTAGACCCCTTCCAGTCAGGCTTCAGACCCGGCTACAGCACAGAAACCGCCTTGGTCGCATTGATGGATGATCTTTGGAGAGCCAGAGATGAAGGACATTCCTCCATCCTGGTCCTCCTTGACCTCTCAGCGGCTTTCGATACCATCGACCATGGTATCCTTCTGCGACGACTGCGGGAGGTGGGAGTGGGAGGCACCGTGCTACGGTGGTTCTCCTCCTACCTCTCGGACAGGTCGCAGTCGGTGTTAGTGGGAGGGCAGAGATCGGCCCCAAGGCCCCTAAACTATGGGGTGCCGCAGGGCTCGGTCTTATCCCCCCTACTATTTAACATCTACATGAAACCGCTGGGAGAGATCATCCGTAGGCACGGGATTAGATACCATCAATATGCGGACGATACTCAATTGTATCTGTCCGCCCCGTGCCAAATCAATGAAGCGGTTGACGTGATGAGCCAGGGTCTTGAGGCGGTCATGGACTGGATGAGGGTTAACAAGCTTGTGCTCAACCCAGAAAAGACCGAGTGGCTGTTGTGTTTCCCTCCCAAAGATTTGGCCAATATTCCAACACTCAGGCTGGGGGGTCAAATTTTACACCCCTCAGAGAGGGTCCGCAACTTGGGAGTCCTCCTGGACCCACAGCTGTCATTTGACCACCACTTAACGGCTGTGACCAGGGGGGCATTCGCCCAGGTTCGCCTGGTGCGCCAGTTGCGGCCCTACCTGAATCGGGAGGCCCTCACAACAGTCACTCGGGCCCTTGTGACCTCTAGGCTGGAATACTGCAATGTGCTCTACATGGGGCTGCCCTTGAGGAGCATCCGGCGACTTCAGCTAGTGCAGAACGCAGCCGCGCGAGTGATTGCGGGTGCACCTCGATTCACCCGCATAACACCTATCCTCCGCGAGCTGCGCTGGCTGCCTGTCGATCTCCGGATGCGCTTCAAGGTGCTATTAATCACCCATAAAGCCCTACATGGCAGTGGATCTGGATACTTGAGAGACCGCCTTCTGCCAATTACCTCCCTACGACCTATAAGATCTCATAGACTAGGCCTCCTCCGCATCCCATCGGCCAGCCAGTGTCGGCTGGCAACTACAAGGAGGAGGGCCTTCTCAGCAGTAGCCCCGACCCTTTGGAACGAGCTCCCCGTGGAGATTCGTACCCTCTCCACCGTCCGGGCCTTCCGCATAGCCCTGAAGAACTGGCTCGCCCGTCAGGCCTGGGGATAAGGATCGTTACCCCGCCCGAATGATGAATGTATGTTGCTTATTATTTTATTATATGTTGTTATCTTAATGTTGTATTCCCCCTTCCCTGGTTTTCTGTGAGCCGCCCTGAGTCCCCTCAGGGAAAAGGGCGGCCTACAAATGCTAATAAACCACTAAAACCACTAATTATATTTACATTTGACAGGCAAAGATATCGTCTCAACTCCGTATGGAAAGCTCGAGATTTTTATCACAATATTTTGAAGTTGGGACACCCTGAACCATCTGGATCCGGAGAAAGACCACAAGAAGGACAAGACAGACAGCAAAACACACAACTACCAGACAAGATGTACCATCTCCCCTCCCTAGAAGGGCAAGGTGTTATGGAACAAAGACCTAGCTGTATGACTACCAGACGAATGGAAAAACAAGCAAAAAGGCAACAACCTCAACAATCACTGGCCATCAATCAAGGAGTTACAGCAACAAGCTCAGAAGCCCTGGGAGGAGCTAGGCCAAAGGTTAAACAGGCCATGCAGGAGGCTCTAAAAAAGCTTCAGGTAACCAAAGATGACAACTAAGATTCTAACATGGAATGCCAATGGACTGAATTCTCCACAGAAGAGAAAGAAAATATTTCACTATCTTAAACAGTTTAAGAATGATATAATTTGTTTGCAAGAAACTCATATCAAATCAACTGATCAAAAATATTTGATTAACCCAAAACTTGGTCAACATTTTGAAGCCTCTGCCATGGAAAAGAAAAATGGTATAGTTGTATACTTAAGAAAAGATATCAAAGCTGAATTGATTGAAGCAGATCCCTTTGGAAGATATATCACGTTAGATCTAATCTTAGAAGGGAAAAAGATATTACTTTTGGGAATTTATGCTCCTAATCAACAGCAAGACAGATTCTATAGAAATCTTCATGCTAAATTAGTTCAGTGGGACTATAGGTCTTGTATACTATTGGGTGATTGGAATGGTGTGATAGACACTAAAAGAGATAAGAAGACTTCTCGCCCAAATACTAAGATGCAAGCAAAGCTACCCAAATCTTTTTTTGACATGATGGATGACTTCGAATTGAGAGATATTTGGTGAGTGAGAAATGCAGAGGAACATGATTTCACTTTCTTTTCTGATAGACATCAATCCTTTTCAAGGATTGATTTTATACTAATCACTAATGATTTGCTTTCTAGGGTGAAGAAGACAAAGATTGCGGCTAGGGTCCTTTTGGATCATAACCCAGTTTGAATGGAATTGGGAAGGGCAGTGCAGGCAAGAAGGTCTTGGAGATTGAATGAAAACTTATTTAGATATGAAAAGTATATTAATGATTGTAAAAAAATTGTTATCTGAATACTTTGTTTTCAATATGAATAAGGGTACACCTATGGAATTCATATGGGATGCAAGCAAAGCGTATATGAGAGGAGTGCTGATGAATATAAATAAAACACATAGTTATAAACAAAGGCTAAAACGAAGAGAATTGGAAGAGGAAATTAAGAGGAAAGAGTTGGAGTTAACAATAAATCCAGGTGATACAAAGGTTAAGGAAGCAATCACCATATTAAAATCTCAATTTGACATGTTGATCTCTGACCAGGTAGCCACTAGTTTATTATATGCAAAACACAATACTTTTTGTAACACAAACAAACCTGGCAGATGGTTAGCTTATCAGATTAGGAAAAAAAGGAAAACTCGAAATATATCTAAACTGATTTACAGAGGGAAGGAGGTGTTTCAACAGGAAAAGATTCAAAAGGCATTTTGGGAATATTTACAGAATTGTATAAAGGGGATAAAATTAATGGTTTAGATATAGACAAATATTTGATAAAGAGAAAATACCCTCAGTTAGAGAAGAGCACAGGCAAAAATTGAATCAACCAATAACCTTGGGGGAAATTTTGCAGGTAATCAAGCAATTAAAGTTAGGGAAAGCACCAGGTACAGATGGTTTGACAGCGGTTTACTATAAAAATTTACAGTTAGAAATGGTAGAGCCTCTTAGAGAATTATTTAATAAGATTCAAACGGAAGGTAAGGTGCCTCCATCTTGGAAGACAGCGTTTATATGTTTGATACTCAAAGAAGATCAAGATACTACCCAACCAAAAAATTATAGACCTATCTCATTACTTAATGTAGATTATAAAATTTTTACTAAAATACTAGCAAATAGGTTAATGCTGGTTATTCAACCATTGATACACACCGACGAAACAGGTTTTATACAGGGGAGACAGATAAAAAGTAATGTCAGATTAATTATTAATGCATTAGAATATTTGGGAAAGAACAACCAAATTCCTGCTTCATCCATATTTTTGGATGCTGAGAAGGCCTTTGATCGAGTTAACTGGCAATTTTTTTTGAAGATATTGCAAAAAATGCAGATAGGAGATAGCTTTTTACAGTCAATTAAAGCAATATACCAACAGCAAACAGCCCAAATCATAGTCAACGGAAGTTTAACAGATCCTTTTCAAATCGGAAAAGGTACAAGACAGGGCTGTCCTTTGTCCCCACTATTGTTCATTATAACTCTGGAAGTAATGTTGAATAAAATACGGGGCTTGGATGGTCTAAAAGGGATCAAGATTAGGCAGCAAGAATACAGAGTACACACTTTTGCAGATGATTTGGTCATAATATTGGAACAACCACAGGAATCCAGTTTGATTTTAATGAATACGATTAATCAATATGGTCAAGTGTCTGGTTTTAAAATAAATTTAGGAAAAACAAAAATATTAGCTATAAATATGAATACTAAACAAAAGGAAGAACTAGGAGGGATGCTAGGATGTGAGGTAGTCAAAAAAGTCAAATATCTTGGAGTTAATATTTTAACTTCAAATCAGAAACTATATAAGCATAATTATGAACCACTTTGGTATAGTATACAGATAGAGATGAAAAAATGGGAGAAATTGCACTTATCTTTGCTGAGTAGGATAGCGGCAGTGAAAATGAACATTTTACCAAAATTTTTATTTCTCTTCCAAATTTTACCTATACTTAAAAAAGATGCGAATCTGTTAGAATGGCAGAAGGGTATCAACAAATTTGTATGGGCAGGAAAGAAGCCGAGGGTAAAGCTGAAAATAATGCAAGATGAGGCTTGAAATTACCTAACCTAAAACTATATTATGATGCAGTGGCGCTATCTCTAATTAGTGATTGGACTCATTTAACTAATGATAGAATATTGAATATTGAGGGACACGATCTGGTATATGGTTGGCATGCTTACCTATTATTCAACAAAAAATTGGACAAGAATTTTAAAAGTCATATCTTAAGAAATGCTTTACTGTGGGTCTGGAAAAAATACCAATATAAATTAAATGACAAGTTACCCATGTGGGCAATTCCTAGACATGCAATTGAAAATATGAATATAGCACAAAAACAGGATAAAACTACCTACAGACAGCTTCTCATTTTGGAAAGGGGGGTACTACAACTAAAATCTTTAGAGGTATTAAAAGAGGAGAAGGTAGTTCAAACATGGTTCCAGTATGGGCAATTACAGGCCAGGTGGAAAACAGATCAAAAAATTGGTTTTATCCAAGTTGAGGATAATCTATTTAAACAAATAAGAGATCAAAGCTTAATGCATATAAAGAGGATATATAATGTATTAATACAGATGGATTCGGAAACAGAATTAGTTAAAGACTGTATGATAAAGTGGGCTCAAAATATTGAAGAACCAATAATGTTGGATACATGGGAAAAAATCTGGGTAAGAAATGTGAAATTTACACAAGCTCAAAACCTGAGAGAAAATTTTTATAAGGTGTTCTATAGATGGCATTTAGATCCTAAAACACTGGCTTCTATGTATCCGAATTTACAGCCTAAATGTTGGAGATGTGGTTCTCTCGATGCTACATATTTTCATATATGGTGGACCTGCCAAAAGGTTAAGGCATTTTGGATAAAAATATGGTGGATTATGCAAAATATCTTTAAAAGAAGGATAAAGTTTACTCCTCAGCTATTTTTACTAGGTATAAGTACTGACTTTACAGTGGTAGAGACTAACTTGATTTTGCACCTAATAACGGCGGCAAGACTGTTGGTGGCGCAATACTGGAAGAAGGAAGACTTGCCTACAACTCAAGAATGGACATTGAAAGTTACAAATTTAGCCAAGATGGCTATATTATCGGCATATCTTAAAGATCACTCAAATGAAAGATATAAACGAGACTGGAAAAAATGGATTGACTATATACAAAACAAATATGGGACTAAGAAATTCCAGATAGCCTATGCTTAAGATCAGGAATGATTTAAACTGTTTAAAGTTAGCATAGCAAAAAGAAGCTAAGATCAATGTAGAGATGTTATTAACCATTTTTTAATTTCTTTTTTCTCAATATACTTTAGACTGTGTTTGTTAAAAATCTATACCGTGTATGGGCTCTGGGAAGTCGGGGGGGAGGTGGGGTGTTGGGGGGAGGGTGGGGGGATGGAAGGATATTTATGTGTTAAATTTCAATGTAATGCAACTTCACATGTATACTGTTTTTCTTTAATTTCTCTGTAAAAATAGGATGTTAAGTACATTGACATATAGTGGAAATACACCAAGGGGAGGAGGAGTGGGATAGAAGAAAGATGGGTAGAGAGGGCGGGAGAGAGGATGAGAGGGAGGGTGAGAAGGAAGGGAGGGAGTGGATCAGGAGAGAGAAGTGGTAGAGGGGGAGGGGAAGTAGGGTAGAGGGGGATGATGGAGGGAAGATAGAAAGTTGGAGGGGGTGGAAGAGAGAGGTGTACAGAGAGTGGAAGAGGTATATTGGGCTTCTAATTTTTGGGGTATTGCGATTATTGTTTAATGTTGTATGGCTCCAGCTATGCGCAGTATATATGTGAGTGTACGAAAATGAAAAAAAAAAGGAAAATAAAAACCTTTTAATAATAATAATAAAAAAATAACAAGAGAATGACTCTTTTGCTGCATTTATTTTAACTTCCAGCTCACCCTTTTTGTCCAGACAATTGCATCAGAGTTAATGTTGAAATCCTGCCCTGGGGGAGCCTCAGGTTCTATCTGTCCAACTTTACTGTGGACAAAAGATAGATTGGGGAAGAAAACCCAGTTGAGAAGATCATAACGAGCAGATCCCAGTCCACTTTCTGAGAAGGAGATTTCATCACCAGCACTGTTGTTGAAGTGGACCTTCCTCAAATAGGGAAGAAGCTGAATGAAAAGAAATTGGAATAACTGGTTTCTATCATTGTGTGATGGCCCTCATATTAGGGGATTCATATCTATCTGAGAATCTAGAAGAGTTTCCTTGTTGAAGATCTGAGCAATCTAGAATAACATCAAGATTTTACCTACTTCCCCTACAAAAGTTTCTCTTTTGTATTGGTCATTTGTATTACAGCTACTTCAGCTGCAATTTTTATCAGAATGGTGTCTACATAAAAATATGTCAAATTCAAAATTCCTTGTATGATCTTGCTTCGGTGATACTAGGCTCTTTTTAAATGTTGACTTTGGCCCAAAGTCTTGAAAATGAGCAATGCATTTTAGGAACAATTAAATCATTTTTACCACATCGGTGTAGAATCCGAGTGACTTTCTCTAGCTGACAATCAAGGAAAGCAGAATGTGGGAACAAGATATGACCAAGTGGGGCCATGTGAAGAAATTTCCTGCCCCAGTTTGTTATTCTACTGTCCAGAAGAGGCCCAAGGTTTAGCATTTGATGCCGAATTGTATCTTTGCTTGTTCCCTTCTTGCCATTTTCTTCCATTAATGGATCAATTGTTTCCTTGATTTTTTTCTTCTTTTTCAAATGTTGAAATAAGTTTTTTTAATTTTTTTAAACTTTTGTAAAAGTTTTGTAAAAGGAAACATTCCTTTTAATATGCCAATTAGCAAACATTCCTTCTTTATTTCTGTTCTGCTGATACTCCCCCACTCCTCTAAGGATTTGTTTTCCACACAGTGTCTGCCCTGATTTGTGGCTTCACTGGCCAAAGAGATCCGTTCTTTAGCCTTTGAGGCACAAATAAAAACATCTGATGAATTTCAGACTAGGTTGAGTCCAGTTCTGTGTGGTAAATTTGACAAAGGTTGCTTGGACACAACAAGCTGTTCAGTACAACACGTTGCAAACTAAAGACACGAGGAGGGTCACACAGCATGCTAAGCCATAGAAACACAAACCAAGGTTAAAATCAACTGAGTTTAGTATCTTTTAAAAAAGTAGTACAAGATTGGAGAATGATGAGCGATCTGGACCACAGAATCACCAAAAGTCAGGCATGACGGATAACATCATCATCGTCATCAAGGGCACATCCATAAGGAAACTGAGGTGGTTCTGCAAATGTGCCCACTAGGACTGTTTAAGCCTCTGGCAAAATTGCTATCTTGCTCTTTGTTCTCTCTTGCTCCTGGATGGTGCTTCCTCCCTGGAATGACCACTTTATGAAACTCAGGCAACCCTTGAAGACCTTTGAAGAATTTTTAGGAAGGTCTTTCCTACATGAACCTCATGGACACTGGTTTGGTTTATTTCCCTTCTCTCCTCCACCTCTCTCAACAAAATATTTTGTTTAATTCACTTTACTGTTGTTTTCTGCTTAAATACTATTTCAATCTGGTTTCATGCAGTAATATAATGTCATGCATATATTTTCGTGATTTTTTTTTTTTTAACAGAACTTTTTTTATTTTTCTTTAAAAAAAAAAACACAAATATGTCATCATTTGTCAATCATTAAAACATTGAAGTACAATTTTTTTGTGTGTGTGTACCCCTCCCTCCCTCCACCCCCCCACCCCCCCTCCTCCTTCCCCCCCCCCGACTTCCCAGAACCCGTACACGGTATAGTATTTTAACTAACACAGTCTAAAATCTATTGAGAAAAAAGAAATAAAGAAATTAATGACATTCTAGATTGACCTTAGCTTCTTCTTACTGAACTAACTTTAAACAATTTAAATCATTTCTGATCTTAAGCATAGGCTAACTGGAATTTCTTAGTCCCGTATTTATTTTGTATATAGTCAATCCATTTTTTCCAGTCTCGTTTATATCTCTCATTTGAATGATCTTTGAGATATGCCGATATTTTAGCCATTTCAGCTAAGTTTGTTACTTTCAATGTCCATTCTTGAATTGTAGGCAAGTCTTCCTTCTTCCAATATTGCGCCACCAACAGTCTTGCTGCAGTTATCAGGTGCAGAGTCAAATTGGTCTCTACCACTGTAAAGTCAGTACATATACCTAGTAAAAATAACTGAGGACTAAACTTTATCCTTCTTTTAAAAACATTTTGCATGACCCACCATATTTTTATCCAAAATGCTTTAACCTTTTGGCAGGTCCACCATATATGATAATATGTAGCATCGAGAGAACCACATCTCCAACATTTAGGCTGTACATTCGGATACATAGAAGCCAACTTTTTAGGATCTAAATGCCATCTATAGAACATCTTGTAAATGTCATGCATATATTAAATGAAAGAAATACACATTGTGAGTTTTGTATTTAAAGATGATGATGATAATGATGATGATGATGATGGTGATGATGATGATTGCAGAAATTACGTTTCCAGACTGGACATTGGATCACTCTTGATAATCTTCCATTTGTTACTTCCTGTACTGCTCTCAGTTTTTTTTTTGGAATATAGGTTGACCCCTCATTTGTGTTTTTGTTAATAATTACTGTTTTCATCTGGTTTAATGCAGATTTGATGCAGTGATATGATGCCATAGAATTGTTTAATTCAAGAAATACATATGGGGAGCTTCCTCTCTAAGCATCTGTGTCCTGCATTAAAAAACCTTTATCCAGTCCAAGGAATGGACTGGGCCAAAAAAACCTCACAGAAATTACCTGCCATGACTGGACATTTGAGATCCTCTTTCCAATCCTCATCATGGCTGGTTGCCCTCTGGATCCATGCATGGCATGTAACACATGTGCCACAGCATAAATGGCGTTGTAGATGTTGTAACCTTCCCCTATCATGCTTGCTTCAAACACATAAGATGGCAGATTCTGTAAATCCTCCTTTCCTGTACATGGTTTCATCCCCTTTGGATGGGTCCTGCCTGGTTTGTAGATCTTGCAGTCAAAGACTTCTTCCCACCACTTTGGGAGAAAAATGTCCCCTTGTGGGTTCAAAGGGTCTAAAGACAGGAGAAAACGTCTGAACTCTGAGACATCCCTGGTGTGGTCCCTAAAATGCAAAGCTCCATGGAAGGGCTTTATAATTTTCAATAAGTATTGAGAGTTCAGAACATTAAGTTTCCAACTGGATGTAAAGATCCAGACTTTCAGAAATGATGCATTTCTCCGTCTTTCATAAACAAACATAACTGTCTGTACATTTGTAATAGTATTGGAGTCTGCAAACAAAATAATCACTTCACCTATAGACCAAGTATTGAAAATATGATGTAATTTCGAATCTGAAGTAGCAATAAAATCAAATTTCATAATTTCAGTGAAGGCCAGGCAGATCTCCTTCTCCTTCAGCATTGGCACCAGAGAGGAAATGAAATGTTCTCCAATGTCATTTTCAGGGGCCACCAGCCCAACCCAGTTCCACTGGAAATACAGGAGTAGCTGGGCTATACCCACATACTGAGGAAATTCCCTGGGATTAATCCGGAAGAAGGATGGATAAACTCTTCTGTCTCCCTGAGTGAACTCAGAGCCAACACCGAGCTGGAAAAAAGGAGAATCTTCTTGAAAAGACAAAGTACATTTTAATGCTGACTTCAAGGGTCCCCATTGTGTGGTTCATTGCCCCACCAGTCAGGTTTATCCACTTTGAGTGGCAGGCTTCATCTCCCTCCCTTCTTAGGAAGAGCAACCAGTTACCTATTTTTCCTGGTTGTGATAGATCAGAAGTAAAAGGAACAAATCCTAAATCTGATACAGAGAATAAATTGCACTGAAAGCTGCAGAAATATGGTAAACTTCTCTGAAAGTCAGGAACTAATTCCTTTTTCAGAATTATATCAATATGGCTTTGTTGTTATATAAAAATGTATCTTGATATATAAAATCCAGAAATCAATTCAAATATGAGATGGATTATTTAAGTCATATATGTCTAATATTCTCCCCTCCACACCAAAACATTGATTTCATCCTTGCCTTCTGTATGTTCGTCTACTCCATACTGTAATCCCCACTTACCTGTGGGACCTTGAAGATGCTGAAGATGGAGGCCATCTGCCTTGAGGATTTGGGGCCCTCACCCCCAATGACGGAGAGAAGGGTGTCCTGCCTGTCACATTTATAACCTGGAACCATTCGGCCTCGTGTGGAGAGAAGGGAGAGGCTGTGTGAGGAAATCTCCCTGTGAATCTTGCTATTCTCATAGATGTGGAAGCCAAGAGTGATGTTGGGCAGGAGAGCCAGATCCTTGTTCACCTCCGTGACAGTAAACACCAAGGCTAGGAAGTACTGGTAGTTTAGGGATGTGAGTCTGTAGTGAGAAAATATCAGGGAGCATTATATTTTGGGTGCTGTTGAAGTTGGCATTGCCTTTTTGTGTACCCTTGGAACAGAAAGTCACAAATTTCATTTGTTTGGATTTTTTAAAGGACGTTCCTTGACTCAACTTGGAGGGATTTCTGAGTAAGGAGAAAGGCCTGGCTGTCCTTCTCCCAGATCATTTTACCACCACCACCCCTCTGTTCTCCCTCCTTCCTTCATTTGGTCTGAAATCCTCCCCAGTTGCTCCTCTTCTTCCCTAATCATTTTCTTCCTCTCTCTGAGCAGCTTCTTCAGGTCTGAGCAAAAGACTCCAGTGAGGGTCACAACACAGACTCACTAAGGGCCATTATTCATGAGCTCTGCAGATTCCTAAACTGAGGGGTTTTTATTTGGTAATGTCCCACATTGGAATAAGATTGAACATTTCTATGAGGTTTTTTTTTATTATTATAACTTTAGGTCCAAATTAATATTATAAGTCAACATCTTCACTAGGGCAGCTAGAGTCTAGTAGTGTTGTCTCTCCTCAGTTTTATGTTGTCTCTCATCTTCCTCATGAACACTTCTGGAGCGATGGGTAATTCTAGCCTATTTCTTGAATTTGCCTCTTTATTGAGACAAGGACTAAGATCTGAAGATCCCCAGAATGAGGATTTCTTAAAAGAAGCCCTGAATCAAAAGGAAAGAAAACAATCACCTATATCTTTCCCCTCCAGGTGAAACTTACGTGACTCTATTATTAAGATACAATGGGTCCTTTTGGAAATCTGGGATTCTGAACTGCAGAGAGGTTAACAGGGGCAAATTCCCCCCAATATTCAGATCACCAGGTCTGTAAAATTCCCATGGATCTTGAAACTGTAAATGTTTTTGCGATGCACATACAGTTTGAATCTCCTTAGTAGCATTTGGGGGAAGGAGCCAGAAGAGCAGCAGCAGCATCAGGAGAGGCAGCCCAGCCATTCTTCTCCCCTTCCCTCCTAGATCAGAAATGAAGGTTTGTGTAGAAGCTGAACTGCAAGGAGTATAGGAAATCTCACTAGATTTACACAGTTTAAACTGCCCAGATTACCTCAGGGCAAATTTATCTGATATCTCTTTGAATTAACACATTTGCATTTTATCATTTTATGTCCTCCTATCTATCTTATTCTGAAATTAGACCATGTGCTGTATTTTATTCTATTTTAAGGATAGGGCTGCGAGAGTAATCAATCAATAAACTACTCTAATATCATGCTTTTTCTTACCTGTGTTTGGGCTTTGAGACCAAGACCAGCTGAATCTCACTGAACCCTGGAGTTAGATCTTTGGAAGACAAAGCAAAGTCCTCCACCACTGGGAGAACTCACATCATATTTTCTAAAGCCTTTTTTGTGGGTCAAAATCCACAGGGAATACAATACAAATTACTGTTCTTCTGATAATTGCAAGGAAAAGCCATTGTCCTGCCCACTGAGCAATAGATGCGGTTTGCACATCAGATGGGAAAAACATGTTTGTGTCTCTTGCAGCTAATCCACAGAGCAGATGGACTTGAGAGTCAAAGTGCACTAAACTTTTTGACCTATCTGAAAGTGAACACAAGATGGAGTTTGGCCTGTGCCATAGTATGTTCAGATAGAATGGGTGCTGATGGGGCAGGGTGGCAGTCAGCTGTACCCTAGAAAGAGTGAGCAATCACCCCAGTGTTTAGATGGAAGAACTGGTTTAGTTATATCCACAAAAGAAGGGATGGAATGGATTGATTGATCAAGTTTATATGGCCACTCATCTCATGCAAAGTGATCCTGAGCAGCATAAAACAGTCCAGTAAATAGTGTAAATAAGTGTAAATAAAGTGTAACTGTAAATAAAGAAGACAATCATTGCCTCAAACCTTTATACAACATTTATTAAAAGGAATTAGAATTATTGGGCTCCCCAAGTCTGCAAGCATGACCAGATTTGAAAGACCTTCAGAAGCTCAGGAGTGATGATGCCACACAATGCAGCTCAGCAAGCAAATGTATGATGAGATGTACCAGAAACATAACTTCTCTTCTTAATGCAGTTTGCACCAGCTGAAGTTACTGGATACTCTTCAAGGGAAGGTTCATATGGAACACATTGCCTTAGTCCAACCAAGATGTGACCGGGGCATTTTCTGTCTTGGAAGAGGTGCGACTGGCATATACAGTTGTGAAAAGGCCTTTCTAGCCATGTCCTCAAACAGGAGTTGTGAGTCTAGAAGGACCCCACCTTTCTTGCAGGGTCTGTTTGGGGCAAATGCTACTCCACCCAGCACCATAGATTGTATAGTCCTAGAACTAGAGATCCCCCCAAACCCAAAGCCACTCAGTCTTGCTGAGGTTCCTTAGAAGCCTGTTTTTCCCCATCCAGATATTCATAGCCTCTAGACAGCAGGACAAGACATGTACAGCACTGCTTAATTTACCAGAAGCACTGAGGATTCATTGGGTGTCATCAGCATATTGAGGATACCTCACCACATGGAGATACATGAGCTTTCCCTAGGGTCTCATGCAGATGTCGAATAGAAGAGGGGAGAGCACTGACTCCTGTGGCATCTCACAATAAGAAGGCCCAGGGTGGGGTCACTCCTCCACATTTGCCATTGAGTCGAGTAAGACAAGGATGGACACACTAATTTACCTGTTCCTAGCACTTCACTCTTCTGGGCCCAGGGCTCTGCTGTTGTTCCTGGGATCTGCTGGAGCCCCTCTACCAGTTTAAAAGCCACAGCCCAAAATACCCCTATCACTAGGACCACTTTGTCCTTGACTTTCCTCTCCAATTCATCCTTTAGACCCCAGAACTTTTCAGTGTCCCATCCTCCTTCTTTCTGATCTTGCTGTCATTCACAGATACAGATTAACAGAGTTGGAAGGGACCTTGTAGGTCATTTAGTCCAACACACCACCCAAGAAGACTCTATACCATTTTTGACAGATGGCAGTCCAGTCTCTTCTTGAAAGCTTCCAGTTATGAAGTGCCCACAATTTCTGAAGGCAACTTCTGTTCCATTGGACACTGCTTCATCTATCCCACCTCTGTCTTCTTCTCCATGACCTCTGTGTCTGGTTCATTGGCCAGGACCTGCCTGTCTGCTTTGATCCGGAAGTTCCAGAGGATCTTAGCCCTATTCTTCTCCACAACTTTGTGTGGAATATCACAACTGGGTTTTAGAAGGCTTAGCCCATACAGTGTGCATATGTTCCTGTTCCAACTACTTGGTGGTGTTATTCAGTGTATGCTGTCCCTGCCTGCATCTTACACCCTGTCACTTATGTATTGGATTCTCTCTGAGGCTGGATGCAATATTGAGGTGTGATCTATCCAATATATAATAGGGATCCATATCCATTGAGTTGGATACATTTGTCAGTGATTCTATGGGCCAGGTCTTTCCACATCTTCTGATCCTGCGCTGTACTTTTAAGTTGTTTTATGTTCCAGCTGTTGTCACCTTTGGTAATGTCCAGCCATGGTATTTTTGGTGGCCTGGTTTCCTTTTACTTTTCCAAACATCATTGCTTTCACAAATTGCCAAAGTAAATGAGACTCAATTTCATAATTTTCTTCCAGCAGCATACCTGGTGTTATATGCTCCAGTACTTGCTTGTCAGTCACATTTACTGTCCAAAAGGTTGTTTAATGTGTTATTTTAATTAGTTAAGAATAGCACATCACAATACTGAGACCTAAAGATAAATGTTTTAATACTCTAAATTATATTGTACCAAATCTGAAATGCAAATGGAAGGAATTTCACACAGGAACTAAAATGATTTGTCTTTGGACAGAGATGATTATAAAATACAAATAGCACTTAGACTAATATATGACTTTAAAACTTACAGCCCTCTCTAAGTGGTTTACAGAGTCAGCCTGTTGCCCCCAACAATCTGGGATCTCTTTTTATCCACTTTGGAAGGATGGAAGGCTGAGTCAAAATTGGTGAGACCCGAACTGGCAGCCGGTCATCAGCAGAAAACCTGCATTCTAACCACTACACTACCAAATATTCCCATGATTTCCAATTATTTGAAGTAAAAGCTACTCTCTTGTTTCACCATTTTTATAAATCCTGCCGATTACCTCCCAAAGATCCATTAGATCCCACAGACTAGGCCTCCTCCGAATTCCATCTGCCAGCCAATGCCGACTGGCAACCACCTGGAGGATGGCCTTCTCTGTGGCTGCTCCGGCCCTCTGGAATGATTTCCCCTTGGAGATTCGGACCCTCACCACCCTTCAGGCTTTCCGTAAAGCCATTAAGACCTGGCTGTTCCAGCAGGCCTGGGGCTCCTGAGTTCCATCCCCACGCGAATTGGTGTGCTTGTTGAGACCTTTTAAAGTGGCTCTGTATTGTTGTTTGTCTTTATTTTCTTTTTCCTTTTGTATTGTGTCCCTTCCCTCCCGGTTTGTTAGCTGCCCTGAGTCCCTCGGGAATAGGGCGGCATACAAGTTGAATAAACCTCTAAACCTCTAAACATCTAAAATCACATCAAATTAAAAAGGGTCCCAAAGGCAAAATAAATGTTACTACTTTACATATAAATCAGAGATTCTTGTTCCCCATTGTATTTTTTCTCTGATTCAGATCAGGCCTGAATACGATAATGTAGCATTTGGGAGAAAAGATACAGATACAAGAGACCAGCCCCAGAGGCCAAGATGGAGAAGATCTCCACAGTTACCATGGCCCTTTGGTGCTCAGGTAGATGGGGAGGAAGCTGATCCACACACTGCAAAAAACAAGCATGCTAAAAGTAATGAACTTGGCTTCGTTAAAGCTGTCAGGCAATTTCCTAGCTAGAAATGCCACTGTGAAACTGATGAAGGACAAAAAACCTAGCTAGCCAAAGAGAATGTAAAACATTAAAGTTGAGCCTTCCTTGCATTCCAAAATGATTTCTCCAAACAAGGAGTGGAAGTCCCAGCTGGGAAATGGAGGAGAGGTTCCCAGCCAGGTGGGAACTGCCTGGATCAGGGGACAGGCTAAGACAATGGAATTGGTCAGTGGTTTTCCTAATAATTTTCTTGACTTGTTCCCTGGCTTGGTGCCCATGAATACCAGAACCACCATGACAGTTTTTGCCAACACAGAGGAAACTGCAATGGAAAAGAGAATGGCAAAGATAATTTGTCGGAAGAGGCAGGTGAGCGTCTGGGGTCGACCAATGAAGAGGAAGGAGCAGAGGAAGCAGAGTAGGAGGGAGACCAGGAGAATGTAGGTGAGATCTCGGTTGTTGGCCTTGACAATAGGTGTATCAACAATGTTTAAGGAAAGCTGCCAGATCTGCTATTATGGTCACAGAGAGAGAAAGAGTGAGAGAAACTAAAGTTTATCCCAGGTTGTCTTGATAGGTGAGGAAGTGGATCTTCTTGGCAATGCAGTGGTCCTTGTCCTTGTTGGGATATTGGTCTTCTGGGCAAGGATCAGAGGAAGCTGCATCTGAAATTAAGAAATCAAATCTTTGCCTGAAGATTCCAGGGATATCTGCCATAAGTTTTATTGCCCCTTCATTATTCCTCCCTCCCTCTATTCTGGCATGATTTCCCCTTTCTGCTATTGCCAGTCTACAAAGGAAGTGATGAAATGACTCTTGTGCATTTCATCATGAATGAAACAAGTTCATTCTTTGTATATTATTGATGATGCTTTGGATAACTTAGCCCCAGACAAGGAGGGGTTCAGCTCCAGCTGCTCTGGTTTTTTTTTTGTTCTATAAAAAAGCAGTGTCCAGTCAATAGCTTCTCCCATGACTTTTGTGGCTTTAAATGTGAAGGAGATTGCCAAGTCTTCCCCGTTTTTTGCTGGAATCACAAAAAGACTGACAGATGTTTCAGCCAGCAATCCAGTTCTTTTGTCTGTGTATTATTTTTGAGTTTGTGTTTTTGGGAGAGGGAAAGGTCTCTTTTCCTGGTCCAAAGTAGTTTATAGAGAAAGAGGGAAGAGGAAAGAATGATCCAGAAGCACCACAGCAATGAGAGTTCTTTGGCTCAAGTTCTCTGTTTTGTACTTCAACTCTGTTGATTATGATTGTTGTTGTTATTGTTGTTGTTGTTGTTGAGTGTTAGTAGACATGGATATCTGGATCTCCTCTTCCTTTGACATGTCTATCAACTGATCCTGGAAGATCTGCTTTTGACATTTGCTCTACCTGGCTGGTTAGAAATGGTGCCTTCTGGACAAGGGACACATTGATAGCAGCAGACTTGCTGGCCCTCTGGAACTCTTCTCCTCTCTCCTGCCTGGCATCTTTTCATGTAACACCTGGCAAAGGACACTTTCTAAAAGAGAAAGAGGAAATGCTTGAGATGGCATAAGCAAAGAACATGCTTCGTCGATTCTTCTCCACATTCTGATTCCAATCAAAAGAAAGTCTTCAAGAAACTTCTGGGAAGTCTTTGGCTTCCCAGAAACCAAAAACATTTCCTAGATGATTTAGGCAACCAGCATTCCTATCCTTTCCATGAATTCTGGAGATTGGAGCTGGATGCTGGAGACTGGAGGTTCAAAGTTTGTGACATTAAGTTACTGTAAATGATGAGGACCAACTGAACAGTGTGAGGGAAATGAATTTTTGGAGAAGTAGGAGGTGGTGAGCAAAATAAAAACAGGTGAAATGGATTCTAATTGAGGCAATCTCGAACTGCTTTGGTACTCAGTAAGCTGGCAGCCCTAAAGATGCTCCCCAAATGGCTTCAGGGCTGACAGGAGCATCTTTGTACTCCTTCATTTTGGCTGCCATATGCTTTATTAAATTTTCTGTTGCAACATAACAAGATATGCTTATATTTATTAAGGCAATTATTCTTTCTTGATGTTAGTAACAGTTCAAACAGGGAGAGTACCTCAAAGCTTCCTATTTATGAATATCTGTGATTATATCATCAATGACTTATACATAAATATGGTATGAATTAAGTGTAGCTTTTGATTGAAAAAGGGCAGAAGGGGGAACAGAAATAAATCAAAGCAAGATTCCTTAAGATTCATAGATGAAACATCATCATAGAAGGTTCCTAAAGAGTCAGCCCAGAGCACAATGGCAATCTTACAAATTGTCTCAACTCCTACCCTCAAAATGATGCACTTGAGCACTGCACACCAAGACAACTAGACATAAGAACAGTTTTTTTTTTCCTGTATGTCATCATTCTGCTAAACAAATAATTCCCTCAACACTGTCAAACTATTCACTAAGGCTGTGTTACTATTACTATAAGTCTTCTCATTGTTCCTATCACCCATTCCCTCCCACTTATGACTGCATGACTGTAACTTTGTTGCTTGTATCCTTACGATTTATATTGATAGTGATTATTTCCTGATTACTTATTTGTACCCTATGACTATCATTAAGTGTTGTACCTTGTGATGTATGTATCTGTCTTCTTATGTACATTGAGAGCATATGCACCAAACACAAATTCCTTGTGTGTCCAAGCACACTTGGTCAATAAAGAATTCTATTCTATTCTATTCTATTCTATTCTATTCTATTCTATTCTATTCTATTCTACTCTACTCTACTCTACTCTACTCTACTCTACTCTACTCTATGCAAATAAAATAGCAGTGTTGGATGTCTTCTAGTCCAACCCCCTGCCTAGGCAGGAAACCAGAAATCAGATTGAAATGGTAATTTTCAGAAAAAGAAAGCAAATTCAGTATAATATTCTGTTGGAAAGAGGTTGGGGGGAGGAAAGATAAGTAAACTAAACCACTTTTCCATGAGATTCATGTAGGAAAGACCTTCCTAAAAGTTCTTTCAAAGATTGTCGGAGTTTTATAAAATGGTCATTCCAGAGTGGAGATATGAACCTCAAAGCAAAAGAGAACATAGAGCAAGATGACAATTCTGACAGATGCTTTAATGGTCCTAGTGAGCATATTTGGAGAACCACCTCAGTTTTCCTAAGATTGTTTTTATGGATTAGCATCCTGTGTCACCCACCCCGTGTATTTCACTTGCAATGTTTTTCTAGTTGTGTGAAAGCAACCTCTGTCACACGACTCAACCTAGTCCAAAATTTATCAGATTTTTTATTTCTGCATCAAAGGATAAAGAATGGGTCTCTCTGGCCAGTGAAGTCACAAATCAGGGCAGGTGCTGTGAGGAAAATAAATCCATAGAGGAGTGGGAGAGTGTTAGCAAAACAGAAACAGAGAAGGAATGTTTCATAATTGGCATATCAAAAGGCAACCTTCAAGTGTCTTAGCAATATTTATACGAAAATGTAAGTCATGTGTTTCCTTTATTCAGGCAATTCCCCCCCCTCCCCGCCCCCATAGGAATACTAACAGTAGAGGTTTAGGAAAGTAACTTGAGTTTTGGTCATTGTGAATATTTATGCTTACCTACTTTATTACTTATGCCTATACATGAAATAGCCTGAAAATTATAGAGTGGAGTAGAGTAGAATCAAAGAGAACAGAACAGAACAGAATAGAAATAAAAATATCATTTTCTTCTGCTATCTGAAATGCATAAATATGTGTTCATCTTTTTCTCTGCAGGAGTTCCTGCATTATTTCTGGAGAGAATTCCTCCAGTGCGTATGTTAATCATAAATATAGACCAACCTAAGGTGATGAAAAGTCCTACCAATGTGGAGGCCTCAGAGGAGAAAAATGCCAAAGACAACCCAATGGTGAATGCACCCATCCATCCCTTCACCTTCCAAGCCAAGCTCCAAGTACCTGAAACAGGGGTGGAAGGGGAACTTGAAGCAGTCGTGGACACCAGCTGCACTCGATGCTTAATCAGCATATTGATTGTAAAGCAACTACACATACACACAAGACCTCTAGCCTGGTGTGATGGTGGAACAATACACGTGGTGTTACGTGGGCTATCAGCAAGACAACTGGTCAGACTTGCTGTCCTTCTTTGAAGTGGCATACAACAATTCTTTCCAGATTACCAGTGGCATGGAATTTGTTCCAATGCCTGAGCTACCTAGAGAACCTCCCTCCTCCATGTCTCTGAATGAATGGATGGACACGCTAAAGAAAGGATGGGAAAATACAAAAAAGCTCTAGCAGATGCGGCAGAAACCTACAAGAAACAAGCTGATAAACACCGCTCACTCCAACTCCCCTTTCATGTAGTGGACAAAGTTTTTATATCTACCAAATACATAAGATTAGGAATGCCTAGCAAGAAATTTGGCCCAAAATTTCTAGGTCCATTCCCAATAGTGAAGATAATTAACCCAGTTACAGTTCAACTCAGTCTACCCAGAATTCTAGGGAAGATTTACCCAGGATTTCATTGTAGCTTGTTGAAACCAGTAATTGGGTCCAGCATAAGATCGTTCACCCAAGCTCCCCCTCCTCCTGTAGGGGTAGAAGGAGAAACACATTATGAGGTGAAAAAATCTTAGACTCCAGGCTGTATAGGGTCGCTTACAGTATTTAGTGCATTGGAAGGGGTACCCTTTGTCCGAAGCCGCTTGGGTGAAAAGCTGGGACCTAAAAGCAGATAAGTTAGTAAAGCAATTCCATGATATGTTTTCCGATAAGCCAAAGGGTCCCCTTGGGTGGGGGGAAAAGGTGGTTAATTTTGTTATGTTAACTTTTATATTATTCTATTTTCAGGAAACATTTTTCTTCTGAGGAGAGGCTGCCTGTCAGGCCTGCAGCTGGTTCCTTTTAGGATCTTTGGCCTGCCACACTCTCTCTTATTTTACTATGCTGTTTCATTAGTGGGGAATTGGGAGGGGGAATAGTAAGGGGTAGAATGTGTTGTTGTCAAAATAAAAAAATCCTTTCCAGAAAGCCAAGGTCATTCTTTGTCTCCGCATCTCTGAGCCTGACCAGAACTGGATGGGTGGAAATGCCAGTGAGGCAGTGGAAGATTGGACCATGTGATGGACATGTGGGTGTGGGGGCAAGATCATGAACTTTGAACTGGATGGGAACCCCGGGAAGCTTTCAGATTCAGGTTTCCCACAGATGTACCAACATGTCTCTCTTAATAAATTGGAACTCTGAGGAAAGCTCTGCCTTGGACTCTGATTTAATTTTGTATGATATTTGGAATGCTGACACTCATTTTGAAACTATAAGTTTCCTTTCTCATCTTGTAGTTTACTTATCAATTTCTTTTCTTTTTTCTTTTTTTTTCAAGATTAATCTTTTATTACATTTTCCTTTTCCTTTATACAATCACTTAAATACTGTGCAGTTAAAAAAGAAGAAGCAATAAACAACTCATAACACTTCTATCCTACATACACCCTTCCTTCTACCCCTCCAACTTTCATTTCTCCCTTCCAACAATCCCCTCTTCTACTTCCCCTCCCCCTCAGCCATTCCTTTCTCCCCTTCCCACCATCTCACCCTCCTTACATTCCCTTCTCACTCCCTCTTAATTCCCCCCTCTTCTTTCCCTCTACACCTCGCTTCGGTGTATTTCTAGTATTCATTGGTCTATTTGTTTTGTACTAAAACAAAAGAAAAATAAAAGGAAAAGAAAGAAGAAAAGAAAAAAAAAGAAAAAAAGCAACAGTATCCAAGTGCATTCATTGTTCTGAAAATTGAGTCTATATTTCCACCCTCCCCCCCACCCCCTGAACCCCCCTCCCTGACCCCCTTCCGACTTCCCAGATCCCATTCCCGGCATCGTTCTTTATCAAGCAAAGTCTGGAGTATATTGAAACCAAATAGATTAGAAGTTACAAAATAATAATAATTAAAAAAAATAAAGAACAAAAAAGAAAAGAATAATAAAAAGAAAAAAGGGGGAACCCCTCCCCCAAGAAAGAGAAGTCAATAAACTCTCTAACATTAAACTCAGCTTCTCATTATTTTTAAAATCTTAAACAATGTCTTTACCTGCTTCCGCATATAAATTTTATACCTCCCATCCTGCCTTTACCCGTGTCCGCATATATATTTTATCCTCATCCATTGCTCCTCCCATATTTACTCCACCCTCGTGTAGACTCTCCAGATAATCTTTCTTAACCTTGTATTCAAATAACAATTTATACAAAAATCAGCTTACATTCTGGATCAAGGTAATCTAATTGAACTTTCACTACCCTTCCATCTACCCCACGCCACCCGACTCCATTCATCCCAAACCACAATCCAAGAAAACTACGATCTCCGCTCTCCTCGCCCCAAAGAATAGATCATGCGCAGTTTAAATTAAGATGCAAACAAGTCTTATATAAGTCCCATACAATATATGTCCAAATTCAGCACCGCTTCTTTCAGTCTCAATATCTCTTCATCGGTATACAGCTTTGTCATTTTATACCAGACAGGAGTCCTGAAATTTTATTCAGATTAAAAATTTAAGAAGTATTTTAAAGGCATAGCTGGATCTTTATTCTTTACTCTTCTGCCCTTCCGGAAGGGGAAAGCAACACCCTCCGCCTTGTAGCCACGTGTCCCGCTGCTTATCTTCTCCTTCTCCTTGTCTTTCTCCAAGTCCAGGTGAATCAGGAAGTCCCGCCTTCAGAGTTTTGTAGTAAAAATCTCGGGCTTCGCAAACAGAATTGAGACGATATTTTTGGTTCTCAAATGTGACTGTGATACCAGATGGCACTTCCCATTTATATTGTATCTGAGAATCTCTGAGTTTTTCAGTTAAGAAAGTGTAGTCTCTCCTTGCTCTTAATATTTGAGATGGTATTTCTTTAAAAACAATCAAGTCCTGTCCATCGATTCGCAGCCTGTTATTGTAGAACTTCTGTATTATCGCATTTCTGGATTCTCTTGTGGTGAAATATATAATTATGTCCCTCAGAAGCTGTCGTTGTTTTGCTACACACGAGTTCTGGCGATAAATTTTTTGAATCTGCCAATCAAAGTTAAATCCCGGACTTCCCACCAAACGTCTGAAAGCCTCAAAAAAGGTCTGTTTCAAATTCTCCTGTTCCTTTTCACGCAACCCTCTGACTCTTATTGCAAACGCAGTCTTATTGTAATTTATCATAACGAGTTGTTTTTGAGCATTTTCAACTTCCTGTTGTAACGTTTGAATTTTAGATGTCAAATTAGAATTAGCTTTTTCCAAAAGTTCCAATTTGTCCTCCATTTCAGAAACATAGTCTGTCATAACAGTCATAACTCCGATCATATCTTTCCTTGTTTGAGCAATCTTGGCATCCAGTTTATCATATAAGTCCGATAAAAGTTGTTTAATTTCCTGTCTGAACTCTTTAAGGGTTTCAAAAAGAAATTCTTGCATTAAGAGATCTCCAGTAGAGGGTGTGGGAGGCAAGGGCAGCGATTTTGTAACAATTTCTTGAGATGTATTATTAAGGAAACGCTTAGACTGCTTCGATTTGGGAGCCATTATAAAAAACGCACAAACAAACAAGCAAACAAACAAATTCTCTGCTCCCCTCGGTTTTAAATGGGATACTATTTATAGACTTTTAACAGTTAATAAGGAGAAGTCTTCAGGAGAATAGAGCTGATTGAGTGTGTCATATATCAAACGCAGAAGCTATAAAATCGCCATCTTGTAACGCAGCTGGATAAGAAAGCCTTTTACAAAATTGAAGCTGGTATTTTGAATAGTAATAAGAAAAAAATTTACGACTTCAAGTTAATATTTGGTTTTGAAGCCATTTCAAAATTTATCTGCCTGCAGTTAATAAAACTCTATTGCCTGAATATGCAGCTTTAACTAAAGAGGCTGAGTTCCCCTTTTATTTTGAAGTTTAAGGCTTGGCAAAACTTTCAGTGAGTAAACATTGTAACAAGACCGTTCAGCAGATTCATCACCATTTAACTTCCAGATAAGCAAAGTTAATGAAGGAGTAAAATTCTTGTAGAAATGAAACTAATTAAAAAACTTCTGCTGGCCTATTGTGAAACCAAAACATATGATAAGCAATCTCTTTTGTTTTGAATTCTTGTGAGAATTAACAAAAAGTGTTCATTATTACCGGAGAAACCAACCTGCTCGGCGCCATTTTAAAAGCCTCTAAGTAAATAATTTTTCGGAGGAGAAAAAGAAAAGAAGCTAAAATGTTGATAAACAATTATTGTCCACGGAAACGGATTCAGCTCGTGATAAGATTAAATCAAACAAAACTTTGAACTGAGTGGGGGAGACCTACTTTGTCCTGCACAAGGCAGTTTGAAATTCCCAGCACGGACAGCCGTTCTGCCTTGGGCTAGCCCCCCTTTCCCTGCAAGCACAAAAGCTGCAAAAATCGAAGAGCATTTGCCAGCAAAACAATTTCTTCTTTCCTTCTTGCCTGAAGGATAAGAAAACCTGATAAGACATCAGATGGAAGATCCTCTAAACAGGTATGTAGCCAGGAATTCAGAGGCAGCTGATTTTTTTGCTGCCACCACCAGCAGGCTCCTCCCAGGAACGGCAATTTCTTTTCTTTTTTCAATTTGTAGGCTAAACATCTTCCCGATTTATTAGCATTTTCAAAAAAGTTTTCTTTTGCTCTTTTGATTTGTTGCACCAATTCTTCCTTTTTTTATTAAGTTCAGTTTGTGTTTTATTATTTTCATTCACTAGTAATTCTGACTTCATCTCAGTGGATTTCCAAAGATTAACCCTCCCTTAGCATAAAGAGGTTTGCGTCCAGTCCAAACATGTTTACTTAGCATGATCTGAATAACATGGCTGGGTCTCTTCAGAGTTGGAGCTGAGATGAACGTTTATCTTGAAGATTTAAAATCTTACTTGAGCCCTCTGAAGTCATGAGAGTAGCAGTAGCAGTAGACTTATATACCGCTTCATAGGCCTTTCAGGCCTCTCTAAGCGGTTTACAGAGAGTCAGCATATTGCCCCCAACAATCTGGGTCCTCATTTTACCCACCTCGGAAGGATGGAAGGCTGAGTCAACCCTGAGCCGGTGAGATTTGAACCACTGACCTGCTGATCTAGCAGTAGCCTGCAGTGCTGCATTTAACCACTGCGCCACCTTGGCTCCCACTGCGCCACCTTGCGCATCACACTCCCTACATCATCCTTTCTTGATTTGCTCTAGGAAGAGGGTCTATTTCTGTGGCCAATGATTTGGCTTTTAATGTTGCTATGGTCCTTGCCTGCAGCCGTCCAGATGGTCCTGAGGCCAAACTGCTTCTGGAGGAGACCTTTCCAAGCACAGAAAGACTATTACAGACCTGGAGATCTCATTATCGGTGGAAACCTGCCTCTCTCAATTTCTGTAGTCCCATTTTTTATTTTAGATGAGCGTCCTGGTGATAGGGACGTCTATTATCTGTAAGTGTTTCCTTGATTGTCTTTTCATTCAGGGCAACATGGAAAGGGCAGACTTGAAGATGGGGCAGATTTAAATCCCACCTAGCCTCACAATGTTTCACCTTGATGATTCAATCTCCTTCTAATCCCCTTCTCAAGCCCTCTGACTCTTCACACAAGGGAGTCAACCTCTTGTTTATGTTTATGTTTATTATAATTTATAGGCCGCCCTTTTCCCTGAGGGGACTCAGGGTGGCTCACAAAAACATGGGAAAAGGGGTACAAAGACAAAAAGCATAAAACAATACATAATATTAAAAAAATAGAGCGCAACATTCATTCATCATTCGGGAGGGGACGAATTAAGATTTTTATCCCCAGGCCTTCTCCATGTTTCTGTAGGTAAAGTGCACATTGCAGAGAAGCCAATTTGGTCTGAATTTAGGGAGATCCTCTATCTTATAGTTGGACTAAATTCATCTTCCCATCTCATTATTGTGATGATCTGTAACACCATGCTTCATGCTTTCATTATATCAAATATAGAGAAAGTCTGTCTTTTGTCCCACCATGTCTCATTTACCATAAATCTCCTTTAAATCCTGGGCAAGTCAAGAGAGTTTCTTGGAGAATCCCCAACAGAAAGAGTTCTGCATTCTGAGGCATTAAATGGGCTTTTTCTAAGTGGATGTCACCCAGATATATCAGCTTAATCGTTACTATCCAGCAAAAAATAATCTGGTCAGGCATTCAATTTAATTCTAATTTAATTTAATTTCAATCTCCTCTTAATCCTGGGCCCTTCTAGGTCAGCCAAGTGAGCTTCTTTGAGAATCCCCAACTGAAAGAGTTCCACATTCTGAGACACTAAAAGTGCTTTCCAGATTTATTGGGTAAATCATTGCGGGTCAGCAAAAGTCAATCTGGTCAGACTCTAATTTATTGGATTTATGAAGCCACCAAATTGAAAAGGACTCTGATAACATGATGGGTGAAGGGTGGGAATAAGTCCCTGAGAATGCAAGTTGTCAGCCTGTAAAGATTTCCAAGACTGGATATAATAAAGTGTGTAGCTTTAGCAAGATGATCAGCCTCATTTCCCTAACTGGAGTGAGAAATACATTTTGGAAAAGTCAATACTGACTTAAACTGAGTTCATGCTGTAAATGATAATTTCTGCACCCGCTCATAGAAAGGTGCTTCAGACTGAGGGAGAGACAACTGATTGACAGCAACCTTGTTTTCTGGCAGCAGTAAAATAAATTGTATTGATCTGTTTTATGATTAACTCCTAGAATCCTGATAATGCTTTCTTAACCAAAATCTCCCTCCTGCTCCTGTCTAATTTTTGTCCTCCAACACATCCTCCAACAAAGACCTATTCCCAAGAACTACCAACATGTCCTGGCCTTGGCATTTGCCATTCAGGAGGTAAACACAGACCCACGGCTTCTCCCCAACATCACCCTGGGCTTCCGCATCTACCAAGAGAACCAGTATGCAAGCATGACTGAAGAGGTCAGCCTGTCTCTCCTCTCCAGCTGGGGAAAATTGTTTCCTAACTATAAGTGTGACACACAGGATAGCCTTCTCGCTGTCCTTGGGGGTCTCAACTCTAGAACCTCATACCAGATGGCAACCGTGTTTGGCTGTTTCAAGACTTCTCAGGTACTTGTACATGTAACATGATGAAAGGGGGAATGCAAATGTAATGTTGTATGTTCTGCCTTGTGTAGTTACTTCCAATAACCTGCAGAGCCAATTCTGTGACCTGCAGAAAACATCTCATGAAAGAGCAAGGTTGTGGGGATGAGGTCTAGAATAGGATAACCTACTTGTCTAGATAGTAACAAAAATACAGATACTATTTTCCTTGTTTAACTTCTTCCTTTTTCTCCATCCCCAACCTCCCTTCAGCTAGGGTATCGCTTCTCTGACCCTGTTCTGAGGGATAAGACTCAGTTCTCCACCTTCTACCAGATCGATCCCCAGTATCACCTGCAGAATGCAGCCATTGTCCGACTCCTTCTGTATTTCCAGTGGAATTGGATTGGGATTGTTGTTCAGAAATCAGAGAGCAGTGACCATTTCATCCAGATTTTTGATGCCACCTTGTCCCAGTATGATATTTGCATACAATTTGTGGAACAGATCTTGCCCGTAATCTCAATATTGAATATATTGCACAGGACTCAAATATATATGCTTCAGACAATTTTGAACAGTGATGCTCAGGTTGTGATTATTTCTGGGGACTCCAATGCTCTGCAAAGCGTTATAGTATCCCTCTATACTTATGAAGATGAGAACCAGGATTCTTCTGGGAAGGTCTGGATCCTGACCACCCAATGGGAATTTTCAGCTATTGGCTATCACTACGATTGGGTGAAATTAAAGTCCCTCCATGGTGCTTTGTCTTTCACGGTCCACACAAACCCAGTGTCAGGATTCAAAGATTATCTCTGGGCTCTGAATCCACACAAACCTCACGGAAACGTCTTTCTCCCCGAATGGTGGGAAGTTGTATTTGACTGTGATATGTTGAAGGCAGGTGTGTCCTCACCTGGTGGCCGAAGGGTTTGCACAGGGCAGGAGAACCTGGACACCCTCCCGGCTTCTGTCTTTGATGGAAAGATGACTGGTTTCAGCTACAGCATCTACAATGCTGCCTATTCTGTGGCACACGCATTACAGGCTGCGTATACATGGGAATCACGACGGGTATTGAAGAGGGGCAGAAAGAAGCCACAACTGCTCTCTATGAAGCCCTGGCAGGTAATTCTCATCTTCAGGTCTTCCCTTTTGGCCAAGGAATCTTTCCTTCTCTTGGTTACCTTCACTTTGCACTAAGTGTTTCTTTGTCTGGTCTACCCAATTATGGGGCAGAACATATTGCTTCCATTTCTGCCTTTCAGTCCCAATCCAGGAGCCTTCACAGACAGTGACTTTGATGACAAACTATTTTTGTGTCGAATTTATGTTTTATTCCTTTATTTCTTTGTCTGTGAAACATAAATTCTTCACTTTGCACTCTTTTAGGATTTATGAACTTTTGCCTTTAATCTCCACTCTCTTGTCTAAGTACTCCCCCCCCTCTTTTTACAAAAATATCATATCTTGAAATTTACAGAAATTTTCCCTGTTGTCTCCAGACGATTCGTAAGGGAAACAATAAAGTAAATAAGAATGAGAACACTTAGAGAAACTTCCAAGCAGGACCATGCAATATTGATGGATCTCATTCATTACTTGGATTAACTGCTTAACCAATGAGATTTTACAGAGAAGTCACCTGGCTCTGCAGTTTTCCTATTAATTTATTTTTCCAAGCACTTTTCTTTCCCCTTCAAAGTAGCATTTGTTCCAATCCTTGAAGGTGAAGATGTAGTCGCTCCAGAAATGGAACATTCATTGTCTCAACTTCCATTTCAGTTGGGATTCTGTTGTAGCAACAGGTCATAGTTTACAAATGGAATTAAGTCTCAAATTTAATAGGTATATTTTGCCGTCCACACTTTCATTTGAGGGGGAAATAGTTTTTCTTAACCTTAAAGTGAAATATATTTTCCCTATTTGCCAAACGTTATTGTTAGTCTATCAACTAAGAAAACACTTGCTACTCTAGTTCTGCAACAGGGTATAATAAAGTAAAAGAAATAACAGGTTGTCTCTTTTTTAAACAATTTTATTTGTTTTTAAACAAAGACAAACATAAAAACAAAAATAAAAAACCCATCTTCCATTACAAATTGTAGAAAGTGTGTCAGTTGGTTACAGTATTTCCATGCATCTCTTCCATAGTCACCACCTGCTTTTCATATCAAATCGCATATTTTAAATTCACCTATATTCATGTATATCACAATTATTATATCTCAACCTGAATTTGACTATAATTGTTTTTATGTCCTTTTATATATAATATTCAAAATCTAGAATAGGATTACATAATAACATTCCATTAAATCATCCTAAAATCTAAACTACATTTAGCTTAATTTTTATTATACATTTTCATTGCATCAACCTGTATCCCTCCAGTGATAGTACAATCTTATATCTCTTGCCATTTGCAGCATTAATGTTCTAGTTACTTTCTTAATAAATCTTATATAAACCACCCTAGGCAACATGCTGTTCCTTTCGTATCTCACAAAAGCTTGAAACCCAATATCTGCTCTTTCCATCAGTTTATCTTTGGTTATCACTAGTGCTTCTATCAAGATTTCTCTCCTTATCTCTGTCAATTTTCTCTCTTTTCTTCTTCTGTGCTTTGAAGTCTGGGGTAGAGTTCCAATCTATCCATCTTCTCTTTCCATATTCCGTTCTTGCCATTACCAACCACACTCACTTTATTTTCAGTCTCCACAGTTTTCTTATCTGTTTGCTTCTTTTTTCCTTCCATCTTTTAAACTCTGTCCTCCACGTTCTTCATTTGGTAAACATCCTCAATTTCTCCATCCAATTTTTCTGTTTTGTATTCCATATTCTCCAAATTCTTTTCAATTCTCTCTATTACAGCTAACAGATTTTGAATTTCAAACATAATCATTTGCAATGTTACAGTTTCTTATTCCTGCTCGGCCATTCTTTAAATTTTGCAGATAATGCCACTATAGGTTTCAAGGCTATTTAATACACTTCAAAAAGGTTATTATCTTTCAAGTCAAAATGTTGTCTTCTCTCCAAAAGCTAGTGATAGAACTTCCAAAAGGCACCTGTATAAGCAACTTGTGCACTTCCTACTATCACTGTCAGTAAACAAGCTGAAAGAACCTTGAATCTCAAGTGATCAAAGAGAAAGAAGGAAAAACAATGTATCCAGCCTCCAGCCTCTAAGTGGCAGTGTAACTATTTTTCCTCCTGTTGTTACAACCCTCTTTAATCCTTCTTATTTTCTTCGTTATATTCCAAGATTAAGAAAGAAAAAACCCTTAAATTGAGATAAAAAAAACAATCCAATCAATCCAGTCAGGCATTATAAAAAAGAAGGGGAATTTTAACCCATAGATATAAGCAAAAGTGAAAAAAGAAGAAGAAAAAATTAATCCATTCAGTTTAAAAAACAGGGAGCCTCTGAAAAAGTTCCATCCGTGAAAAAAAAAGAGAAATTAGAAACTGGATAACACACTAAGTTCAGTGCAAACCAATCTTGCCGCCTACATTCTTTTGTCTTCAATTTTAACTTAACTTAAAAAATTTTCTTGGGTAGTCTCTTCCTCTAATAATAAAATTTCCTCACCAATTCGACACACTTTCTCTTTCTGATTTCTTCCCATTCTGGAGCTGTCCCAAATTCAGCAGCTTCATTAGCTGCATTTCTGTCGCCCCAAAAAAAGGGCTATTCCTGGATCTTTCAGGGACTTTGTGATGTCTCAATCACCGTCTCTGCAGGACAGTTTAGGTTCGAATGGACTGTCCAGCAGCAGGAATTTGACTGCAATCTCGGAGCACCAAGATTGCACGTCATGCCATTGCGACATCAGCTCTCTTCCCCAACAGATTGTCTCTTAAAGGCCTATCCAGGAAATGCTGGCTAATCCCATCTCTGTTTCATGTCCTGCATTCAGAATATTATTCCTTCAACATATTGCAATTTTAAAAAATCTTCTGTCAGTTAGCCTGCTGTTTTCTGCCATAGAAAAGCGGGGAGGGATCAGTGGATAATTTTTCATTGCAGCTTTGCAACTATGGCCTGGACTTTGCATATCACTTCAAGATCATTTCTTCTAGCTTTGGTATGCAGCATCCCTCTGGTTGACTAGCTACAAGGGGGCTGGACTGTACAGTTTGTTTCAAGTTGCTGTTTTCGTGTGCTTTGCCTCAGAGCTTGCCTGGAATTTTTTGCTTTTGGATTGTTCCTAATAAAAGTACTTTTCTCTAAATTTCTGGAGCTGAGGATTTTTCTTTCCTAGGAAACATCCCTGACTATCTCTTTATATCAGCTCTCTTCCCTTTTATGAGCTTGTTCTTTGTTTGTTTTTTTGCAATTTCAGATCAACGCTTTCTTGAGAAACATGGTTTTTAACAACACTGCTGGGGATGAAGTCTCCTTTTCAGAAACTGGGATGAAATATGAAGGATTTGATATCCTCAACTGGGTCGTCTTTGCAAATATGACGATCTTTCGAGAGAAAGTCGGATGGGTCAATTCCGAGGCTCCTTCAGCTGAAGGTTTCAGCATCGATCCTGATGCCATTGTGTGGGCCAACCAGGTGGGGACCAGACGCTGCTTCCAGGGCTAAGGAAAACTGAGAGAAGAGAAGGGGCTGTTGAGGTGGAAACTGTGATCAGAATGGAGCAAGAAGGAGGCACTTTTATGCAGATCATGTAGCCGAGCTGAATGTTTCTCACCTCTCAACACTAAAATATCTCCTTCCAGACAAAGCCTTTCTCCCGATGTGTGAAGCACTGCCTTCCAGGACAGGTCAGGAAAGTGGCAGAGGGGAGGCCCATTTGCTGCTATGAATGTGTTTCTTGCCCAGATGGGACCATCTCTAATCAAACAGGCAAGTTGTTCAAGAAGACCCTCAAAGCCGAATGAGGAGGTCTGGCAAGGCTGGATGGAGAGGGTTGAAGGAGAACCTGAGAGAGCAAATCAGTTCAGCCAAATCAAGATGATGCAATGTAAAGTGTGGCCCATTGAACTCAGCCTTATTTAAGGGTCTTCTGCTTGAGTTCAGGTTGGACTAGAAGACCTCCGAGGTCCCTTTCAACTATGTTATTCTTTATTCTGTACATTATTAGCAGCAGCTTTTCAAGATTATGGGGGTAAATTTTCCATGTCTTTTAGGGGAATAGCCAGTCTTAGCCCTAAATGAAGGACTGAGTGAATGAATGAACCAACAATCACATATTATCCCAAGATGAAAGGAAGAAATCTACAAATCAGAAGAATTGCATTGCTGTTCTGAGTTTTCTGCCTTACAAGCTTTCTTTGCTAAGAAAAAAGAAACAATTATAACCATCTTGAAAAAGGAGAAGTGATAGGAAAGTTTTAAACAGCTTTTGATAGTTTCTAGGGTTTCCACAGAAGGCTTTGGAAAGAACCCACAATAACTTTGGTCAAACTTAATCAACCTAGTTAATCTACTTAATCAACCTAATCAAACTTTATCAGCCTTAATCAACCTGTTCATAGGTCTCAGCAGAACTTTTAGTTGATGGTTCTGACCTTTCTTAACCCCATGGACCATCTTCCCCACCTCTCAGCTATTAATGCAGGGTAGTTTCATGCCAAAATTTTAAGTTTCCCTACCAGAATTCCCGTTCCTGCTGTCACATCACATTGAAAAAAATCCAACTACCCATTTTTCCTGAAGGGGTATAGTATGGGGTTTAAGCTTTATTATTTGGTGGTGTGGGAGTTGCTTGTTCTTTCAGTATTATGAACCTGCCAGGAAATTGTTAGAACTTTTGGAGAAAACCGAAGGCCCCACTATCTATGTTTGCTAAACTTTCCTGCAAAAATCTCTGAAGGTGAAGCAGATGAGACACATATAAACAAATGAGCAGGATTGCTGGCTGACAGGACTATCGGTCTTCTGTGGGTTCCAGTAGAAACTGGGGTAAACAACAGTTGGCAATCTGTCTCGCAGTAAAAGCCACAGGAATCATGGAAGTGTCTAAAGACTGGAGGGAGCTTTTATTTTCCTCCACCAAATTGACCAGCTGGAGCTGAATAGATCTCAGGGTCATCATGAATGAAGTGTAGTTTGCCCTTTATAATGCACTACAGTTAGCACATTGGGTCATTCCATCTTTATCTTTGTGGGTTGGTCATTGCAGAGAAGGGGAAATCATGTTCAGACAAAGACTTTTGATTTCAGATGCAGTCCAGTGTGACCCTTGCCCAGAAGACCAATATCCCCATGAGAGCAAGAACCATTGCATTGCCAAGAAGCTCCACTTCCTTGCCTATCAAGATAACTTGGGATACGCTTTAGTTTCTCTCACTCTTTTTCTCTTTGTGACCACATCTACAGTCCTTGTGGTTTTCCTTAAACATCGTGACACACCAATTGTCAAGGCCAACAACCGAGACCTCACCTACATCCTCCTTGTGTCTCTGCTGCTTTGCTTCCTCTGCTCTTTCCTCTTCATTGGTCGACCCGGGAAGCTCACCTGTCTCTTCCGACAAACTTCCTTTGCCATTCTGTTTTCCCTTGCAGTTTCCTCTGTGTTGGCAAAAACTGTCATGGTAGTTTTGGCCTTCATGGCAACCAAACCAGGGAATAGGACAAATAAATTCTTAGGAAAGCCTCTGACCAACTCTATTGTCTCAGTCTGTCCCCTGGTCCAAGCAATTATTTGTGCAATCTGGTTGGTAACCTATCCCCCATTTCCCAACTTGGACTTCCACTCCTTGGTTGGAGAGGCCATCTTGGAATGTAATGAAGGCTTAGCATCAATGTTTTATGCTGTCCTTGCCTTCCTGGGTTTCCTGGCTATTATCAGTTTCACGGTGGCCTTTCTGGCTAGGAAGTTGCCCAACAGTTTTAACGAAGCCAAGTTCATTACTTTCAGCATGCTGGTCTTTTGCAGTGTTTGGATCACCTTCCTCCCCACCTACCTGAGCACCAAAGGGAAGTCCATGGTAGCTGTGGAGATCTTCTCCATCCTGGCCTCTGGGGCTGGTCTCTTGGCTTGCATCTTTTCCCCCAAATGTTATATTATCCTACTGAGACCCCATCTTAATTGTAGAGAAAATATCATGAGACACAAAAATCTCTGATTTATTTGAAAATTTTAATTTGACTTTAGGGTATTTTTGTACTTGATCTGATTTCTAAAAAAAGTTGTGACATGAGAGGATAGCTAGTTCTTTAAATAATTGGAAATGAAGTGATGTAAATAATCACAGACTATTTGTTAATCAACCACATTTTTATTTTTCATTGATGTCCGTTCACCCCAGTGAGGCCCCATGAACAACTTGGAAATATGATTTGATGTTAAAGGTCTATTATCATCAAAAGTAGCTTTAAAAATATGGTGGGTTTGTTTCACTATGTTGGATTGTTTTGAAGCATGTTTGTTTGCAACTTGGCTTTGCCAAGTTCCCTGCCATCTTTTTCATTCAAATGTTTTATAGAGTTCTTTTAATTCTGCAGTTTAAATGGGCTACATTTTTTGCTCTCTATATACTTAATGGAGAACATCATTAATAGACACGATCATGTAAAATAGATATTAATGGATATATTCCGGCTTCTACTGTTGGTAGTATTTTTTTATCCTTTTCAAATATTGTGAAGAAGGAAGATGCTTGGTTGGAAGAAAGGGAGGAAGGATGGGGTGGGGAGAAAAAATGAAATACATTGCGACTTTTTCATGTTCAGGGAGGAAAATACCATTGTGTGATATGCTGTTGCTTGTTTAATGAACTGATAGATAAGAATAAAGGAAATGCCTAGAAATTGGTTATTGGGGAAGGCAAAATTCTGCATACTCTTATAAATAGACAGTGGTATGTTGTCTAAAATCTCAAATGATTTGCTCCATAGATTTGAGACACACACACACACACACACACACACACACACACACACACACACACACACACACACACACACACACACACACACACACACACACACACACACACACACATATATATATATATATATATATATATATATATATATATATATATATATATATATATATATATATAATGGAAAAAAATCTGCATCTTTAGCTGTCATGTTTAGATACAAGGAAAGTTTTTTCCCAAACACCATCACTCTGCTAAACAAATAATTCCCTCACCACTGTCAAACCATTCACTAAGACTGCATTACTATTAGTCTTCTCATCGTTCCTATCATCCATTTCCTCCCAGTTATGACCGCAGGACTGTATATTTGTTGCTTATGTCCTTATTGTTTATATTCATATTGATTGTTTTCTGATTGCTTATTTGTAGCCTATGACTGTCATGAACTGCCGCACCTTATGATTCTTGATGAATGTATCTTTTCATGTCTTTTGATGTACACTGAGAGCATGTGCACCAAAGACAAATTCCTTGTGTGTCCAATCACACTTGGCCAATAAAGAATTCTATTCTATTCTGTTCTGTTCTGTTCTGTTCTGTTCTGCTCTGCCCTGCCCTGCCCTGCCCTGCCCTGCCCTGCCCTGCCCTGCCCTGCCCTGCCCTGCCCTGCCCTATCCTATCCTATCCTATCCTATCCTATCCTATTCTGTCATCTAACTGTCTGACCATATGTGATATAATCACATATCAAACTTCAAGAAAGTTGTGTTTGAAAGAGAAATCTAATGAACAATTTACACGCAGCCCTTGTCAGAGAACTGCAGAACTTTTGTTCCCTGTGACCATCTGGAGCAATTCAGTCCTTAAAAGATGGACAAATGTAGAGCATCCAGTAAAGTCAGGGAATGGGGTGGAACAACCAAGAGGCATTCAAATGGATTTAGAGACATAATGGACAATCTCCTCTGAGGAATAAACATTGATGAACAATCAAACATGGTTGAGAAGATACTGAGAAAGTCCTGGTTGGAGGAAGTTTATGAGAGTCCCTCAAAAGAATCTGAAAATGGGAAAGGGAACTATTTTTTGGCACAAGGGTTTGGTGGAAAAAACAACTGTCTACAAGGAGGAAAAATATGGAAAGTTTTAATAGCACTTCCTTTCTTCATTTGTAACAAAAATCAGTCTTCAGTTACTGTATAAATAATTAGATGACTAATAAAATTGAGAGGAAGAGTTCACCAAATGTGTTCCAGAATATTTATTTATAAATACCCTGGGGAACATGGAGCAGATCCAATTTCTGAAGGGAAGCTCCCTTAGGCAAAACAGGGCCAGCAAGAAAAGAGCAGGGCCTGAGCACCTTCATAGGCTTCAGTTTTGGCCAAAAGTGTTTGGACAAGATGGAATTGTTGGTTCCTCTGTGACAGATCATTCAGGCCTTTCAAGGATGAAACTAATGCTTTGAAAGGTAACCAGGTGTTGTATTTCTAAGAAGATTCGAGATCTTGATCATTTCTGGGGTCTACAAATCCCATCCTTTTTAAAAAAATATTTATTTATTTGTTTGTTTTTCTACTTTCCAATATGATTATTTTTCTCAATTCCAATGTTGTTATTCTACAGGGCACTTACATATTATTATGAACTATTACAGGGCAAGTCTCCCCATACATTCTGAACTTGCGTTACTTTTTGAAAAGACATTCAACTCACTTTATTTTAACTTTGGTTTAGTTTTTATGGCTTAGCAGACTGCCTGACCCACACCATGCATTTACTTTGCAATGTGTTACACTGAACACCTTGTTGTGAGAGGAGCAACTTCTAATAACTTTAGCAGAGAAGAGTTTTTTTGTAGGAGAAGTAGTTAGAAATTTGGTGTTACTCCAGAATATTAAATCTCTTAAAGTTGGAATTTAGCCATTGTATTTGTATTTGTATTTGGTTTATTTGTGTGCCGCCCTTCTCCAGGAGGGACTCAGGACGGCGAACAACTCAGGGGGGGAAAGGGAACATAAACAACAGTACACATAATTAAAATACACGAAAATCACACAGCCATACTAGTCGAGAGGGGAGGGGAACTCATCAACCCCAGGCCTGCCGGCACAGCCAGGTTTTGACGGCTTTCCAGAAGGCCTGGAGAGAGGTGAGGATCTGGATCTCCGTGGGGAGTTCATTCCAAAGGGCCGGAGCTGCTACAGAGAAGGCCCTCCCCCAGGTAGTAGCCAGATGGCATTGGCTGGTGTAGTAGCCAATGGCATTGGCTGGTGGATGGAGTAGCCAGATGGCATTGGCTGGTGGACGGAACCCGGAGGAGGCCGACCCTGTGAGATCTGACGGGTCTTTGGGAGGTAATTGGGAGCAGGTAGTCTGGAATTGATCCAGTTTTTTCTTTCAGTCCCACAAACTTTTTTGTTTTTCTTTTTCTGCACACAATAACAAAAATCTGTGCTTTAGCCAAGGCACCCAAACTTCTGGCAGTGGTGGGGGCAGCTTCTGGGCAGCATGATTTGATTTTTTGATTTGATTTGAAATCCAGTCATTTATTAGGAACACCATCTCGGTAATACCCACGTGGAGTCAGATCTGACATCAGTTAAATTATGATAGAACTTTACCCCTGTTTCTCCCCGCCCCTCAGTCTGTGTCATAAATCACATTTGCCAATGATGTGCTGCAGCAGGTTGTAAAATTTTGTGCCTCACAAGCTGCTGTAGTAATCTGGGATCCGACTCTAGCCGAAGGTATGTGTGGAATTCTCTCCCCCCTTTCCTCCAATGTCAACTTGATAACAGAGATGGAAATGCTTTATAAGTTGACACCCTGCTCAAGCAGCAGTAAAGTCCGTGGGAATCATTCCTGCCCCAGCACAGTGAACTCTGGAAGGCTGGATGAAGTTCTCAAACTGAGCAAGGAAGTACTGTGAAGCCAGGCCCTTCATACCCGCATCCAGCCCACTGGAATTTGCTGCACCTGGGTAGGAATGATTCCTGCAGACCCCACCACTGCTTTCAGTGGAAGCTTTCAAAAAGAGATTGAACTGCCATCTGTCAGAAATGGTGTAGGGCCTCCTGCTTGGTGGGAGGTTGGACTAGATGACCTACAAGGTCCCTTCTGACTCTGTTAATCTGTGATGAAGCTCCCAGAACCTCTGAAGGCAACTTCTGTTCTTTTGGTTGATTGCTCTTAATACCAGAAAATTTCTCCTTATTTCCAATTTGAATGTATCCTTGATCAGGTTCCATCTATTATTCCTTTTCTGGCTTTTGGGTGCTTTGTAAAATAGCTTAACTCCCTCCTCTCTGTGGCAGCCCCTGATATATTGGAAGGCTGCTATCATGTCTCGCCTGGTCCTTCTCTTCACTAGACTAGCCATGCCAGTTCTTTTCACTGTTCATTGACCATTTTTTGTGATGAGCCACAAAGGTCAATCAATGCTGTCCCCTTTCCTATTCAACATCTCCATAAGACTCCAGAGTAAGCTCATCCATTTCCATGTGGTGAGTTATCCTCAATATGGTGACAAAATCTAATTGCACATCTTTGCTTCTGGTAAATTAAGTGCATATTCTGTCCTGCTATTGGGAAGATTTGAGTGTTTGAATGCTTAAAAACAGGCTTCTGATGAACCTCAGCAAGATTTGGGTTTTGTGGGACTCTGGTTCTAGGATTACTCCATATATGGTGCTAGTTGCAGTTTGCAATGCCCCAAACAGATCCTGAGCACAATCTGGAGATGCTCCTAGATTCATAACTCCTGCTTGAGAATCAAGGAGAAGTTCTTTTTAGGAGTCACAACTTTGCTTATGTGCTAGTTGCACCCGTTCCTGGGTGAAGGATTCTCTGGCCCCTTCTTGGTTGGATTATTGCAAGGTGTTCTGTATAGGCAGTGGTGGGATTCAAATAATTTAACAACCATTTCTCTGTCCCAATGATTGGCTGGGTGGGTGTGGCCATGGTGGGCCACAGGGGGTGGGCATGGCCAGAGTGTGTGACAGGCAGTACTTGGCCTCCTGGATACCCCCCAATGAGCAAAAAAAAAGGCCATGGGGGGGCCCTCCCTGCAACCCCTCCTGCATCCTGTTTTGGGCCTAGCAGGCCTCCCTGCACTTATCTGGAAGTCAAAACGGGGCATTTGGGAACTGCAGGAAGGGGCAGGGCCAGCCAGGGATTTAATAATTGGTACGCCCAAACTGGTCCAAACTGTCTGAATCCCACCACTGTGTATAGGTCTGCCCTTGAAGAGTATTGATATACTTCACCCAGTATAAAATGCAGTAGCAAGATCAGTTATGATGTTTCTGGTAGACCATATTATGCTTCTGCTTTCTCAGCTGCATTGGTTGGCTTTGTCACTCTTGACCTTCCAAAGTTCCCTCAGACCTGGTTATGCTAGCTGGCTTGAGGACCCCAATAGCAGTTGAAGTCATGAGTTGGTTCTATTATTATTAACATACCTCCATCTGTTAATCTCTTTTCTGTTTTAGTTCTGCTCTTATAATTCCCAGTTCTTTTATTGTGTAAAGGTTTTCAGCAAAGACGGTTTTCTCTACTTACAGGTTTCACTAGATTATTGTACGGTGCCCAGAGTGACTTTGCCTAAGATGGGTGATCATATAAATTGGATCACTCAACCAATATCGTATCCTGTCTTGTGGGTATAACCCAGTGGTGGGATTCAACTTTTTTAACTACTGGTTTTGTAGCCGTGGCTTGGTGGGCGTGGCTTGTGGGTATGGCAGGGGAGGGATACTGTAAAATCTCCATTCCCACCCCACTCCAGGAGAAGGATACTGCAAAATCCTCATTTGCTCCTGATCAGCTGTGACTCGGGAGGCAGAGAATAGATGGGGGAGGGGCCAATCAGAGGTGGTATTTACCAGTTCTCTGAACTTCTCAAAATTTCCACTACCAGTTCTCTAGAACGGGTCAGAACCTGCTGAATATCACTTCTGGTATAACCAAGTCAGTCATTGTATCTAAACATTGGTATGATTTCTCACAGTCCCTAGGGCACAGCTGATGCCACCATAGCTCATTAGCACCCATTCTCTCTGAACATACTATGACTCAGGCCAAACTCTATCTCGTGTAGAGGTATTCACCACTGACTTTCTATAAGTCAAAAATTCAAAATATCTCATATTCACACGGGTGTAATGGGACTGGGTGTTTGTTAATATGATTTATTGGGTCAGGGATATTTTTTCTTTGTCTTCACTGTGAGTTCTATTGTCTTGGGGGGGTTGCATTGTGGAAGCTTAACCAATCTCACTGTACATATGCTGTGCACTGACAATAAAGAATTATTATTATTATTATCCCAAGTCCATCTGCTCTGTGGATTAGCAACAAGAGACAGAGATATGTTTTTTCCCCCCTGTCTGGTGTGTAGACAACATCTATTGCTCATTGGGTAGAACAATTTCTCTTCCTTGCCATTATCAAAAGAACAGTAATTCTTATTTATTCCCTGTGGATTTTCACCCAGCAAAATTTTCCAAGGTAAAAACCTGCTTTTAAAAATATGCTCTGAATTCTGTCAGCGGTGGAGGACTTTACCTGGCCTTGCAAAGAACTAATCCTAGGGCTTGGTGAGACTTGGTTGGCCTTCGTGTCAAAGCTCAGAGACAGGTAAGAGAAAGTATGATGGATGTCATGGTAGTTTATTGATTGATAGGTTTTGCAACCTTACCATTAAAATAATATTAAAAAATAATGTAATAATATAAAATAGGCTAACAGAGTTGAAAGGGACTTTGGAGGTCTTCTATCCTAATCCTGTGCTCAAGCAAGAGATCCTAGACCATTCCAAATAAGTGACTGTCCAGTCTCTTCTTAAAAGCCTCCTGTGATGGAGCACCCACCACTTCTGGAGGCAAATTGTTCCACTGGTTAATTGTTCTCACTGTCAGAAAATTTCTCCTTAGTTCTAGATTGGGACTCTCTTTGATCATCTAGAAAATGAAATACAGTACATGGTTTAATTTCAGAATAAGATAGATTGGAGGAACTAAAGTGATAAAATACAAATGTGTTAATGGAAAGAGACAGATACATTTGCCTTGAGGCCATCCAGCTGGCAAGGCAGTCTCTATTCCACTACAACTCTGCTGAGATTTCACGTGCTTCCTGCAATTCAGCTTCTGCCCACACCTTGATTTCTGATCTAGGAAGGAAAGTGAGAAGAATGACTGGGCTGCCTCTCCTGCTGTTGCTCTTCTGGCTCCTGCCTCCAGCTACTACTAAGAGGATGCAAAGTGTATGTGTGTCGCAAAAACATTTAAAGTTTCAGAATGGATGGGAATATTATAGGCCCAGTGATCTGATTATTGGGGGGAATTTACCCCTAATAGCTTCTGTGCCCTTCAATCTCCCAGATTTCCAAGGGGACCCATTCCTGGATTTGAATGATAGAACGTAAGTTTCACCTGGAGGGGAAGATTGTTTTCTCTCTGTCTCTCGGTTTCTGTCTCTGTTCCTGCCTCTCTCCCCCCTCTCTCTCCCAGTCTCTCTGTCTGTCTCTCTCTGTTTCTGTCTCTGCCTCTCTATGTCTCTGTCTCTCTCTCTCTCAGTCTCTCCTTGTCTCTCTCTCTGTCTGTCTCTCTCTTTCTCTCTGTCTGTCTCTCTCTTTCTCTCTGTCTGTCTCTCTCTTTCTCTCTGTCTCTCTCTCTCTTTCTCTCTGTCTCTCTCTCTCTTTCTCTCTGTCTGTCTCTCTCTTTCTCTCTCCAGAGGCTACTTTCAGAAATATTTCTTCTAGTGGTCTTTACATTTTGTCCCATTTTCAATAAAGAGGCAAAGTCAAGCAGACTTTCCTGAGGAAGATGGCATAAAATTCAAGAAGGACAACATCTAAGAGACTCTGCTAGTCTAATGAAAAAGTTGGCATAATATTAATTTGGACACAAAGTCATAGCTTAAAAAACCAACCCTCCATTTAGGAATCAGCAAAGCTCATGAAAAATGGCCCTTAGGAAGTCTGAGTTGTGGAGTCTTCTCTTCAAACCTGTAGAGGCTGCTCCGAGAGAGGAACAAACTGATGAGGGAGGAAGAGGAGCAATTGGGGAGGATTTCAGCCACTGGAAGAAGGGATTGAAAATAGAGGGGTGTTAAATGATCTGGGATATAGACACACAGACTTGTCTCCTTCCTCAGAAATCCACCCAAGTGCAATCAAGGAACATCCTTACAAAAGCCAAGACAACCCAATTGAATTTTGTGACTTACTGCTGCAAGGACAGACACAAAAGTCAAAGCCAACTCTACCAGCTGACAAGATCTTTCCTATAATGTTCCCCAATCTTTTTCTCACTATAGACCCCTACCCAAAAACTACCAGCTCTTCCTGGCCTTGATGTTTGCTGTCATGGAGGTGAATAAGGATCCAGTTCTCCTCCCCAACATCACACTTGGATTCGACTTGCATGACAATCTGAAGATGGAGAGGAACATATTTGCATTCAGCCTCTCCCTGCTCTCCACCCAAGGCCAAATGATCCCAGGTTATAAATGTAACAGGCAGGACACTCTGCTCTCTGTCATTGGAGGTGACAGCCCCAAATCTTCAAGGCAGATGGCCTCCATCTTCAGCATCTACAAGGTCCCACAAGTAAGGAGGCTGACCTGGCTACAGTATGGAGTAATTAAATAGCAGAAACACAGAGAGAGTCTAAGAATGAAAACAAGGGTGTTGTGGGGTATAGGACTTAGATAATCCATGTTCTAGGTGAATTGATTTTTATATTTTATATGTCAAGATAGCCATAGCCATAGCAAAACCACTGAGAGATATACCGTTTCACAGTGCCTTACAGCCCTCTCTAAGTGGTTTACAGAGTCAGCATATTTGGTTCCTCAACAATTTGGGAAGGACACCCAGAAGCCAAAGATGAAAACATGAAGTGAGGGGAAGCGACACATCAGGGATATTTGACTTATATCATCCATGTTATGGAGGAATTGAATTTTATATTTTATATACTAAGAAAAGTATTTATATAACATCAAAGAGATATTGATATAAATCCCAAATGCTGCACTTGCCAAGAGGAATCACATCCTAACTTTTGTGAAAATCTATCATCTTCTTGCACCTTTCAGTGCAATTTATTCTCTACGTCAGATTTAGGATTTGTTCTCTTGACTTCTGATCTATCACAACCAGGCAAAACAGATAACTCGTGGCTCTTCCTAAGAAGGGAGGAAGATGAAGCCTGCCACTCATAATAGAATAGAATAACAGAGTTGGAAGGCTCTTTGGAGGTCTTCTAGTCCAACCCCTTGCCTAGGGAGGAAACACTACACCAAATCAGGTTAGCTAACATCTTCTTAAAGACTTCCAGTGTTGGAGCATTCACAACTTCTGGAGGCAAGTTGTTCCACTGATTAATTGTTCTAACTGTTAGAAAATTTCTCCTTAGTTCTAAGTTGCTTTTCCCTTTGATTAGTCCTTCTTTTCATTAAACTGGACATGCTCAGTTCATAATGAGATAGGCTGAGTAGTCCAGGCTAAACTAGACATAATGAGACAGGCTGACTAGTGGGGCAATCAAGCACACAATGGCGACCCCTAAAGTTACCATTAAACGGGACTTTCTCTCTTAAAGAAGATTCTCCATTTCTCCAGCTCGGTGTTGGCTTTGGGTTATCACAGGGAGAGAGAAGAGTTTATCCTTCCTTTTTCCGGATTAATCCCAGTGAATCTGCTCAGTATGTGGGTTTAGTCCAGCTGCTCCTGTACTTCCAGTGGAACTGGGTTGGGCTGGTGGCACCTGAAGATGACAACGGAGAACATTTCATCTCATCTCTGACACCAAGGCTGAAGGAAAGGGAGATCTGCCTAGTTTTCACTGAAATGATTAAATTGGATTTTCGTGGTTTTCGAGGGTTCTCTTATATTTTCAACCTTTTCTCTAAAGCTGAAATAATTATCTTGTTTGATGATTCCAATATCTTTAAAGACATACAGGTGATATTAATGGCACATCAAGAGAGGAGAAATGCACCACTTCTCAAAGTCTGGATCTTTACATCCAATTGGAAAATTATTTCAATAAGCTCTGAATATATATTGCAAGTTATAAAGCCCTTCCATGGGGCTTTGCATTTTAGGGACCACACTGGGGATGTCTCAGAATTCAGCCGTCATCTCATGTCTTTAGACCCTTTGAAATCACAAGGAGATATGTTTCTCACAGTATGGTGGGAACTGATATTTGACTGCAAGATCAACAAACCAGGAGCGAGATCTCAAACAGGGAGAAAACAATGTACAGGAAAGGAGAATTTACAGAATGTCCCACCTTATGTGTTTGAAACAAGCATGACAGGAGAAAGTTACAATATCTACAATGCCATTTATGCTGTGGCACACACATTGCATGCAATGTATGGATTAGGAGTGCAACCAACAATGATGAGGCTGGGAAAGAGGATCTCACATGTCCAGTCCTGGCAGGTAAACCCTGTATATTTTTTTAATCCATTTTGCAGATCTTTAGAGAGGAAGTTTCCAATGTGTATTTCTTGAATTACATATCTGTACCATATCATATCCCTGCATCAAATCTGCATCAAACCAGATTGGAATAGTAACTACAGAGCCAAAACTAAAGTGAATTAAGTGCAATATTATTTTGAAAAGACAGGGGAGGAAGGAGTGGAGAGAAATAAACCAAACCAGTTGTCTATGGGATTCCTGTAGGTCTTCTGACCCAGGCTTCCTTTGAAAGCAAGAAGCAAAGACTTGGTCCCGACAAAACCTCTTTTATTTAGATGGCTGTGAATTCCTTTCATTCACAGCCAGCAAGGCTTAGCAAACAGTCCTTCAGAGGAACGTTTATCCATACGGACCTTATCTCGTTTGGAGAGCTGCCAGATAACTAGTTTCCAAATTCAGGGCAAGGCAAACTTGGCACAGAGTGTCTTATAGTCATAAACAGAAGTTTCCACTCTTGAAACGACAGAATGAATTGTTTCCTGCAAAAGCTCATTCCCCCCTCGCTCCTCTTGTATTTCCTATGGGGGGGGGGCAATGACCTCCAAGGTGTGGCTTTACTCTTTATACTTTATAAACTTTATTCTCATTGTACGTATATACACAGTATACAGATACTCATCTTTCTATACCTTTCAGTGCAGTTTATTCTCTGTATGAGGTTGATGATTTCTTCCTTTGACTTCTGATCTATCACAAGGCAAAATAGGTAGCTGGTGGCTCTTCCTAAGAAGGGAGGAAGATGAAGCCTGCTACTCATAGTATAATAGAATAACAGAGTTGGAAGAGACTTTGGAGGTCTTTTGGTCCAACCCACTGCCTAGCCATGAAATCCTACACCATTTCAGGTTATCTAACTTCTTCTTAAAAACTTCCAGTGTTGGAGCTTTTCCAAGTTCTAAGTTGCTTCTCTCCTTGATGAGTTTCCACCCCTTGCTTCTTGTTCTACCCTTAGGTTCTTGGAGAACAGCTTGACTCCCTCTTCTTTATGGCAGCCCCGAGATATCAGAACACTGCAATCATGTCTCCCCTAGTCCTTCTTTTCAGTAAACTAGACATACCCAGTTACTCCAACCGTTCTTCATATATTTGAGCTTATAATAATCTTTGTGGCTCTTCTCTGCACTCTTTATAGAGTCTTCACATCTTTTTTACATCGTGGTGACCAAAACTGGATGCAGTATTCCAAGTGTGGCCTTACCAAGGCCTTAGAAACTGGTATTAACACTTCACGTGATCTTGATTCTTTTCCTCTGTTAATGCAGCCTAGAACTGTATTGGCTTTTTTGGCAGCTGCGGCACATGGCTGGCTCATATTTAAATGGTTGTCCACTACGACTCCAAGATTCCTCTCACAGTTACTACTATTGAACAATGTACCATATATACTGTACCTGTGTATTGGGACTGGAAACAATTTCTTGGGAGAAAACAATTCTTTGTGACCACATGGCTGTAACTGGTCTACATCTCAGGAAAGCTTGTAAGGTTGAAAGGCTCAACTACATCTTACACAGCTGTGGTAGCTTCAGGGTCCCATTGTTAACTTGACCAAACACCTCATCCTTCTTTTAATTCTCTACTTTCTTCTTCCTCCCATCTCCTGTGCTCTTCAGTGTTTCTTCACTATGGAGTTTTGGGGTTTTGCTTGCCATTTGTTGTATTGCCATTCTTCTTGTGTGAAAAGCAGATTTTGTAACCTCAGAACATGGAGCAACATTTAAAGAAATTAAACCGACTGTTCTGCATCAAAGGCTAAAATTTGGACCTCTTTGGATAGTGAAATAACAAACCAGGGCAGGGAATTCCTTCCAAATGGCCCTACTTGTTGGATATTGTTTCTGCATTCTTTTCTCGACTTTTGGCTAGGGAAAATCATTGGTATTGTATGTTGTGGTGATAGAAATTACTTAATTAACATCTTAGGAAGATATTTACATGAATGAGCTTCAAACAGCTTGACACAATGGTCAGCTATGGAAGATTCCATTCTATACCCTACAATGAGTGTGTCTGCATTTGTGGAGCAGCAGAAGTAGAAGTCCTGGCTGACATCCTATTTAATTGTTGCTTGTATAAGGAGGTGAGAGACACGTACCTTGGTCCATATACCAAATGAATGAACCATTGGGATCTCCATATCAAAACAACTTCCCTTATGTGCAGTCAGAATTGGAAAATAACATTTAACACAGCACAGCCCTTAAACAAAATGGTTCAGTTGAGATCTGCATATGTGGGACTGATTGGGGTTGATTGCAGGGGTGACACAGAAATATAATTTTATCATGTTCTATCTATAATGTAAATTATTATATTTGATACCAATCCCATTTTAAATCATATTTGATTCCAATTCCATTTTGAATTGTATTTTATCAAATGGAATTTGATAAAAGCAATATAAAATCCAGATTTTATATTGCTTTTATAAATTGTAGTAATAATTTCTTTCTGGAACTTTGCATTTTTATATGGCCCAAAGACTAATCAATGTAGACTCAATGTCAATGTGTACAATGTCATTATTCCTAAATATGTCAATTTCAATACCCTGGGCCAAAGTCAAGATTTAAATATATATAGTTAAACATCACAGAGGTAAAAACCATGCACTGAATTTTGGAATGTGGCATTGGAATCTCTGTCTGTAGATATCATTCTGATAAAACCGTGGTTGATGATGCCAGGATAAAAAATGGCAAATGTAGTTAAAATTTTGTAGTATTCCTCATTGTTCAGAGCTCCACCAATAAAACTAGATTCTCAAACATAAACGCATCGCTTAAAAGAATGACAGAATGATAGAAACCATGATGTCTCATTTGTGACTTTCAACCAATTACTCCAATTTCTGAAAATCTCTTTTCTTTCAGCTTCTTCCTTATTTTAGCCATGTGCAGTTCAACAACAGTGCTGGAGAGGAAGTCTCCTTCTCAGAAAATGGACTGGGATCTGCTGGTTATGATCTTCTCAACTGGGTTTTCCTCCCCAATCTATCTTTTGTCCCTGTGAAAGTTGGGCAAATAGATTCCAGGGCTCCTTCAGGCCAGGATTTCACTATTAATTCTGACGCAATTGTCTGGGGGGGAAAGGTGAGCTGAAATGTTCCCTAAATTCATCCCCCCCCAAAAAAATCATTGTCTTCCAGGGATGAAAAATATCCTCCTAACTGGAAAACAGGCCTATTGAATTGGGGGGGGACGGGGACGGGACACACGCATTTGATGAAAAACTTGCTTTGCATGTAACTGATTTGTGATAGATCAAAAAAGGGTTGAGATCAGGAAGAAGTTCTGCTTGAAACCCAGGATGCAGTTAGAACAGCCAACAGTGGTTTCCATAGACATTCCCATTTTGTTGGCCCTCATGATTGTTTGTTTTAGAAAATCTATAGCTCAATTCTAGTCATCTCATTGTTCCTATCAGAGGTGGGTTCCTACTGGTTTGGACCAGTTCAGCCGAGTAGGTAGTAACTTGTCCTGCCCCGCCCCTGAACCAGTTCTACTGGCCACGGCGCCATCTTGATTTTCGGTTCTGTGCATTCGCAGAACAATCTTCATTGCAAAAATGTATTTTTTTTTCCTTTTCTAACATGGAGAGTACATTTCACGTGCGCACAAAACTTTTTGCATGCCGAACTGCCAGTAAAGCCAGAAGCAACCCATCCCTTGTTCCTATCCCCCAACTCCTCCCACTTATGACTGCATGACTGTAACTTTGTTGTTTGCATCCTTACGATTTATATTGATATTGATTGTTTCCTGATTGCTTATTTGTACCCTATGACTATCATTAAGTGCTGTACTCTATGATTCTTGATGAATATATCTTGTCTTTTTATGTACACTGAGAGCATATGCACCAAAGACAAATTTCTTGTGTGTCCAATCACACTTGGCCAAGAATTCTATTCTATTCACAAGCCTTTTTGCATGCCAAGTCCCAGTTCCAATCTCCAGCACTCATTGGTAGTTTAGAGTGGGATTGACCTTAATCCCCCTAGGAGCTTTTCCTGGTTTCTAGTAGACCCTACATAACAGTAGGAAGAAACAGAAATATACAAATGAAAAAATGAAGCATATTTGTCACCGAGGCCAAATATTTCTCTCTTCTCTTTTAGAAAGTGCCCTTTGCCAGGTGTGGCATGAAGAGGTGCCAGGCAGGAGACAGGAGAAGAGTTCCAGAGGGCAAGCAGGTTTGCTGCTATCAATGTGCCCCTTGTCCAGGAGGGACCATTTCTAATCAGACAGGTAGAACACACTTCAAAAGTAGATCTTCCAGGATCAAGGGAGCCATTCAGTAGAAACAAATATCCATTTTGTTGAATGTCTATGGAGATTCTCAGTCATCCAGGTCATGATTGTCTCAAACATACTTTTTCAAGAGGCAACTGGAATTTCTGGTTTTTCTTTGAAGATGTGTCACTTCTCATCCAAGAATCTTCTTCAGCTTGCAAAGAAAAGCCAGAAAGTCCAGTTGTCTCTTGAAAAAGCACCTTTGGGACCATCATCCAGTCAGAGCTGATGAAGCTTCTTTGATGAGATGCAAAACATTTTGGGGCAACCATATTTTTTTTGTCATTTTTGGTATATTCACATTCTTCAAAATATTCACACTTTTCAGCAGAACCTCTGAATTCATGGATCTAAACTGCCTGCCCATTTACCCCTTCCATTCTTTCCTTCCCCTAAGCAATTTAATGCAGGGTAGTTTCAGGGCATAATTTATGAGTTCCCTGCAAGACTTTCTAATCTTTCTCTTAACAACCCACTGGGAAATCCAGCTACCAATCTTTTGATGAAGAAGAGGACTGTGAATGTCAAACTTTAATTTTCATTATTTCGGGTGTGCTTCCTCTGTCAGTCTCCCAGGAAATTGATGGAGAAATGGAAGATCAATCTAGCTATCTCTGCCTGCCTTCTCTGCCAAAAAGTTTTGAATGGGTAGATGCAAAAGAGGAAGCAGGGAAGTTGAGCCAAAGAGCTGAAAGCATTTTTGCCTCTGGCTAATGTATCCTCAGAGTTACCAGCATTAAGGGATGATTGACCCTTTTTGAGATACCATGTAATATAAAGTGACTGTTGATTTCAGATGCAGCTTCCTGTGATCCTTGCCCAGAAGACCAATACCCCAACATGGACAAGGATCATTGCATGGCAAAGAAGATCCACTTCCTCACCTATCAAGATCCCCTGGGATACACTTTAGCTTCCCTCGCACTTTCTCTTTCTATGATCACGCTGGCAGTTCTGGCAATTTTTCTTAAACATCGTGACACACCAATCGTCAAGGCCAACAACCGAGATCTGACATACATCCTCCTGGTCTCCCTCCTGTTCTGCTTTCTCTGCTCTTTCCTCTTCATTGGTCGGCCCAGGAAGCTCACCTGTATTTTCCGACAAACTGTCTTTGCCATTCTCTTTTCTCTTGCAGTTTCCTCTGTGTTGGCAAAAACTGTCATGGTGGTTCTGGCCTTCATGGCCACCAAGCCAGGGAACAGAGCAAGGAAATTTTTAGGAAAACCACTGACCAACTCCATTGTCTTAGGCTGTCCCCTGATCCAAACAATTCTTTGTGTTGCTTGGTTAGCAACCTCTCCCCCATTTTCCAGCTGGGACTTTAACTCCTTGGTAGGAGAGGCCATCTTGGAATGTAATGAAGGCTCTGTTTTAATGTTTTATGCTGTCCTCACCTACCTGGGTTTCCTGGCCCTCATTAGTTTCACAGTGGCCTTTCTGGCAAGGAAGTTGCCTGATAGCTTTAATGAAGCAAAGTTCATAACTTTCAGCATGCTGGTCTTTTGTAGTGTTTGGATCAGCTTTCTCCCCACCTACCTGAGCACCAAAGGGAAGTCCATGGTGGCTGTGGAGATCTTCTCCATTTTGGCATCTGGGGCTGGTCTCTTGGTTTGTATCTTTCTTCCCAAATGCTACATTATTCTACTGAGGCCAGATCTGAATTGTAGAGAAAATATAGTAAGGAACAAGAATTTTTAACTAAGGCAAGCATAGTAAAGATATTTATTTAGTATCTGATGATATTTCTAAAACATGATGGCAGAGAAACAGGAACATGTCCATTAAATAATGCCTTATCAGGTGCTTATTTGTTATAATAAAAGTCTCTTGGTTGAGTTGAATGGTATAGAAATTCAAACAATATATCTATTGTCAGCAAGCATCATGTGGCCTTTTTCACCCCATGTCTTCCAGTTCTCCCCACTGAAGCCCAGGGCCCTATGTAGAAATAAAAGCTGTTGGTAAATATATGTTCTTTATTTCAATAGGGGTACTTTCTTATGAGAAATAACTTGTATCTTTTCCCCGAAATGTTACATTATCCTACTGAGGCCCCATCTTAATTGTAGGAAAAATATGATAAGACTGATAAAATCTGGAAAGAGTGCAGAGAAGAGCAACAAAGATGATTAGGGGATTGGAGGCTAAAACATGTGAGGGACAGTTGCATGAACTGGGCATGTCTAGTTTAATGAAAAGAAGGACTGGGGGAGACATGATAGCAGTGCTCCAATATCTCAGAAGCTGCCACAAAGAAGAGGGAGTCAAGTTATTCTCCAAAGCACCTGAGGGTAGGAAAGGAAGCAATGAGTGGAAATTAATCAAGGAGGGAAGCAACTTAGAACTAAAGAGAAATTTCCTGACCTTTAGAACAATTAATCAGTGGACAAACTTGCCTCCAGAAGTTGTGAATGCTCCAACACAAAATCTTTAAGAAGAGGTTAGATAACCATTTGTCTGAAGTGGTGTAGGGTTTCCTGCCTGAGCAGGGGGTTGGAGTAGAAGACCTCTGAGGTCCCTTCCAACTCTGTTATTCTATACAATACAAGCTCCAATCACCATCCACGGGAAACTTCAAATGAGATGGAGTTAAAGGGCCACTACCTACTCCCTTTGTCTCTCTGCTTCCCCCCCTTCCAGCCAGCAGCTCCAATCAGCAGCCACAGGAAAGTTCAAATGAAATTCTATTCTAATAAGGAACAAAAAGAACAATGGCTGATAAGATCATACAAGATCATACAGGATGGGCCTTCTCCGGGTGCCGTCGATCAGACAATGTTATCTGGCGACTCCTCGGGGAAGGGCCTTCTGCGTAGCTGCTCCGACCCTATGGAACCCTATACCCCCAGAGATCCAGACCCTTCCCATTCTCTCGGCCTTCCAAAAGGCTACTAAAACCTGGCTTTTCCAGCAGGCCTGGGGCTGTTGACCTCAGGAATGAGGTCCAGCCCCGCCTAGATTGAGTGCATGAAGTGTTTTTTACTCTGCTTTTCTTCTCTATTTTTTTAACTTTTATCTTTTTTAGAGATGTATTCTGTAAGCTGCCCAGAGTCCTTCGGGATTCGGCAGCATATAAATTCATTAAATTTGAATTTGAATTTTGATTCATACAGGGACTGGGAACTTTTGTTGTGAGTTTGGAACTTTTTTGTATTTGATGTGATTTATTCAAAGTAGAGAAATAAGTGAGGGCCATTTTCTTTTACTATTTGGAAATCAAGTGAAATGACTACTCACAAAATTCCTGTTAATCATCAATAATCACCCACACTTTCAATTTTGATTGATACCAATTGTCCCCAGTGAGGCCCCATGATCAACTTGGAAATTACCTTTGATATCAAAGTTGTGGATAATAATTTGCTTTGCTTATTTTAATCAAAACAATCTTAACAATGTTTTGGGTTGAGTTCTCTATCAGGGTTTTTAACTATGTTTATAGAATTGTGTCATCAGCATATCAAAAGTTGGTAATGTTTCTTCCTTCAGTCTTTACTCTGATTTTTGATTCTTCAATTTCCAGCTTCCTCGTGATCACTTTGACTTACAGGTTCATCACACATAATCACTTCAACATAAAATTGGAACACAACCTTGCCATGTTCCCTTCTCTGTCTTGAATAAACAGTGTGGTTGTCAGGTCCATTATTGTGTCCTGCTATTATGTTCAAAAGGAGGGGGGGCTTGCTGCCTTTCTTCACATGTTTTTGCTTTTGCTGTAACCACTTGCGAATGAGGGAGGGGGATTGTTTTTGTAGACAGAGCAGACTCCCTCTCAGCCAATTCCAGCCTGGTTCCAAGGCCATCATGCCCTGAAAGTGAACTATTATCTGCCTAACATCTCAGCATTCTCAAAACAATCTTGCATCATCATATTGGCTGCCAATGTCCTGGTCTTGGTGTTTGGTGTTTGGGGAAATGGAAGAATTGCTTTGTGCTTTGTGTGGGACCTTCAGATTCTTCAGATACTTTCTCTCAGTAAAATTTCTTTTGATTTAATGGAGTCAAGAGTTTTGCTTTCTAGATGGATCAACTGCCGAAGGTCCTTGCAATGGTATTTGCACAATGACTTCCCAATTTGTGTGCAGAATTGTACCAAGTTGACCAAATGTGTTAGCACCCCCAGACCTTTAAGGGGTCTCCACCACGTGTCACAGTCAACACAATTGAAGACTTTCCTGCAGATGTGGGTATTCTTTTGATATTCTTGAGGTTTTCCCATGAGCATAGATTTGCAATATGGTCATGGTTGTCATGACCACTTCTGAAGCCAGCTGGAAAATCTGGTAATTCCATTTCATTGGTCAATGCCAAACATTATTGTACGTTCTTAAGGAGCCTCTTCCAAATGTGAGGATCAGGATAATTGTGTGGTAAATGCAGCAGTCCTTGGAGTTGGCTTTTTTGGCCCTGGAATGGACACTGGTTGGAAAAACAAGAAAGTCCAGTTGTCTCTTGAAAAAAGCACCTTTGGGAATACCATGTGGACTGAATATTAAGACTTATCCTGTCCCTGCTATTATTTATCCTGTCAGATTACTTTGAGGCTAGGTGGATGGGTGTTCATTGGAATAGAGAGGTTCAATCTTAAGTAGAGAGAAAGCAAGACAAAGTTGTATGATATGTGTTTCATGAACTTTCAAGAATGGTTAAGGGTAGGGAGATACCCAACCCTACAGCATCCCACAGACTTGAGCTCAGAGGTCAGACTTCTCATTTCCTGCCACAGTGGGCACTGCAGTGGACAGCAGGGTCTCCAATCCCCAACCTCCATAGGTGGCTCAGTAATGTACCCCACATGATGCCAAGAATTCCTTATGGATGATGAGGAGGAGGAGGAGGATGTAAAATTGGTCATCATCATGCCTTAGGGCAAGATTTGGTCTGCTAAGGTGATGATTGGGTATTACCCTTGCCAGTCAAGAAAAGATAATTCATACTGGTTCAAACCACAAAGGGTGGTGACTAAATAATGGTATAGAACAGAATGGAGCATCTGAGAGGAGCTCTGGATCCCGTCTTTAAGAATTCCTCCAACAGTCAAAGTGATTGGATTTGAATTACATTTAAAATATTGATGACCCACTAAAATAAGAGATAGACTGAACAGAATACAACTAAGTCATAAAGAAAAGAGAAAAGTGTCTGCTTATTTTTTTTTAAAAAAAAACCATCTAGGACTCCCACAACTGAAATGCATCTCCATTGCCTGGGTATAACTAAACCAGTTGTTCCATGCATATTAACAGATTTGGAAGGGACCTTGTAGATCATCTAGTCCAACCCCCAACCCACTCAAGCAGGAGACCCTACACCATTTCTGACAAATGGTGGTAGTCTCCTCTTGAAAGACTCCAGTGATGAAGCTCCCACAACTTCTGAAGGCAATTTCTGTTCCATGGGTTGATTGTTCTCACTGTCAGAAAAAAATTCTCCTTATTTCTAGGTTGAATCTCTCCTTGTTCAGTTTCCTTCCATTATTCCTTATCGGGTCTACAGGTGCCTTGGAAAATAGGTTGATACCCCTCCCATCTGAGATAGCTCCTCAAATATTGAAAAGCTGCTATTCTGTGTCTCCTGGTCATTCTCTTTGCTAGACTTGCCATGCCCACTTCCTGCAACTATTCATCACATATTTTAGCTTCCAGTCTCCTAATCCTCCTGGTTGCTCTTCTCTGCACCTTTTCTAGAGTCTCAATGTCATTTTATAGTGTAGTAACCAAAAATGGATGCAACATTCTAGGTGTGGTCTTAATAAGGCTTCATAGAGTGAATCAATACCTCACTTGAGCTTGATTGTATCCCGCTCTTAATGCAACATAGTACTGTGTTGGCTTTTTTGGCTGACACCACACACTGCTGGCTCATATAAACCATATAAACATTGGTATGATTGCTCACACTTCCTAGGATACAACTGACTGCCACTGTATCCCATTAGTACCTATTCTATCTGAAGATCATTTATCACAGGCCAAACTCCACCTTGTGTGCAGCTGTTCATGTTCATGTAGAACAAAACCTCAACTCCCAAGTCCATCTGCTCTGTGGATTAGCAAGAAGAGATGTGTTTGAACTATCTGCAGTGCAAACAATATCTATTGCTCAGTGGATAGGACAATTGCTTTTCCTTACAATTATTGGAAGAACAGTAATTCTCATTGTATTCCCTGTGGATTTCAACACAGAGAAATCTTCCAAGGTAAAAACCTGCTTCAAAAATATGGTCAGAGTTCTCCCAGTGGTGGTTGAGGGGGAGAACCTTGCTTGGTCTAACAAAGAGCTAACTCTGTGGTTTGTTGAGACTTGGCTACCCTTCATGTCAAAACCAAACACAGGTAAGAGAAAGCATGACTGATTTAAGGGGACTTTATTGATTGATTGTTGAACTCATTTCAGAATGAGATCAATGGGAGTGAATAAAGGGATAAATTGCAAGTGAGTTACTACAAAGAGACACTAATCAGATAAAGGAACCAGATCAATTTGCCCTGAGACCTTCCATATGCCATGACCAATTTCTCCTCTGCTAAAGAATCCACTTGCTACCTACAAGTTTCTGCACAAATCGTGGTTTCTCATCCAGGAGAGAAGCTGACAATGTCTGGGCTTTCTTTCCTGCTGCTGCTCTTCTGCCTCCTGTCTCTAATTACTGCTAAGAAAATTCTATGTGTGTTAAAAGACATCCAGATTCAGGATAAATGGGAACATTACAGGCCTGGGGATCTCATTATTGGTGGGAATTTTCCCCTGGTAGCTCTTCTAGCTTCCAGAGTTCCAAACTTTCGAAAGGCTCCATTCAAGCTTCCTGTCCCAACTGTGTAAGTCTCACCTAGAGGGGGAAAGATGAAGATGACCGCATTCCTTGTTGTCTTCTTTGTTTTGGATTCAGGACCTCCTTTCAGAAGTGCTAGAGTGCTCGCTCCCTCCCTCCCCCCTCTCTCTTTTCCTTTCTCCAAAGCCATAGATGTTTAATCAAGGCAGGTTGATTTAAAGTCCTCAATTGAAGGAAATAAATAAATAATAAGTTACTCTTTCATATAAAGTGTAAAATGTAACACAAAGGTGTAAGACTCTTGGCGCTGTAAATTAAGCACAAATATAAGCAGTAAAGAATAATACAGAATGACTTGCTAAAATTCCTTTGACACTGAAATACAGACAAGCCCACCAATTGGTGAGATGGTAACATCCACCACCTAAATTGAAATAAAAAAGAAGCCCAGATAAGAAAGGGTCTGCAGGAAAAGTCATGCTGTCCCCTTGAAATGCGAATTAACCTCAAGGAATTGTTGTATCTCTCCCCCACGTCTGGTTTCCTGTGCCCCTCCTTTACAGAGTATTGCCACACTGTTCAGCCCTATTTGTAATATGAGGAAGTTAAAAGTCAACTTTGGGACTCCAGGGCACTGGAGTAAAAGGCCAAACTAAAATGAATCTATAAGGTCCATTCTATTAAGACCACCTAACCTGGCCACCACTGGTGGGTTTACCTGCGCAACCCATGCTGTATCATTCCCCCCTATAAATTGTTGGTTCAGTGGTAGAATTCTCGCCTGCCACGTGGGAGGCCCTTCAATGGCATGCAGAGGAAAATGGTTTTCAGTCATTGATTCAAAGGATGTTTTCTTTGCAATCCCCATCAATAAAAAAAAAGTCAACTTTGGGACTCCAGGGCACTGGAGTAAAAGGCCAAACTAAAATGAATCTATAAGGTCCATTCTATTAAGACCACCTAACCTGGCCACCACTGGTGGGTTTACCTGTGCAACCCATGCTGTATCATTCCCCCCTATTGAAACTTCACCCAATCTTAAGATTACTGTGTAGTTTCATAAATGGCAGGTTCCTCTCCATTAAGCATGAGCCCAACATATTTTCTCGAGCGTCCTTCTGAGCAACCCACCAGGGCCAGGACCTTTTCAGTGGCCCATTTCTCCATCAAGAGGGGTGAAACCCTGGCAATTTCGGGAACCAGGAGTTAGAAGTGGAGGTTAAATCAAAACCTTTCCATTCCTGCCCTGGGACATGAGTGAGTTGCCTTATTTCTGTGGTTCAGGGAGAGATACAACAGAGAAGTTACAGAAAACTGTTGGTATGAAATCAGCTTTCCTGTTCTTGATACTTTTGTATGAATATCTGCTTTTGTATTTTTACAAGATGTACTTCCCTGTTCTGAACAGGGGTTTTTACGTTTTGTATGAATACGCCTCTTTAAACGCCCTCTGATTGACGAAGTTTGATTAAAGGTATAAAATCACTGCCCTGGGCGTAGCCAGGACAGTTCAGATGTTGGTGTGTGAACACGCTGAACTCGATGCATCCAATAAACCTGTTTCTCTCACCTTCGTGGTATCAAGTCCTGGTCTTTCGTAAGTAGATTACAAACCTCAATCTGCTGCAACATTTTTGGCGAGCCAGCCAGGAGACGTGAATCTCACAGGAGGCCCTTCAATGGCATGCAGAGGAAAATGGTTTTCAGTCATTGATTCAAAGGATGTTTTCTTTGCAATCCCCATCAATCAAAAAAAAAGTCAGCATTCGTTTGCCTTCAAATGCCCAGTCACAGGCAGAAAGCAGCAATATGCTTGGACACGCTTGCATCAAGGCTTTGAAAAAACTCCCCCACCTTATTTGGAGCTGCATTAGCCATGGATTTGAAACTTTTAGACATTGCCCCACCTGATGTGGTTTTGCAAGATGTAGCTGACTTGTTGGTCACAGGCCAGATGGAGGAAACCTGTCATGCCACTGCAGCAGCCCTACTGCTCCTACTATAAGGCCTCTCGGACCAAAGCCCAATTAGTCCAATTGGAAGTTAAATATTTGGGCTACAACATCCAGCAGGGACAAAGAACTTTGGGCCATGAGAGGAAGGAAGCCATTTGCCAATTGCCGGCCCCACGAAATAGGAAGGAATTAAGGAGCTTTTTGGGGGCAGCAGAATTTTGTCGCATTTGGATTCTCAATTTCGCATTGTTAGCAAAGCCACTCTATGAAGCTACCAAGGGGACCGGAAAAGGAGCCCTTGAAGTGGGAGGAAGAGGAACAGAACAGCTTTTTGGAATTGAAGCATGCTGTGACTCAGGCTCCTAGTTTTCTGACTTGACAGCCTTTTCAGTTGTTTGTGGACACTAAGCAGAATATGGCCATTGGGATACTGACCCAACAGTTGGGAACATGGTATCGTCCGGTTGCATATTTGTCCAAACATCTGGATCAGGTGGCCAAAGGGTGGCCAGCCTGTCTCAAGGCTGTGACAGGAACTGCCCTACTTACCCAGGAAGCCAATAAGCTCACCTTTGGACAGCAATTAAATATCTACACCCCCCCATGCTCTTTGAGCTGTCCTAGACCAGAAAGGTCATTTGTGGCTTACCAATCCACGAATGTTGAAGTATCAGGGGCTTATTACACATAACCCCCTCATCAAGTTTGTCCAATCTATGCTTTGAATCCAGCACCCGTGTGGCCTGAACCAGACTCTGAAATTATTCATGATTGTTTGCAAACCATTGAAGAAACCTATGCCAGTCACCCAGATTTGAAGGATAAACCCCCATCGCACAAAGATGCAACTCTTTGTACAGATGGAACCAGCTTTCTACATGAGGGCGTGCGAAAAAGCAGCTTATGCTGTAGTCACCCTTGATGATGTGTGGGAAGCCATACCCCTACCACCAGAAACCAGTGCCCACTTGGCAGAACTACATGCCCTCACATGGCTTTGGAATTGGCATGAGATCCACAAGTCAACATTTACACAGAGTCCAAATAGGCCTTCCTAACCATCCAAGCCCATGGAGTTTTAGGAAAAGCTCTTCACAGGAAAAAGGCCTCATTACAGCTGGAGGAAAGGACATCAGATATGACCCCAAATTATGTGTTTGTTGGACAGTGTGTGGGCCCCCAAACAAGTTGCCATTATGCATGTATGGGTCATCAGAAAGGGGTTTCAACAGCTGAAAAAGAGGAAACAACAAAGCTGATCGAGTTGCCGGAGCAGTGGCCTTGGATCCCCTTCTTTACAGGCCACATGCCTTACTCTGTGGACCCCGGCCCAGGAAGAACAACCCCCATCGTATAGTCACTCAGGAACCCAGCAAGCTGAAGCAATAGGGGTGGAACTACTAGATGGGTGGTAGGTTCTGCCAGACACAAAGGTGTTTGTTTCCCAGCAGTTGGCATGGGATGCTGTCTCCTCCCTGCATAAGCATTTGCACTTAGGAAAAACGGCTTTGAAAAAAGCCTTGGCTCAGGGAGGTCTATATCAACAATTTGTCTAGCCTGGCAGCTGCTGTTTGCTCTCAATGTCAGGTATGTGCTGCTAATAACCCTCCGTCAAGGCCCAGTTCAGGTGGGAGGGTCAAGAGGGCAGATCACACCATAGAGGATAAGTTGGCCAAAATTTGTCAGGAAACCCATCTCAAATGGCCGGATGATGCCCACAGCATGGCGTTGCTGGCAAAGAGGTGCACTCTCACCGAGGAGTTGGGTGTCTCGCCATTTGAATTGTTGTATGGGAGGGTTCCTAATTTGCGTGGCCCACAGGTGTTGCCCAACCCCAAGTTACAGACATGGTGAAGCTCAAACAGTTGCCAGCCCTGAATGCCATAGTCCACAAATTGCAAAAATATGTTTTGTCTTGTCGTTCTCATGAAATTGTAACTCCAGTCCACAACTTCCACCCAGGACAAGAAGTCTGGGCGAAGGACTGGTAGAAGGAACTATTGGGCCCCAAATGGTGTGGGCCGTATGCTGTTGTTGTTTTTTCTCCCCTTGTTGTTAAGGTAACTGAAATTAGGCCTTGGATTCACTGGACCCGTTTTAAATTGGCTGCGAAAGCTTACTGGAAGGCCTCCAGTGACCCTGCCAAGCCTCTATACCTCACGTTTTGGAAACACCAGGAGGAACGCCACCTCTTCTGCAGACACACGGGAAGCTGTCGCTCTACGAACAGGTGGTGAAGAACCAGCGCCCTCTGCAGGTGTCGCTCCAGGTGCCGTCGACACCCATCGCACAGGCAACGTACCGCGTCTACCATGGAAACTCCGCCCTGTCCAATGCCCAGGCACAACCATGAAGACTGACTAGCGCCTACGCCAAGCTGCGTGCATTAGGAGAGGCCTGATGCCGGCAGTTCTGATCGTGGTTTTTCTCCTATTCATTTCTATTCTCATTGACTCTCTTTATCTCTATCAGGCAATCTTGGCCAGAGCAAAGGGTGAGGCCCATTGGTGGTGTGGGAAGTTCCGAATGATTACGAGGACCCCCGCTCCATCCTTTCCTATAGGGGGGAATGAGGATAATGAGGGTACTCCCCAACAAACGGAAGCTAGGCCCCTCACCTCTACAAATGACTCCCCTCCGCAGGTAACTTCTGAGCCAATGCTAGAAGAAATGGGTTCAGGGCCTTTCCCCCTTTGCGAAGACTGCTTTTATCAGGGTGAACAGGGACTGCATTTTGTGTATAATGAACGCTGGTTATTAAATTGCCATCCGGAGGAGGGGCCATCGCCCTGTTCAGAGGAGACAGGGAACTATTGGCAGTGTCGAGTGGACCCCAATGTCTCAACTTGGGCACCAAACAATTTGACCATTAGGTGCCATCGCAAAAAGCCCATTCAGAGACCCTTCCCAGACCCCTTTCCAGAAAGGACAAGGGCTCAGGTGAAGTGGGCCCCCTTGATTTCAGTCTGAAAATGGAATATGACATAACTTATGACCAGATTCCCATAATAGTGGAGATAACTTGTCAGCTTATTGGGGATATAGGGAATCAGTGGTTTCTACAATGGTGGTCAGAGAATGAAAATCAGTCAAGCATGGATGCACAAGACCTGAGTAAGTACTGGCAGATAGGTGTAACACGTAACCATAGTGCTAAAGCCAGTCGCCTGGATAACCCAATCCAACTACCTGGAAACATATCAATGCCATGCGGGGACACTTGACAAGAACCTCAGCAGAACAGCTATAGCCACCCTAAACACACAGGGAAAGGGAATGGTGGTTTTGGAGCCACTCCTACAACAGGGTAGGAACCCCCGTCCCACACGCACCCCTCAGGAGGGTGGGAGGGGCAGCCCCAAGGGAAGGAAAAGGGAGCCCCAAGGGAACCCAGGGCCACAAGGGAGGCCATTACCCCCTCTCCATTGGAATGCACTCAATGCCTGCAGGATCCACAGAAGGATAACATGGGGAAAAAAAAAACACAAAACCCCATCTAGCACTTGGGAAGCCCTGGAGAACATGTATTGGATTTGTGGCACATTGGCCTACGAAGTCCTCCCTGTGTTCTTGGATGGATAAAACTTTCGTTCTTTCTGTTGGCCATCCAATCACGACAGGTGCTAGGGGTCCTGGTGTATGGCTCAGTAGGCCCCATCCATCAGAAGAGGAAGGTAGACACAGCCTTCTGTAACTTTCCTTGTAAGGAACTGGCTGAATACGAGAAATCCGACATGTGGAATTCAGAGAGAATCGTATGCACCTATGGGAGGGCCACTAGGGCAGAGGATGGGTCTTGGGGTTACCGCACCCCATTTACATGATCAATCAATCATGCATTTGCAGGCAGTATTGGACTTGGCTGGGGAAAGGATTGATAAATCTTTGAATATCCTCTCCAGTGCCACTGGCAAACTCTGTACTGCAGTGTACCAAAATCGATTGGCTCTTGATTACCTCCACGCAAGGGAAGGAGGGTCTGTGGGAAGTTCAACTTGTTTAATTGCTGCCTTCACATTGATGAGACTGAACGTGTCATTAAGCAGCTCACCACAGAAATAAGGCAACTCACTCATGTCCCAGGGCAGGAATGGAAAGGTTTTGATTTAACCTCCACTTCTAACTCCTGGTTCCCGAAATTGCCAGGGTTTCACCCCTCTTGATGGAGAAATGGGCCACTGAAAAGGTCCTGGCCCTGGTGGGTTGCTCAGAAGGACGCTCGAGAAAATATGTTGGGCTCATGCTTAATGGAGAGGAACCTGCCATTTATGAAACTACACAGTAATCTTAAGATTGGGTGAAGTTTCAATAGGGGGGAATGATACAGCATGGGTTGCACAGGTAAACCCACCAGTGGTGGCCAGGTTAGGTGGTCTTAATAGAATGGACCTTATAGATTCATTTTAGTTTGGCCTTTTACTCCAGTGCCCTGGAGTCCCAAAGTTGACTTTTAACTTCCTCATATTACAAATAGGGCTGAACAGTGTGGCAATACTCTGTAAAGGAGGGGCACAGGAAACCAGACGTGGGGGAGAGATACAACAGAGAAGTTACAGAAAACTGTTGGTATGAAATCAGCTTTCCTGTTCTTGATACTTTTGTATGAATATCTGCTTTTGTATTTTTCCAAGATGTACTTCCCTGTTCTGAACAGGGGTTTTTACGTTTTGTATGAATACGCCTCTTTAAACGCCCTCTGATTGACGAAGTTTGATTAAAGGTATAAAATCACTGCCCTGGGCGTAGCCAGGACAGTTCAGATGTTGGTGTGTGAACACGCTGAACTCGATGCATCCAATAAACCTGTTTCTCTCACCTTTGTGGTATCAAGTCCTGGTCTTTCGTAAGTAGATTACAAACCTCAATCTGCTGCAACAGAATGATTTTGGAAATAGGGAGGGCTTCTTCTTAGGCATCAGGCGTAATGAAGTAGAAACATATATATTGTATTACTTGAAATCTGTCCTTGCGCTCCTTGTACTCAAGACATTGGGAAGAGTCTGGGAGGCCACACTTGCAACTGCTTTTTCAATTTCTTTGCAATAAAACTTTTGAATTGTGAACCAGACTTGCCTTTTGAATTGTGAGTATAAGAATTGGGTTTTGATATCTCACATCAATGAAACTTTGGATTTGATGTTGTAAAGAAAACCAAAAACATGTCAAGGGAAACTCCACCAGAAAACACTAATTACCTTGTAATGTTTAGGCTCCATCACTGGAGGCTTCTAAGAAGAGATTGGACAGCCCCTTCTCTGAAATGGGATAAGTCCCCTTGATCCTTGAGGAGGGGGGCTGGACTAGAAGATCTTTAGGTCCCTTCCAGCTTTGTTATTCTATGCTCTATGTTATTTCATTATAGGCCCATACTCAAGAATTACCAGCATTACCTGGCTTTGATGTTTGCAGTTACAGAAGTCAACAAGGATCCGGCTCTCCTCCCCAACATCACCCTTGGCTTCATCATCAACAACAATAACCAGATGCAGAGGAAGATTTTGTTTTACAGCCTTTCCATGCTCTCCACAAGAGGCCAAATGGTTCCAGGTTATAAATGTGACAGGCAGGACACTCTTCTCTCTGTCACCGGAGGTCTCAACCCCGAATTCTCAAGGCAGATGGCTTCCATCCTCAGCATCTTCAAGGTCCCACAGGTAAGGGGGGATTCACTGGATGCAGTATGGAGTAGACGAAGAACAGAATCACACAAAGAAACTAAAGATATTGGGGGCAGGAAAACATTGTGAGTATGTGACACAGACAGTCTCTCCTATAGTTGAATTCATTTTTATTTTTTATGCATGAAGATACATTTTATACAACCCCAAAGAGATAATGAGATAAGGCTGAAATGCTATAAAGAAATCCCTTCATAATTTATTCTTCATAAAAGTGTAGCGACCTTTTCAGTACAGTTTATTCCCTGTATCAGGTTGATGGTTTCCTCCCTTCTGTTACAACAAAGTTGAATATGTAACTGGTGACTCTTCCCAAGAAGGGAGGAAGATGAAGACTGTCACTCAATGTGAGTCAGCCTGACTGGTGGGGCAATAACCACGCAATGGTGGCCTCCAAAGTCACCACAAACTTTACTTTGTCTATGAATGAAGATTCTCGCTTTCTTCAGCTTGGTGTTGGATATGAGCTCCCTCAGGAAGACCCAAGAGTTTATCCTTCCTTCTTCCGGATTAATCCCAAGGAATTTGCTCAGTGTTTGGGTTTAGTCCAGCTGCTCCTGCATTTCCAGTGGAACTGGATTGGGCTTCTGGCCACCGAAAGTGAGAGTGGAGACCATTTCATCTCAACTCTGATGCCAATGCTGAAGGATAAGGAGATCTGCCTGGCCTTCACTGAAATGCTGGTATCAGATCATTATCTTTCAATGAAGAAATTTATTTCTTCTACAAAAATGTGGTTGGAAATTGAAGTGATTATTCTGTTTGGAAACTCTGGTGCAATTGGAAATTTGTTGGTGTGGCTGTATCTGTACCAAGATGAACTTAAGATATCATTTCACAATGTTTGGATTCTAACTTCTCATTGGAAATTTGTCGCATTTGGAAATGCTCTCAAAGCTAGGAAGGTCTTGGATAGGGCACTGCATTTTAGGGACCACATCAGGAATGTTTCAGAATTCAGACATTTCCTCCTGTCTTTAGACCCTTTGAACCCATGTCTTTCTTCCATTATGGTGGGAATTGGTCTTTGGCTGCTATCTCCGTAAACCAGGAGAAATCCTCCCAAAAGGAAAGAAACAATGCACAGGCAAGGAGAATTTACAGAGTCTTGCAGCTTTCCTTTTTGAAACAGGCATGACAGGTGAAAGTTACAACATCTACAATGCCGTTTATGCTGTGGCACATGCGCTACATGCCATGCATGGATCAGGAACCCCACCAGCTGTGCGGATGATTGGAAAGAAGATATCAAATATCCAGACGTGGCAGGTAATCTCTGTGTCTGGTCCACAGATCCTTAGAGAGGAAGCTTCCCATCTCAGAACAAATTAAATATTTGGAAACTAGTCAAAGAGAGAAACTACCTGGAATTAAGGAGAAATTTCCCAACAATGAGAACAATTGACCACTGGAACAGAAGTTGCCTCCAGAGGTTCTGGGTGCTTCATCACTGGAGGTTTTTAAAAAGTAACAGGACAGCCACTTGTGTGAAATGGTATAGGATCTCCTGCCAGAGTAGAGGGATAGACTGGAAGACCCCCAAAGTCCCCTCCAGCTCTATTCTATTCTTAAGCATCAATTGTTTTAAAAAAGAGTCACATGAATTAAGCATAATGTTTTGTTGAAAAGGGGGAGGGAAAAGAGAAGTAAACAAAACCTGTTGTCCATGCATTCTACAGAGGAAAGACCTTCCAATAAGGTCCTGAAAGGTCTTCCTTGGTTGACTGAGTTTCAAAGGGTGATCATTCTAGGGGAGACACGTCGGCCGGGAGTAAGATTACAATCTGGGTGTCTTTATGAATGGTCCTTCAACAGGTCAATGGGCCTATTTGCAGAACCAGCTCAGTTCCCCTCAGAATGTAGCTTGAACCCAACCTCTAGAGAGATACTTTTAAACCTTGATTTATGGTTCTATGGCTAAGTGGCGCCACCTTGTTCAGTTTGTCATCTTACATGCTTGTGTGTGACAGGAGCCTCTGTCAACTTCAGCACACAAAGTAGAACCAAAGTGATCCTAATGAGTTCCTCATAACATTCTGCCTCAAAGGCTAAACATTGGGCCTGTCTGGAAACTGAAGAGACAACCCAGGGCAGGCACTTCCCTCCGCTTGACCACGCTTGCATTATTGTTCTCTCTGACAATCAGCTAGAGAAAGTCAGCAGAATTGTTCATTATTGTGATGTAAGTTGTTTAATCACTCAGAAAAAAAATGCAAATTGCCGTGTACAAGTTGGGCCAAAGTAAACATTTAACAATATATACATCCAAGTATCACAGGAGCAATAAACTTTGGAATGTGGATTTAAAGTAATTTGCATATGATAAATCTTTAATTCTATTAAAATTGGAGTTGAAATACCATACTACAAATCTTCAATGATAAAAAAAAACTTTTCTAATGTCCAGGAAGGAATCAAATAATTGTTGTCAGAGTTCGAAGTAATAGACCTGTACCAAGCAAAGCTGAAGCATATGAATTCCTCAAAGAATAGCTTTATTGAATATCTCGTATTGGCACAAATTTGGTGAAAACCGACTCTGAAGCTTCCTGCGGTTTTTCACCGAATTGAAAGTAAATGTTTTCCCTCAACCCAAAACAATCAGTAACATAGTCCAATCAAAGCTCTGCCTGGTTGCCTGGTGACATCACTCCTCCTTCCTCTGGCCAGGTGTGAGAATGTCCTTGGTTCCCAAGAGAAAGTATTTTATTTTGGCTACAAAATCCCAGCTATCTCGAATTCACCCCTCCCTATCCCTCAGCTCCAGTGTGGCAACACTGAAGCTCCAAGATGGCTTTGGTCACGTCAGCTTGGAGGTAGATAGTTGTTACTTCTGATTGCTTAGATCTCCACAGTGGGAGCACCTTTGGTGACCATCTCAGAATGATAGAAGCCACAATGTCACATTTGTGGGTCTCAGTGAACTTCTCCCATTCAAGGAGGTCTCTTTTCTTTCAGATTCTTCCATATTTGAAGAATGCCCAGTTCAACAACAGTGCTGGAGATGAAATCTCCTTCTCAGGAAATGGACTGGGATCTCCTCGTTATGATCTCCTCAACTGGCTTTTCTTCCCCAATCAGTCTTTAGTCTCTGTGAAAATTGGAGAACTAGATCCCAGAGCTCCCCCAGGCCAGGATTTCACCATTAATTCTGACAAAATCACCTGGGCCTCAAAGGTGAGCTGGAAGAAAATCTTGAAGATTCAGGGAAAGGTTTGTTCCCTCATGAGGACACTAAACATTCTTCTAACTGGAAAATGGGTCTATTGAATAAAAAAAAACAGGTCAGCCATTAACACATTGGCGGTCTGACTTGTGGCAGGTCAACCAATGTTTAGGGTTGTGAAGTACTCCTGCTTGAAATCCAGGATACCGTTGGAGCAGGCAACAGTGATTTCAAGGAGCCATTCCCATTCAGTCGGATCCTGAGGGGTTTTTGTTATAGAAAAGCTGTAATCAATGACATAAGAATTTCCTTGCATTCTGAGGTCCCAGATCCAATCTCCAGCTTCCCTTTGTGGGCCAGGAGTGTCCCTGGGTGATTTGAATCCTGGTCCTGGTGATTTGTCTTCAGAAGTTATAGGCACTTTACCACTGGAGGTTTTTAAGAAAAGACCAGACAGCCTCCTATTTGAAATGGTGTAGGGTCTCCTGCTTAAGTGGAGGGTTGGATTAGAAGACCTCCAAGTTCCTTTCCAGCTCTTTTTGTATTGATTGATTGATTGATTGAACCTTTCTAGTCTGAGTCCTTTTACCACTTTCTTGCAAATTTTGTCTGCCATTCCTTTTCTGTATTTTACAATTCTGGTTTTGACCTGCTGGAGTATTTTATTTCTTTTTTGTATAAGGATAGATTGCAAAGAATGAATCCAGCAGTTCTGCTTTTTCCTGCTGTTTCCTCCTTGCTATCTTCTCCCCTGTGAATCATTTGCCTTTTCCCTTTTAGAAGGTGCCCTTTGCCAGGTGTGGCATGAAGAGGTGCCAGGCAGGAGAGAGGAGGAGAGTTCCAGAGGAAAGGAGGTTTGCTGCTACCAATGTGCCCTTTGTCCAGAAGGCACCATTTCTAATCAGACAGGTAGAGTGCATTTGAAATGTCGATAAACAAGGATTAAGGAAGATATTCAGTAAATCAAAATCTTTGTTGTTGTTATATTCGGTAAGATTGATATGCCTCAAAGTGTTCATAGTTTTCAGAAGGACCTTTCAGTTTGTGGATCTAAGCTGTCTTTCCCCCAAAGGCCACTGTTCCCATCCCACCTTCTCCATCCCTTAGAAATTTACAGCAGTGCAGTTTTAAGGAACAATTTTCTGGTTTCCTGCTAGCTTTTCTAAACCAATTGCCAAATCCAATTGGGAAAACCAGCTTCCAGTCTTTCCTTGAAGGGTTGTGCTTCAAGATATTTAAGTGTGCCTTCTTCTGTCAGCACTATTAAACTCCCAGGAAATTGATTGACCTATATAAGAAAGAGGACATTTGTCTATCTATGTCTTCCAACCCTTCCCTACAAAGAACAGATGAACAGATAGATATGAAGTACAAAGCAGATATGTTGATTAAGAGGTAACCAATAAATAATGTACATCAAAACAGAAAGGTTCATGGCTGACATATTTCTTTGTCTTCTTGAGGTCCCAGTATAAAGTGTTTTTCAAACGGAAAAGTCCATTAATAATGCAAGTTCCCAGTGACTGGACAGAGTGATTTCCTTCCCATAGCTAGGTGAAAAGGCCACCTGGAGCTGAACAGACTTTGGCCTCTTTCTAAAATCTCATCATCATGAATGAAAGATGATTTGACCTTTTTGATGAAATGAAATTCAATAGTGAAAAAAGTAAAGTTTTACATTTAGGCAAGAAAAACAAAATGCACAGGTGTAGTATATGTGGTATTTGGCTCAATAGTAGTAACTTTGAGAGGGATCTTGGAGTCTTAGTGGAACACTATTTAAATAGGATCCAGCCGTGTGGAGCAGCTGCCAAAAAAGCCAACACAGTTCTAGGCTGCATTAACAGAGGCATAGACTCAAGATCATGTGAAGTGTTAGTACCACTTTATAATGCCTTGGTAAGGCCACACTTGGAATATGGCATTCAGTTTTGGTCGCCATGATGTAAAAAAGATGTAGACACTCTAGAAAGAGTGCAGAGAAGAGCAGCAAAGATAATTAGGGGTCGGGAGGCTAAAACATTTTTATTTTATTTATTTATTTATTTGTTTGTTTGTTTTGTCAAGCGTGTAAAAGATAATAGATTTAAGTACATACAAGATTATGAATACATGAAATGGATACAAATGAATGGAGTTGTTAGGACAGCGACAGTTAGGCACATTGGTGCACTTATGCAGGCCCCTTACAGACCTCTTAGGAATGGGGTGGAGGTCAACAAGTCTAAGGTTAAAGTTGTGGGGGTTTGGGGAAGAAACCACAGAGTCAGATTGACCACTGATGCATTCCAGGCATTGACCACTCTTGCTGAAGTCATATTTTCTGCAATAGAGTTTAGTACAGTTTACCTTAAGTTTGCATCTATTGTGTGCTCGTGTATTGTTGGGGTTGAAGATGTTGTCATTGACAGGTAGAACATTGTAGTAGATACTTTTTATGTACTACACTTAGGTCAGGCCAGAGGTGGCATAGTTCTAAGTTGTCTAAGCCCAAAATTTCAAGCCTGATGGCATAAGGGATTCTGTTGCGAGCAGAGGAGCAGAGGACTCTTCTCATGAAATATCTCTAGGCTCACTCAATTGTATTAATGTCCAATATGCACTGTGGGTTGCACACAAATGAGCTGTATTTGAGAATTGGTTTAGCAAATGGTTTGTTTACTCTGGTTAGTAGTAGCAATAGCAGTAGACTTATATACCGCTTCATAGGCCTTTCAGGCCTCTCTAAGCGGTTTACAGAGAGTCAGCATATTGCCCCCAACAATCTGGGTCCTCATTTTACCCACCTCGGAAGGATGGAAGGCTGAGTCAACCCTGAGCCAATGAGATTTGAACCGCTGACCTGCTGATCTAGCAGTAGCCTGCAGTGCTGCATTTAACCACTGCGCCACCTTGGCTCTAGTACAGTGTTACCAGACAAGAAGCTACACAGGATTAGGTTAACAACTCTTAGTACCTTTTTGGCATTGTTACAGTGAGCTCTGGCACTCAGATCATTAGAGATGAGTACTTCAAGGTCCTTGACAGAGTGGGGGGGGGTCATCTATGAGGTATCTGGCTAGCTTATATTTTGTATTCTGATTTTATTTTTGCTGATGTGAAAGACAGGGCATTTTTATTGAGATTTGAAGTTGCAAATTGTTTGACCATTCTGACATATAGTCAAGGTCTTTCTCAAGAGTAGCAGTATTGTTGCTTGAATGGTTTTAAATCCTCAGTGAAGAGAATGCAGTTGCTTATATGATGGCAAAGGTCATTTATGTAAAGAACAGTTGCTGGAACTGGGTATGTCTAGCTTGATGAAAAGAAGGACCAGGGGAGACAAAACAGCAGTGTTCCAATAACTCATGGATTGCCTCAAAGAAGAGGGAGTCAAGCTATTCCCCAAAGCACCCGAGGGTAGGACAAGAAGCAATGAGTGAAAACTAATCAAGGAGACAAGCAACTTAGAACTATGGAGAAATTTCCTGAAAGTTAGAAAAATTAATCAGTGGAGCAACTTGCCTCCAGAAGTTGTGAATGCTCCAACACTGAAAGTTTTTAAGAAGAGATTGAATTATTTGAATTTACTTTATTTGTATGCCGCCCTTTTACCTGAAAGGGACTCAGGGCAGCTCACAATTCAAAGGAGGGGAAAAAAACCAAACAAAATTACAAAACATAAAGACGATTCACAATTAAAAAAACACATCATTTGTTTGAAATGGTATAGGGTTTCCTACCTATGCAGGAGGTTGGACTATAAGCCCTCTAAGGTACCTTCCTGTTTATTATAAGGAAGTCATATGACCCATAAACTGCACACCTGATCGTTCATCACTGTCTTTGTGGGTTAATCAAGGCAAAAATAGAAACTGATCATGGCAAATGCCACTGTAATCATTACACAAATATTCTTGATTTTAGATGCAGCCCACTGTGACCCTTGCCCAGAAGACCAATACCCTTTCAAGGACAAGGACCAATGCATTGCAAAGAAGATCCACTTCCTTGCCTATCAAGACACCCTGGGATACACTTTAGCTCCTCTAGTACTTTTACTTTCTCTGATCACATTTGCAGTCCTGGTGATTTTCCTTAAGCATCGTGACACACCCATCGTCAAAGCCAACAACCGAGATCTCACCTACATCCTCCTGGTCTCCCTCCTTCTCTGCTTCCTCTGCTCCTTCCTCTTCATTGGTCGACCCGGAAAGCACATCTGTCTCTTCCGACAAACTGCCTTTGCCATTCTCTTTTCCCTTGCAGTTTCCTCTGTCTTGGCAAAAACTGTCATGGTGGTTCTGGCCTTCATGGTTACCAAACCAGGAAACAAAACAAGGAAATTTTTAGGAAGACCAGTGACCATCTCCATTGTCTTAGGCTGTCCCCTGGTTCAAATAGTTCTTTGTACCACCTGGTTGGTCACCTCTCCCCCATTTCCCAACTTTGACTTTCACTCATTGTTTGGAGAAATGATCTTGGAATGTAATGAAGGCTCAGCTTCCATGTTTTACACTGTTCTCACCTACCTGGGTTTCTTGGCTCTCATCAGTTTCACTGTGGCCTTTCTGGCTAGGAAACTGCCAGTTTTAATGAGGCCAAGTTCATTACTTTCAGCATGCTGGTCTTTTGCAGTGTTTGGATCTCCTTCCTCCCCACTTATCTGAGCACCAAAGGGAAGTCCATGGTGACTGTGGAGATCTTCTCCATCTTGGCCTCTGGGGCTGGTCTCTTGGCTTGCATCTTTTTCCCCAAATGCTACATTATCCTAATTAGACCCAATCTGAATTGTAGAGAGAATATAATGAGACACAAGAATCTCTAATTGGAAAATTTTATTTTGACTTTGGGGCATTTTTTTACTTTTTCTGATTTCTTAAAAATGATGAATATTGAGTAATTGGTATTCAGATAATTTGCTTGAACATAAAGTATCAGTTAATCATCAACAATCACCCATTGTTTTATTTTTCATTTAACCTTTTTATCTCCAGTGAAACCCTAGAGATCAACTGAGAAGTACACCTTGATAGCAAAAATGTGGATATTAGTGATAAGGGTTTTAAGATTAAAATTATAACTTTGAAAGGCTTGCAGATTTTGTATATTTGATATCAGGAGATTTGAAAGCTCTATCAATTGCCAGTTCTGAAAATCCCATTGACAGTTGTGAAGATGACATGGTCTCGTATCATCAATTTTGTTTCTGAATTGTTTTTCCTAAAGCCTCTAACCCTGGTTGTGGGCTTCAGGTGGGTTAGATGCAAGGGGGGAGTTGGTGAGGAGTTTTAAATGGTGGCCCCAGAAAAGTACCATATGGATGTGAGAACGGTGGGAAAAGACATTCTTGGAACATTCCCTCCCCCAACTTTGGAAAAGGCAAAGTTGCAGGAACTTCCTCCAGGAGTGGGGAGGGAATGGGGATTTTGCAGTCTCCTTCCTCCAGGAGTGGAGAGAAAATGGGAATCTTGCAGTATCCTTCCCCCAGGAGTGGGGAGGGAATGGGGATTTTGCAGTATCCTTCCCCCAGAAGTGGGGAGGAAATAGGGATTTTGCAGTCTCCTTCCTCCAGGAGTGGGGAGGGAATGGGGATTTTGCAGTATCCTTCCTACAGGAGTGGAGAGAGAATGGGAATCTTGCAGTATCCTTCCCCCAGATGTGCGGAGGGAATGGGGATTTTGCACTATCCTTTCCTCAAAAGTGGGGAAGAAATGGGGATTTTGCTGTATTCTTCCCCCAGAAGTGGGGAGGAAATGGGGATTTTGCAGTCTCCTTCCTCCAGGAGTGGGGAGGGAATGGGGATTTTGCAGTATCCTTCCCCCAGAAGTGGGGAGGAAATGGGGATTTTGCAGTCTCCTTCCTCCAGGAGTGGGGAGGGAATGGGGATTTTGCAGTATCCTTCCTACAGAAGTGGAGAGAGAATGGGAATCTTGCAGTATCCTTCCCCCAGATGTGCGGAGGGAATGGGGATTTTGCACTATCCTTTCCTCAGAAGTGGGGAAGAAATGGGGATTTTGCTGTATTCTTCCCCCAGGAGTGGGGAGGGAATGGGGATTTTGCAGTATCCTTCCTACAGGAGTGGAGAGAGAATGGGAATCTTGCAGTATCCTTCCCCCAGATGTGGGGAGGGAATGGGGATTTTGTTGTATTCTTCCCCAAGAAGTGGGGAAGAAATGGGGGTTTTGCAGTATCCTTTCCCCAGGAGTGGAGAGGCAATGGGGTTTTTGCAGTATCCTTTCCCCAGGAGTGGGGAGGGAATGGGGATTTTGCAGTATCTTTCCCCTGCCATGTCCACAAAGCCATGTCCAAAAAGCTACACCACACCCACAAAGCCACACCCAAAGAACCAGCGGTAAAATTTTTGAATCCCACCACTGGTCGGTTTCTCTATCGACGCAGAAGACCTTTGAACCAGTTGGGCTCAAAGGAAAGAATTCCTGGTTTTATGTGCTCCCCTCCTTTCTCTGAAGCTGTTCCCGGTCAGTGTGGGTTGGAGGGGAGAAACTGAGCCAAACCCCCTGCTTGATTTTTTCCTTGTTTTTTTACAGTTTTATTGAGGTTTACTAGAACATAAACGACTGTGAAAATAAAAGATTTAAAAATGGGGGAATTGGAGAGAATGTAGGTGCTGGTGGTGGTTTGGAGAGGGGAAGAAGTCCCAGTGAATAAGTGATTGGACATTCTGATCAGCACACACTTTGTGACTGCGTGGTGACTTTGTAAGCATTAACTGCCCTGTGTCCCCAGAATTCTGGTTTCCCCAGGAGGTTGCCAAGGGGTATTGTATTCAGGTGATCATTTTCTCTGCCATGGAGGATGGGCCTCAGCAGGAAGTGCCAATGTTTTTTGCAGGAAAGCCAAATTCCAGGGACCAACCATTGAGAAATCCATGGCCATTTTTTATTTTATTTCATATGAATATCAGAATGGCAGAATGGTTGGCACACTATAAAAAAGAGGTTGAGACTCTAGAAAGAGTGCAGAGAAGAGCAACCAGGATGATGAGGGGACTGGAAGCTCAAACTTACGAAGAACGGTTGCAGGAACTGGGCATGGCTAGGCTAGGGAAGAGAAGGACCGGGGGAGACATGATAGCAGTGTTCCAATACCATAGAGAGGAGGGGAATCAAGCTATTCTCCAAAGCACCCGAAGGCCAGACAAGGAATAATGGATGGAAACTGATCAAGGAGAGATTCAACCTAGAAATTTTTCTGACTATGAGAACAATCCACCCATGGAACACATCACCTTCCGAGCTTGTGGGAGCTTCATTACTGGAAGCTTTCAAGAAAACACTGGACTGCCCTCTGTCAGAAATGGTGTAGGGTCTCCTGTTTGGGCAGGGGGTTGGACTAGATGACCTGCAAGGTCCCTTCCAACTCTGTTAATCAGAATGGAAGCAGTGGGATAGATTCCTTGCTATGCCATAGTTTTGTGGCTTCTGGTGAAATTATTATGATTTGTTTGGGGCAAAATCCTTTCTTCTGTATTTACTCTGATTTTTGATTTTTCAATTTCCAGCTTCCTCATGATCACTATGACATTCAGGTCAGAGGTGGGTTCCTAACCAGTTTACTACCAGTTTGCTGAGAGGGCATTTTGTGCACGTGCTGCTCACTTCTAGAATAGAATTCCATTCCATTCCATTCCATTCCATTCCATTCCATTCTATTCTATTCTATTCTATTCCATCCTCGCCATGCCCAGTTCCTGCAACCTTTCATCCTATGTTTTAGCCTCCAGTCCCCTAATCAACTCGGTTACTCTTCTCTGCACTTTTTCTAGAGTCTAAACATCTTTTTTATAGTGTAGTGAACTGGATGCAGTACTCTAGGTGTGGTCTTATTAAGGCTTTATAGAGTGGTATTAGTGCCTCATTTGAGCTTGATTGTATCCCTCTGTTAATGCAACATAGGATTGTGTTGGCTTTTTTGGCTGTCACTGCACACTGCTGGCTCATATAAAACATACAAACATTGATATGATTGCTCACACTTCCTAGGATGCAGCTGACTGCCACAGTATCCCATTAGCACCCATTCTATCTGAACATGCTTTCAGGGTTTCAAATAGCATCCAACATTAAATCAGAGTCCAAGGCAAACTATTGCTCAAAGTTCCAATTGATTAAGAGAGCCATGTTGGTACATCTGGGAAAACCCAAATCTGAAGCTACTCGGTTTTCCCCACCCAGTTGAAAATTCAAGATCTTGCCCCCACACCCACAAACCCACCACATGATCCAATCCATACTGGCAGTTGCACACATCCAGTTCCGGTCAGGTGCAGAGACAAATGATGACCTTGGTTTTCTAGAAGGAATTTTGTTATGGCTACATAGCATCTAACTCCATACAATCCCCGCTCCCATTTTCCCATAATAGAAGAGGCATAGTAAAATAATAGAAAGTGTGGCAGGCAAAATATCCAAAAGGAATATGGCTGCAGGCCTGACACATGCTATATCACAGGCCAAACTCTGTTCACTTCCATGTAGATCAAAGCCCCATTTCTCAAGTCCATCTGCTCTGAGGATTAGCAAGAAGAGGCACAAACATGTTTGAACCATCTGCTGTGCAAACAACACCTATTGCTCAGTGGGAGGGAAATTGCTTTTCCTTGCAATCATTATTGGAAGAACAGTAATTCTCATTGTATTCCCTGTGGATTTCAACACACAGAAATCTTCCAAGGTAAAACCTGCTTCAAAAAATATGTTCAGAGTTCTCCTAGTGGTGGTTGTGGCGGGGGGAGGACCTTGCTTGGTCTAACAAAGGGCTAATTCTGAGCTTTGGTGAGACAGCTGTCCTTTGTGTCAACGCCCAAACACAGGTAAGAGAAAGCATTTTTGATATAAGGGTAGTTTATTGATTGTTGATCTCATTTCAGAATGAGATACATGGGAGTGAATAAAGGGATAAATTGCAAATGAGTTACTACAAAGAAACACTAATCAGATAAATGAACCAGATCAATTTGATCTGAGACCTTCCACGTGGAGTGGCCAATTTCTGCTCTGCTAAAGAATCCACTTGCTACCTAGAAGCTTCTGCACAAACCTTGATTTCTCATCCAGGAGAAAAGCTGAGAATGTCTGGGCTACCTTCCCTGCTGCTGCTCTTCAGCCTCCTGGTGCCAATCACTGCTAAGAAAATTCAATCTATGTGTGTGTTAAAAGACTCTTTCCAGATTCAGGATGGATTGGAACATTACAGGCCTGGGGATCTCATTATTGGTGGGAATTTTCCCCAGCTAACTCTTATTGTTTCCAAAGTTCCATACTTTCAAAAGGACCCATTCAGGCTCTCTCCTTCAGTTTAGTAAGTCTCACCTAGAGAGGGAAAGATGTAGATGATTGCATTCATTGTTGTGTCCGTTGTCTTGAACTCAGGGCCTCCTTTCAGAAATGCTTGTTCAAGTCAGGTTCAGATCTTTGTCCTTTCCTCAATAAAGAGGAAAACTCAAGAAATAGGATGTCTTTAGATCAAGTTGATTATCAACCATAAAAAAGTGGGGAGGGACAACACTTTAGACACTCTGCTGGCCTAATGAAGGAGTTAATCTTAATTTGAACAGAAAGTCATGGTGGAAAACTCAAATAAAAGCTCAGTCCTTCTCCAAGATGTGGTATTGTAAAAATAAAATCTCAGTATTGTTCATAAATTGATGTCCTATCCTTCCCACCCACACCACTCCCCAGTGTCTTCTGCTCAGTAATGGTTACCAGACCTAAAGAAGCTGCTTCAAGAGAGAACCACTATCAGGGTTCCAAGTTATAGACCCGTACCAAGCAAAACTCCAAGGCAGGTAGGTTCCTCAAAGAATAGCTTTATTGGATATATCTTATTAGCACAGATCTGGTGAAAACCGACTCTGAAGGTTCCCGCAGTTTTCACCAAATTAAAAGTAAAAGTTTGTCACTTCTCAAAACAATCAGTCCCATGGTCCAATCTGGGCACTGTCTGGTTGTCTGGTGGCATCTCTCCACTTTCCTTTGACCAGGTGTGAGAATGTCCTTGGTTTCCAAGAGAAAGTATTTTGTTTTGGCTATCTTTTGCCACTCCCATCCCTCATCTTCAGTGTGGCAACACTGAAGCTTACAAAATAGCTTCAGTCAAGTCAGCTTCAGGGTTGACAACCACAATGGATTGGGTGGAAGAGGAGTAATGTTGAAGGATAAAAGTCACTAAGGCAAAGTGAAAAAGGGATAGAAATGATAGAAAAGTGTAAAATGGTCAGAGATACAGAGAGAGAATCTTTTCTCCTTTCTCCAAAGCCATAGATGTTTAATCAAGGCAGGTTGATTTAAATTCCTCAATGAAACTTGGGATTTGCTGTTGCAAACAAAACCAAAAATACGGCAAGGGAAACTCCACCAGCAGACACTAGTTTCCTTGTAATTTTCAGGTCCCGTCCCTGGAGGCTTTTAAGAAGAGATTTGACAGCGACTTCTTTGAAATGGGATAGGGTCTCCTGCTTGAGCAGGGGGCTGAATTAGCTCTCCAAGTTCTCTTCCAGCTCTGTTATTCTATGTTCTCTCATTATAGCCCCGTACTCAAGAATTACCAGCACATCCTGGCTTTGATGTTTGCAGTTACAGAAGTCAACAAGGATCTGGCTCTCCTCCCTAACATCACACTTGGCTACCATACCTATGAAAATAGCCAGATTCAGCGGAAGTTTTGCTTCTTCAGTCTCTCCCTGCTGTCCACTCGAGGCCAAATGGTTCCAGGTTATAAATGTGACTGGAAGGATACCTTATTCTCTGTCATTGGAGGTGACAATCCCAAATCCTCAAGGCAGATGGCCTCCATCTTCAGCATCTTCAAGGTCCCACAGGTAAGGGGGGGGAAGCTCCTCTGGATGCAGTATGGAGTAGACAAATAACAGAAGCACACACAGAAACTATAGGCATTGGGGGTGGGCAACGCATTGGGAGTATATGATTTAGACAGCCCCTCCTATAGTTGAATTAATTTTTATTTTTTATGTGCAAAGATGCATTTTATACAAGCACAAAGAGACAATAAGATAATGCTGAAATGCTGTAAAGCAATCCCTTCATAATTTATTTTTCACTAGCTGATAACCTGGCATTGCCCAGGTATTGATTTATAGGGGAGAAATGTCGGGACCAAATGTAATTTCTAATGTTGGGCTTTCCCCCTTACCAGAGGGAGTCTCCTTGTGCAGTACTGTGAAGCTGTTACTTTGCAACTTCACTGGCTATACAGTAGAAGCCATTTTAAGGCATAACAGACTGTATCTTAACAGAACACACACACCAAGGGGTGTTAGGGGTGTCTTATTCCCACAATCTTTTTTTCCAGAAAGTAAGTTGTCTGTGTACCACGTTTGGTTGAAATTGCTCAAGGTGTTCCAGGGGGAGCAGTATGCTCCGTCCCATATTTCGGCATACTAGGTGCTTTGACAAAACACTTAATCATTCCCCAGCCTCAGCTGATAAGGGAGGAGAGCTTGTGGCTTGGAGGTTAATATAACTGCTTAATATGCAAAAACAGCCTAAGTTTGAATCCCAGCAAAGATATGGTTAGCTGATGAGAGCTAAATAGCTTGAAATAAATCTATACTAGTCTCCCTTCATTTATTTATCAGTAAAAATGCAACACACAAACACAAACAAACACACACACATAGATAGATAGAAAGAGGGGGAGATGAAGCCTGTCACTCAATGTGAGTCAGCCTGACTGGTGTGGCAATAACCACACAAAGGTGGCCTCCAAAGTCATCATAAACTTTACTTTGTCTATGAATGAAGATTCTCCCTTTTTCCAGCTTGGTGTTGGATTTGAGTTCCCTCAGGAAGACCGAAGAGTTTATCCTTCCTTCTTTCGGATTAATCCCAAGGAATTTGCTCAGTGTTTGGGTTTAGTCCAGCTATTCCTGTATTTCCAGTGGAACTGGGTTGGGCTTCTGGCCTCTGAAAGTGAGAGCGGAGACCATTTTATCTCAACTCTGATGCCAATGCTGAAGGAGAAGGAGATCTGCCTGGCCTTCACTGAAATACTGGTATCGGATCTTGAAAGGATGAGAGAGAAATTCTTTCCTTTTACCAAAAAATTGTTGGAAGTTGAAGTGATTATTCTATTTGGAAACTCTGGTGATATTGTAATTTGGTTGGTGCCTCTGTATAGACATCAAGATGTTTTTAAGACATCATTTCACAATGTTTGGATTCTAACTTCTCATTGGAAATTTATCGGAATGGGAAATGAACTCAAAGCTATGAAGCTCTTGGATAGGGCACTGCATTTTAGGGACCACACTGGGGATGTCTCAGAATTCAGACATTTCCTCCAGTCTTTAGACCCTTTGAACCCGCAAGGAGATGTCTTTCTCCCTCATTGGTGGGAATGGGTCTTTGGCTGCAATATCCTTTACCGAGGAAAAATCCCCCTAAAAGGAAAGAAACAATGTACAGGCAAGGAGAATTTAGAGGACCTTCCAGCTTTCATTTTTGAAACAAGCATGACAGGTGAAAGTTACAACATCTACAATGCCGTTTATGCTGTGGCACATGGACTACATGCCATGCATGGACCAGGAAACCAACCAGCCATGCAGAGGATTGGAAAGAAGATATCAAATATCCAGGCATGGCAGGTAATCTCTGTGTCTGGTCCACAGATTCTTAGAGAGGAAGCTTCCCATCTCAGAACAAATTACTGTGTTTCCTTGAAAATAAGACAGGGTCTTATTTTCTTTTGGCCCCACAAAATAAGTGCTTGGCCTTATTTTCCAGGAAGTCTTATTATTTTTGAGGTGTAGGAGGCGGCGAGCATGGTCATCTCATGGCTGCTTCTGTGTTGCAATATTTTTGGGGAGGGCTTATTTTCAGGGGAGGGCATATAAATTTAGCACATGCGCTCAAAAGCCTGATGGCTTATTATTCAGGGAGATCTTATTTTGGGGGAAACAGGGTAAATATCTGGAAACTAGTCAAAGAGAGAAGCTACCTGGAATTAAGGAGAAACTTCCTAACAGTGAGGACATTCTACACTGAAACTCAATGTAGAGAAAGGTAAACTCTTACACTTAGGCAAAAGTATACAAATAGACTGGGTGAAGCCAGGTTTAATAGCAATAACTGTGTTTGAGATATTGGCGTCTTAGTGGACAACCAACTAAATATGAGTGTGTGGTGGTAGCCAAAAAGCCAATGCAATCCTAAATTGAACTAACAGAGGGATACAATCAAGCTCAAGGGAGGTACTAATACCACTCTATAAAGGCTTAGTAAGACCTCACCTTACAAAAAAGATGTTGAGACTCTAGAAAAGGTGGAGAGAAGAACAACCAGGATGAATAGGGACTGGAGGCTAAAACATATGAAGAATGGTTGCAGGAACTGGGCATGGCTAGTCTAGTGAAGAGAAGGACCACGGGAGACAGGAGATCATTGTTCCAATACTTGAACGTCTGTCCCAGAGGGGAAGGGGCTAAGCTATTTTCCAAAGCACCTGAAGGCCAGACAAGGAATAAGGGGTGGAAACTGATCAAGGAGAGATTCAACCTGGAAATAAGGAGGAACTTTCTGACAGTGAGAACAATCAACTCAATTAAGAGAAGTTGCCTTCAGAGGTTGTGGGAGCTTCATCACTGGAGGTTTTTAAGAAGAGACAGGACAGCCATCTCAAATGGTATAGGGACTTCTGCCAGAGTAGGGGGCTATACTACAAGTCCTCCAAGGTCCCTTCCAGCTCTATTCTATTCTAAATCATCAATTATTTAAAAAACAGGCATATAATGTTTTGTTGAAAGGGGGTAGAGGAGAGAAAAGAGAAGTAAACAAAACCTGTTGTCCATGCATTCTACAGAGGAAAGACCTTCCAATAAGGTCCTGAAAGGTCTTTCTTGGTTGATTGAGTTTCAAAGGGTGATCATTCTAGGGGAGACATGTCGGCCAGGAGTAAGATTACAATCTGGGTGTCTTTATGAATGGTCCTTCAACAGGTCAGGGTGCCTATTTGCAGAATCAGCTCAGTTTCCCTCAGAATGTAGCTTGAACCCAACCTCTAGAAATATACTTTTCTAATCTTGGTTTATGGTTCTATGGCTGAGTGGCCCCACCTTGTTCAGTTTGTCATCTTACATGCTTATGTGTGACAGGAGCCTCTGTCAACTTCAGCACACAAAGAAGGAACCAAAGTGATCCCAACGAGTTCCTCCAAACATTCTGCCTCAAAGTTCCAATTTAATAAAGCAGACATCTTAGCACATCTGTGTAAATCCCAATTCTGGAAATTACATCAGAATCCCACCCAGTTAAAAGTTCATGATCTTATCCCCACACCCAAAATCCATCACATGGTCCAATCTTCTTCTTCCACCCTGGCGTCTACACCCAGCTCCTTCCGGTCAGGTGTAACAGTGCGGACACAAAAGATGACCTTGGCTTCTAGAAAAGAATGACAATAAGACATTCCACAATCCTACTCCTTTCTATCCCCCCCCCATCAACTATACTAAAGAAACAGCATAATGAAATAAGAGAAAGTGTGGCAGGCCAAAATTCTAAAAGGATTTTTTTTGCAGGCCTGACAATAGGCATATAGGTAAATCTGTAATTCCATTAAAATTGGAGTTGGAATGCCAAAGTACAAATCTTCAGTGATAAAGAAAATCTTTTGTATGTTCAAGAAGGAGTCAAATAATTGGTGTTGTCAGAGTTCCAAGTAATAGACCCGTACCAAGCAAAGCTCCCAAGCATATGAATTCCTCAAAGAATAGCTTTATTGGATATATCATATTGGCACAAATCTGGTGAAAACCGACTCTGAAGGTTTTCACAGTTCTTCACCAAATTAAAAATAAAAGTTTTCCTTCAACCCGAAATAATCAGTAATATGGTCCAATCAAAGTGCTGCCTGGTTGCCTGGTGACATCACTCCTCCTTCCTCTGGCCAGATGTGAGAATGTCCTTGGTTCCCAAGAGAAAGTATTTTATTTTGGCTGCAAAACCCCAGCTATCTTGAATCCCCCTCCCTATCCCTCAGCTCCAATGTGGCAACACTGAAGCTCCAAAATGGCTTTGGTCAGGTCAGCTTCAGGGTTGACAGATGTTACTTCTGATTGCTCAGATCTCCACTGAGGGAGCACCCTTGATGTCCATCTCAGAATGATAGAAGCCATGATGTCACATTTGTGGGTCTCAGTGAACGTCTCCCATTCCTGGAGGTCTCTTTTCTTTCAGATTCTTCCTTATTTGGAGAAGGTCCAGTTCAACAATAGTGCTGGAAGTGAAATCTCCTTCTCAGGAAATGGACTGGGATCTCCTCATTATGATCTCCTCAACTGGATTTTCTTTCCCAATCAGTCTTTCGTCCACGTGAAAGTTGGACAAATAGATCCCAGAGCTTCCCTAGGCCAGGATTTTACCTTTAACTCTGATGCAATCATCTGGGCCTCAAAGGTGAGCTGGAAGGAATTCTTGAAGATTCAGGGAAGGTTTCATTCTCTCCTGGGAACACCAAACATCCTTCTAACTGGAAAATGGGTTTATTGAATCAAAAAAGAGGGCAGCCATTTGGTGAAAAGGCTGATTTTCATATAACACATTGGAGGTCTGAGTTGTGGCAGGTCCACCAATGTTTGTGAAGAACTCCTGCTTGAAATCCAGGATACCATTGGAGCAGGCAACAATGGTTTCAAGGAACCGTTCCCATTTAGTCAGATCCTGATGGCTTTTTGTTATAAAAAAGTTCTAATCAATGATGTAAGAATTCCCTTGGATGCTGAGGTCCCAGTTCCAATCTCCAGCTTCCCTTTGTGGGCCAGGAGTGCCCCTTGGTGATTTGAGTGGTCCTGATGATTTCCCTTCAGAAGTTATAGGCACTTTATCACTGGAAGTTTTTAAGAAAAGACCAGACAGCCTTCCATTTGAAATGATGTAGGGTCTCCTGATTAAGCAGAGGGTTTGACTAGAAGACCTCCAAGGTCCCTTCCAGCTCTATTCTGATTGATTGATTTGTCTAGTCTGGGTAGGTGTTCTTTTACCATTTTCTGGAAAATTTTGTCTTGCATTCCTATTCCCTATTTTACAGTTCTGGTTTTGACCTACTGGACTATTTTTTTCTTTTTTGTATAAGGATATATTGCAAAGAATGAATCAAGTAGTTCTGCTATTTGCTACTGTCACCTCCTTGCCATCTTCTCCCATGCGAAGCATTTGTCTTTTCTCTTTTAGAAGGTGCCCTTTGCCAGGTGTGGCATGAAGAGGTGCCAGGCAGGAGAGAGGAGAAGAGTTCCAGAGGGCAAGGACGTTTGCTGCTACCAATGTTCCCCTTGTCCAGAAGGCACCATTTCTAATCAGACAGGTAGAGTAAACTTGAAATGTTGATAATCCAGGATTAAGGAAGCTATTCAGTAGATCAAAATCTTTATTGTTGTTATATTTGGTAAGATTGATATGCTTCAAAGTGTTCGTAGTTTTCAGAAGAACCTTTCAATTTATGGATCTAAGCTGTCTTTACCCCAGAGGCCACTGTTCCCAGCCCACCTTCCCCGTCCCTTAGAAATTACTGCAGTGTAGTTTTAGGGCACAATTTTCAGGCTCATTGCTAGCTTTTCGGAACCCATTGTCAAATCCAATTGGGAAAACAAGCTTTCCCTGAAGAACTGAGAGTTGTGCTTCAAGATATTTAAGTGTGCTACTTCTGTCAGCCCTATTAAACTCCCAGGAAATTGATTGACCTCTATAATAAAGAGGATAATTGTCCATCTATGTCTTCTAAGTCTTTATTTTTTAAATTTTTATTTATTTCATCAAATATGTATTAGATAACATATATACATATAAACATGATTTTGAATAACTGAAATGTATATGAATAAACATTAGGACAGGGATGGTGGGCACGTTGGTGTGCTTAGCATGCCCCTTACAGACCTCTTAGGAATGGGGTGAGGTCGATAGTAGACAGTTTAAAGTTAAAGTTATGGTGGTTTGAGGATGTAACAATGGAGTCAGGTAGAGCATTCCAGGCATTGACCACTCGGTTGCTGAAGTCGTATTTTCTGCAATCAAGTTTGGAGCGGTTGACCTTAAGTTTCTATGTATTGTGTGCTTGTCTATTGTTGTAGTTCAAGCTGAAATTGACAGTTAGAATTATTGTAGTAAATAATTTTATGTACTACACTTAGGTCAGGCCGAAGGTGGCATAGTTCTAAGTTGTCTAAGCCCAAAATTTCAAGCCTGATGGCATAAGGGATTCTATTGTGTGCAGAGGAGCAGAGGACTCTTCTCATGAAATATCTCTGGACTCACTCAATTGTATTAATGTCCCATATGCAGTGCAGGCTCCAGACAGATGAGCTTTATCCAAGAATTGTTCTAGGAAATGTTTTGTATGCTCTGGTTAGCAGTGCTATGTTACCAGAGAAGAAGCTACGCAAGATTAGGTTAACAACTCTTAGTGCCTTTTGGCAATGTTGTTACAGTGAGCTCTGGCCCTTGGATCATTTGAGATGAGTACTCCAAGGTCCTTGACAGAGTGAGGGTTGCCTACGAGGTCGTATCCGGCCAGCTTATATTTTATGTTCTGATTTTTTTTTGCCAATGTGTAAGACAGAGCATTTGTTGTATGAGATTTGAAGTTGCCAATTGTTTGACCATTCTGACCCATAGTGAAAGGTCTTTCTGAAGAGTAGTTTTGTCGATGGTGTTGAATAGTTTTACATCATCAGCGAAGAGAATGCAGTTGCTTATAATATGATCGCAAAGGTCATTTGTGTAAAGAACAGTTGCTGGAACTGCTTGATAAAAAGATGGACCACAGGGACATGATAGCAATGTTCCAATATCTGAGGGGCTGCCACAAAGAAGAGGGAGTCAAGCTATTCTCCAAAGCACCTGAGGGTGGGACAAGAAGCAATAGATGGAAACTAATCAAGGAGAGAAGCAACTTAGAACTGAGGAGAAATTTCCTGACAGTTAGAACAATTTATCAGTGGAACAATTTGCCTCAGAAGTTAGGAATGCTCCAACATTGAAAGATTTTAAAAAGAGATTGGACAACCATTTGTTTGGAATAGTATAGGGCTTCCTACCTAAGCAGGGGGTTGGACTAGAAGTCCTCCAAGGTCCCTTCCAACTCTCTTTATTCTAAGGAAGTCATATGCCCCATAAAGTGCAGACCTAATTATCTATCACTATCTTTTTAGGTTAATCAAAGCAAAAAGTCAGAACACCTCTGAGAGAGGGATAATGCTCATGGCAAATGCCACTGTAATCATTATACAAATATTCTTGATTTCAGACGCAGCCCACTGTGACCCTTGCTCAGAAGACGAATATCCGAACAAGGACAATGACCACTGCATTGCAAAGAAGATCCACTTCCTTGCCTATCAAGACACCCTGGGATACACTTTAGTGTCTCTAGTACTTTTACTTTCTCTAATCACATCTGCAGTCCTGGCAATTTTCCTTAAGCATCGTGACACACCCATCGTCAAAGCCAACAACCGAGATCTTACCTACATTCTCCTGGTCTCTCTCCTTCTCTGCTTCCTCTGTTCCTTCCTCTTCATCGGTCAACCTGGAAAGCACATCTGTCTCTTCCGACAAACTTTCTTTGCCATTCTCTTTTCCCTTGCAGTTTCCTCTGTGTTGGCAAAAACTGTCATGGTGGTTCTGGCCTTCATGGCTACCAAACCAGGAAACAAAACAAGGAAATTTTTAGGAAAACCAGTGACCATCTCCATTGTCTTAGGCTGTCCCCTGGTTCAAATAGTTCTTTGTACCACCTGGTTGGTCACCTCTCCCCCATTTCCCAACTTTGACTTTCACTCATTGTTTGGAGAAATGATCTTGGAATGTAATGAAGGCTCAGCTTCCATGTTTTACACTGTTCTCGCCTACTTGGGTTTCTTGGCTCTCAGCAGTTTCACTGTGGCCTTTCTGGCTAGGAAATTGCCTGATAGTTTTAATGAGGCCAAGTTCATTACTTTCAGCATGCTGGTCTTTTGCAGTGTTTGGATCTCCTTCCTCCCCACTTATCTGAGCACCAAAGGGAAGTCCATGGTGGCTGTGGAGATCTTCTCCATTTTGGCCTCTGGGGCTGGTCTCTTGGCTTGCATCTTTTTCCCCAAATGCTACATTATCCTACTTAGACCCAATCTGAATTGTAGAGAGAATATAATGAGACACAAGAATCTCTAATTGGAAACTTTTATTTTGACTTTGGGGCATTATTTTACTTTGTCTGATTTCTTAAAAATGATGAATATTGAGTAATTGGTATTCAGATAATTTGCTTGAACATAAAGTATCAGTTAATCATCAACAATCACCCATTGTTTTATTTTTCATTTAACCTTTTTGTCTCCAGTGAAACCCCAGAGATCAACTGAGAAGTACACCTTGATAGCAAAAATATGGATATTAGTGATAAGGGTTTTAAGATTAAAATTATAACTTTGAAAGGCCTGCAGATTTTGTATATTTGATATCAGGAGATTTGAAAGCTCTATCAATTGCCAGTTCTGAAAATCCCATTGACAGTTGTGAAGATGACATGGTCTCGTATCATCAATTTTGTTGCTGAATTGTTTTTCCTAAAGCCTCTAACGCTGGTTGTGGGCTTCAGGTGGGTTAGATGCAAGGGGGGAGTTGGTGAGGAGTTTTAAATGGTGGCCCCAGAAAAGTACCATCTGGATGTGAGAACGGTGGGAAAAGACATTCTTGGAACATTCCCTCCCCCAACTTTGAAAAAGGCAAAGTTGCAGGAACTTCCTCCAGGAGTGGGGAGGGAATGGGGATTTTGCAGTCTCCTTCCTCCAGGAGTGGAGAGAGAATGGGAATCTTGCAGTATCCTTCCCCCAGGAGTGGGGAGGGAATGGGGATTTTGCAGTATCCTTCCCCCAGAAGTGGGGAGGGAATGGGGATTTTGCAGTCTCCTTCCCCCAAAAGTGGGGAGGGAATGGGGATTTTGCACTATCCTTTCCTCAGAAGTTGGGAAGAAATGGGGATTTTGCTGTATCCTTCCCCCAGGAGTGGGGACGGAATGGGGATTTTGCAGTATCCTTCCCCTAGAAGTGGGGAGGAAATGGGGATTTTGCAGTCTCCTTCCTCCAGGAGTGGGGAGGGAATGGGGATTTTGCTGTATCCTTCCCCCAGGAGTAGGGAGGGAATGGGGATTTTGCAGTATCCTTCCCCCAGAAGTGGGGAGGGAATGGGGATTTTGCAGTCTCCTTCCTCCAGGAGTGGGGAGGGAATGGGGATTTTGCAGTATCCTTCCTACAGGAGTGGAGAGAGAATGGGAATCTTGCAGTATCCTTCCCCCAGACGTGGGGAGGGAATGGGGATTTTGCACTATCCTTTTCCCAGAAGTGGGGAAGAAATGGGGATTTTGCTGTATTCTTCCCCAAGAAGTGGGTAAGAAATGGGGATTTTGCTGTATTCTTCC